>NW_027187244.1:1666526-1731526 GCF_028583685.1 Petaurus breviceps papuanus
ATAAATGCTAGAGATGGAAACAAAGATTAGAATATTTTCCCTTTTCTGAAGGAGCTCACATTCTAATGGAAGAGACAATCAATGCAGTGTCAAAGAAGGGAAACTTAGAGGGAAGGCACTAGCGTAAGGATGGGGGAGAAAAAGGAAGGTGGGATTTGAACTGAGGCATGAAGGAAGATCGAGATGCCATGAGGTGGAGGTGAAGAGGTAGAAGTGAAGAGGGAGAGAATTCCAGGTGTGGGGGACTGCCAGTGAAAAGGCACAAAGTCAGAAGACTTAATGTGCATGAGGAACAACAAGAAGGTCAGTGTAGCTGAATCATGAGGTACATGGAAGAGAGAAAAATGGAGAGGTACAAAGGAGCAAGATTGTCAAAGGCTTTGCATGGCAAATAAAGGACTTTATATTTGATCCTGAAGGTAATAGGGAATGACTGGTATTTATTGGGGTTGGGAGAGACATGATCAAATTTGAAAGTAAGGGCTATTATTTCATAATGCAGTAGGATATAATACTTAATGTGAAACCAGCACCACCACCACACACACACACACACACACACACACACACATTGGAAGATGATGCCACTGACCCACTATCATGTGGACATGTTCTGTGGATGTGTTAATAGAATTCAGAATCAAGTGAAATATATTAAAACACCATGTAAACTACAAGTTGCTATATGCAAAACAATTATTGTTGTCCTTTGTTGAATTTTTTTTTCAGTACTGATAATGTTTCAGAAAGAAATCTATATATTATCAATCCATCCCACTGGATATATGATTGGGCAGGCATCAGGTTATTTCTATGAATATGACAATCAGAACTATAACTTGGGTCTTAATAGGACCACTCTCGTACCTAGGAAACTCACACTTGCTTAAAGATCTCATGGGAAAAAAGCATGTGTGTATGCACTCACACACAAATCTTCCCACCATCTTAATTATTTAAATTAATTAATTAGATGCCTTAGCATTTAATTTTTAATTGATTAAAATATCACAGTCAAACTGAGGCCAAGAGTAATCAAAATGTAATTGGGATTATAGATGTGCCAAAGTTGTATGTGCATGTCCAACTGAAATATATTTTTATTTCAAGAAAATGTGGCAATGATAATAATAATGACTTGCTAATAGCTTGCATGTGACATACTGCTTTGTGGTTCACAAAGTACAATCATGTTTATTCCGTCACTTAATCCATACAACAACTCTATGAAATAGGCAGGGAATTTTTTATCCCATTTTATAGATAAACAGAATTTCATAACTCAACAGCTTAAGTGAGGTGCTCATGGAACCAGAACACATAAATGTGGAGCCAGTGTCCAAGTTCTGGTCTTCTAACCAAATTCAGTGTACATTACATGACAACACTGACACCCTGTAGAAAATTTCACATCATCAAAGTGGCCTAGAGAGCTAGGGAAGGGAGAGGAGAAGGAACCAAATGGTGAAGACTCAGTGATTTTATACAAAATATGGCTTTATATAAGCAGATAATACTTTACAGAAGGGGGAGGGTAAACACAAACAAGAGCAGCTTTCCAGAGGACTGCTTTCAAGGTTCTAATTACATAGTATAGCAAACTCTCTATTTATTCATTAACAAATTAGAGCAAAACATTCACAGAAAATCAAAATACATTCATTCACAATGTTCACAACTTATCCCTAAAATGGCCATAGTTTTCACTAGAGTGGTCACATAATTTTAAAAAAAGTACATTCAATCCCAAAATCCTTAATTCAATCACAAAGTACAAAAGTTAAAGTCCTTCCCCCATGGGGTGCAATTAAGTTACAATTTCATCAGTCACTGCTGAGTACCCTATAAAGGGGTAGTGTAAAGTACAAGGGCCATCCACCCTTAGGTCACAAATAAATTACAATTTCATCAATCACTACTCAGTCATCAGTCACTACTCAGTACTCTCTTAAGGGATAGTAGAAAGTACAAGGGCCATCCACCCCTAGGTCACAAGTAAGTTACAATCTCATCTGTCAGCATTAGATACCCATGGAGAGGTTTGTTCATCTTGACTCAGGGCAGGTTTTCAGCTCCCATGGGTCCTCTTCCATGGTCCCAGCTCCTACCTGAATTCACCAAACTGTGACTTGGGTTCAAAGGCCAAGTATACAGGCAGCTCCCAGTTCCTTGTCCAGCTCTCCATGAAGTTCCTGCTCCACAATGAAGCTCACAGTGTCCAGTCCACCTCAAGCCTTTCACAGTTTCTGTTCCTTGGAAGAGAAAACTTAACATAGACACAATATCCACACACATTGAGCTTAGCAGAATTACAACAATATTCACATACATGGTGGACATGATCATCTCAATTCACGTTCTGTCTGTGAAATCAACATAGAACCAAAACAGAAAGACAAAGTACTGACACCATAGTCATGCTTCCTCTGGCAGTTCCAGCTGGCCCTAGGAAGTCCTCAGCAGCTCAGCTGGCCCTCAGAAGTCTTTGTCAGCTCCAGCTGGTTCTTAGAAGCTCCCAGCAGGAGTTTGGCTGGCTCTCAGAAGAAGCTCACCACCACAAGTTCTGTTCTCAAAATCAAAATTACTTTCTCCAGCTCCATTCTCAAAATCAAAATCACTTCATCCAGCCTCCACATAGTTTGCTTCAAGAAATTTTCTCACTTCTCAATTCTCATTTCTCTTCTCAATTCTCAGTTCAGTCTTCAGTCTAGCAGTAGCAGCCCAGCCCCCAGATGCTTGCTGAAAGAAATTCTCTCTCCCTCTCCCAGGAAGCAGCTGCTCTGCCTCCAAGATACTTACCCTGAAGAAATTTCGACTCTCCCAGCTGGGGCTTTTGCTTACAAAAGGTATTAGCTCCTCCTTGTTCAGGCCCTTCCTGTTATTTCAGCAACAGGGGTTCATACCTTCTGTTTCTTTAACAGAGGATTGATATAATTATCTTGACACTAAGTGCTAAGTACCTGTTAGCTTGGCAATACAAAGGAATCTTCAAATTTCATTACTATTACAGGGAGCTCAGTAAACCTGACCAAGAGGGAGAGGATGCTTCAAGGAGTCATTGAGGGCAAAATCAAGAAAAGCTGCTGAATTTTAGTTTCAATGATTTTTGGAAGCATAGATAGAATTTCTTTCCTCTCCTGTAATGATGGGCTTTATCTAGTTCAAGGCAACACCAACACTGGTTTTGGGGGATGGGGAACCTTATCATTCAGCAGCAACCTGGAGCAGGTATTGAGAAACAAGACCAATTCACTTAAATATTTAAAAACACCCATTATAGTTTAAGAACTAAGTTTAACATGGAGTAAACTAAGGTGAAACATGACATATTTCTTATTTCTTCCAAACTTGGCCTTAATCTCTAAAGTACTTTCTAGGACCTTAGAGATCTAATGATGTTATGATTCATTGACTGTTTTGTCTTTGGTCAATTCTCCTTGGCACTTTTATCTTCCACACATCCAGGGTAGGAGATTGGGGGAGAAGTTTGATACCAAAAGATACAGGAGAAAAACATTGATATTTTTCTGAAGAGTAGAATCCAGGTGAACTAGGTCAGTGAATTAAAAATAATTATTGGGGGCGGCTAGGTGGCACAGTGAATAGAGCATAAGCCCTGGAGTCAGGAGGACATGAGTTCAAAGCAGGCCTCAGACACTTGACACTTAATTAGCTGTGTGACCTTGGGCAAGTCACTTAACCCCAATTGCCTTGCCTTACTCTCTCCATAAAAAATAATCTATGATGAGGACACCTATATCAAATTGAATCAGGCAGTGTGATACTATGATTTCATTAATGTGGGTATTCCCTCCAAGGTTTCAAATATCAACTCACCCACAGCTTCTGCATCTTTCATTTTCATTCATATCTTTACATAAATTAACCACAGCAGGTCCATTCAATTTTCCTGGAGTATTCCTTGTTCATGTTGTTATTGTGAGGATAGCAGTGAAGTACAAATGCCATCTAACTGCAGTCAAATAATAACTCAAAACTCCCTCCACAGCTTTCCTATGAATCAATAAGCATAAGTATTTTTATGCCCATTTGAATTATGAGGGGGAAAGAGGTTTAGAAAAGTTAAACGATTTTGCATGAGTTACATAGCTAAGCTAGTAGGCCTCTGAACTGGTATTAGAACCCAGGCCTCTCATCTCTGGACCCAAAGCTTCCTTGATTAATTAAGTATATGTGGTACCAGAATAGAGAAGAACAGAGAGAAATTCTCACAAGATGGTAAGGCTAGAGTCCAGAGGTAGAGAACCTGTGGCCTCGAGACCACATGTGACCCTCTAGGTCATCAAGTGAAGTCCTTTGACTGAATCCCAACTTCACAGAACAAATTCCCTTAATGAAAGTATTTGTTCTGTAAAACTGAGACTCAGGCAAAAGGCTGCACCCAAGGACCTAGAAGGCCAACTGTGGCCTTGGGGCCACAGTTCTGCACCCTTGACTCATAGACACATGATGTTTTCCAACAAATTCTGACCACCCTGATTGGTAGCAGTTGAGAATTAGCCAAACAGCAGTCCAAACAGCTGAAGAACATTAGCTTGTGGGCACCCCAGGAAACATTTTTCATAGTTTTTCAAGAAGAAATCAGTAACATAGATTTCAGTGGAATTTCCATTTGTGAAGCATGAAGCAAGTATTGTAGGATCCAGATGGACGTATGGTTTTCTTGCCTAGACATGCTCTTCACAGAATGGTGTGAAAGCATATTTTGCCAGACAACACAGTAGAATAAAGTGGAGAAATCCCCCCGCCCTCCTTTGCCCCCACTTGCTAATCCCATAACTAAATTACAGGCTGCCTGTGGCTACTGGTTAATTTTGTCCTTTAGCTAGGTTGGTGCTTGACATAAATTGGGAGAGAGAACCTATTTTTTTCTATCCAGTTTTAAGTAAAACTTCAAACCAGTTGGTATTAATTTGCTCCCCTCTCTTCGGCCATTAGTTAGATGAAAAGAACAATTAAGTTTTTAATTTTCCTGTGGGCTGTTTTGAAGGTATGACTCATGTGCTAATTAGATAAAACAAGGGGCTGCCTCCAATGAGCTAGTGTGGAAAAATTGTTTCAAGGCTCCACACTCAGATGGAATCCCTTACTGATGCAAATCTATCTTTGGATAGATTCAATCCACAGGCAAAATGAAAAGCTTTAAAAATGGAGTTGTAACTAGTAGAAAAAGGGCTGGGGATAGTGAATAGTGAAGCACATGCTGAATTCAACATTCCCAGAAGTGGTGTGACATAGTGAGTGAAAAACTGATTCTATTGTCAGAAACCCCGGGTTCATATTCAATCCCTCAGCATTTATCATGTGAATGACCTTTAGGGAGTAATTCAACTGCCCAGAGCCTCTTTTTCCACATTGCTAAAATGAGGCAAATAGATTAAATGGTCTCTGAGGTCTATTCTTGTTCTAATCCTGTAATCTTAACAGAGTTGAAATACTCCATAAGATGGGGAAGCTAGGTGGCATGGTGAATAGAGAGCTGTCCCTGGAATCAGGAGGACCGGAGTTCAAATACAGCCTCAGAAACTTAAAACAAAAAACTAGCCATGTGACCTTGGGCAAGTCTCTTAATCCCAATTGCCCTACCTTCCCCTCTCCAAAAAAGCGAAAGGAAAAGAAATACTCTATGGGAAAACTTTGTACCCCTTCCCCACTTTTCAAGATTCATTTGTCTATTCTCTCAGGGCTTCTCTACTCATTCCAAGAAAATGTTTATATAAAGTAATTTAACAAATCAATAAATGTTAATCCTGTGCATTAATAATTAATCATAGGAAGAAAGTGAATTAAGCCATTTGTGACAATGGTTACCCCTTCTAAGAAAAATTACATTTTATAAGAGGATGGCAGAGACAAGGTAATGTTTTAATACAATAACATAATTAAAATGTGATTTTGGTGCTAGGGTAGGTGCCTGGCCAAGAAATTTGGGGCAGGAATGACTTACATCATTCTCTTTTGTTTATGTATCTGGTTTTGCTTCACAAACTGTTTTTGTCTTTTTTGTTTATTTGTTTATTTTTGCAATAATAAATCAAGGCTGGCTATATAGTCAGCTTGGTGGCACAGCGTATAGAGCACTGGGCCTGGAGTCAGGAAAACCTGAGTTCAAATTTGGCGTGAGACACATATTAGCCATGTGAACCTAAGCAAGTCACTTAACCCTATTTGCCTCAGTTTCCCCATATGTAAAAGGAATTAGAGAAGAAAATGGCAAACCACTCCAGTATCTTTACCAGGAAAACCCCAAATTGGGTGGCAAAAAGGTGAAATGACTGAAATAACCAAACAAAACAAAATCAAGGCTGGCTAGACCACAAGTAGTGTTTGTGTTTTCGGTACCATTCTAACCCTATCCCAACAGAGAGAACTTAGAGTGGTTTCAAATCTCACCTTTGCCTTTAATAACTATATGACCCTGGGTAAACCACTTCTCAATGGACTTCAGTTTCTTCCTCAGGAAAACAAGGGAATTGAAGTTAATGGTCGGTAAGTTCCCTTCCAGCTCTAGACTTATGATACATGATCTATGAAGTCATCTCTACCACCTTCTTACCCTGTGACATTGATAACCTGGAGAGTGTTCAGAGTAGGATAAACAGATGGAATGAAACACTGCACAGTGTGTGTCCAGGCCTTAGTTCATATTCTTTGGTTGCTTCCAATCCATATGGAGACTTAGTCAGCCTCATTCCAGAAATGTGAGTTATAAGGTCATTTCCTTCTCTACTCCAGAACATGTATAGTTGTTCTCTGACTCCATTTAAGAGGGGAACTCAAGGCATTCATGCCATAATTTCTTATCCACTTGTACTACTAGATTTCATCATGGTTTCAAGAAACTTATTTTGTAAGATCATGTGATAGTAATGGCAATTAAAGATTCCCCTGTATTGGGCTTGGTTTTCAAATTGATTGTATTAAAACCCAGAGCTTGTTAATCCCACCTGTGGGATGGACTTTTTGATGTGAAAAGAAAGTCCTGACTGGGAGGAGCTGGTGACGTAGATTTGGAGAGACACAAGAGAGAGGCAGAAGATCTTTTTTGGTAGCACCTCGTGGAGAGAGAGAGACTAAAAGAATTGCTGGTGGCCGCTTTGAATTGCCCTGGACTTTTGAGACCTGCCCCCTGAGCTGCCAAGGACTGAGGAGACATGGCTGTTTTGTTGGTACTTTGTCTGTCTGTTTTGATGTTATTTTGCCAGATTTGTCCACTGGTGAAAGACTGTCCTGTTGAAGAAGTCCTGGAACCTGGCATTTGTTTAAGAAGGCCTGAGACTGTCCTGCAGACAGAGAGTGAATACTGTCCACTGGTGAGGGACAGTACTGAGAGTGAATACTGTCCACTGGTGAGGGACAGTACTGTTGTTGCAGGGGTCTGGAGACTGTCCGGCAGACAGAATGAATACTGTCCACTGGTGAAGGACAGTGCTGTTGTTGCAGGGGTCTGGGAGCCTTTCTGTTGGTTCAGAAGCCCTGAAGAAGGATTTTCTTGTTGTATGTTTACAGAAATCCTGGGAGAGGGCTTTGCTAATGTGTTCAGGGGTTCTAGGACTGTTCTACAGACAGAGGATAAATTCATGAAGGGACTGGCAATGTATCTTATGGCCTTGCTAAGCCTTGTCTCCCCAGGAACTAAGATTGCTGAGAACTTGCCTCGTGTCAAGATGAAGAAAAGACCTCCATTTGGGTATTAAGTGCTGTGTTTAAACTTGATGTAACTCTGGGGTAGATTCAATTGTGATCCAGGGGTGGGGAACTTTTGACCTTTTTGTGTTCTATGGTTGAGCAAATGAATGTATTTTACTTATGTTTGGAAACTAATCTCCATTTGAGAAGAGGGGCTTTGTGGTGGACTTAATTCAGGTATAGCCTAGGGGTGGAGAAGTATTTGGAACAGAGACTTTGTAATTGATTGAATGATTGGAAAGTCCTGGGGTGGGGTAGGCCTTGGAGATTATTTAATCACACTTAGTAAATGCTGGTATTTCGAACCTGGGAAGTTGCCTTTGCTTGGCATTATATTACAGATCACATCAACCCTGAAACTCATATCTCCTAAATATCACTTTTAGTGACATTTGGTGTTTTTCGTGCCCATCTCACTCTTTCTTGGTGCAGACAGTAATGTGAAGCCATTGTAGAGCTCTTCTCCAATTCTTCATTTAAAAGGAGTGCCTAGGGCAATCACGTCATTATTTCCCAATGGCACTCTGGTCTTCTTCATACTCCCCTCCCTTTGTCATAGCTTTTCTTCATTCCCTTGTTCTTCTACTTACCTACCATTCCCTTTTCAGCTTCTTTTAATGTAGTGTCTTCCTCTATCAGATTGTGAACTCCTTGAGGATAGGCATTGTCTTTTGTCATTCTTTGCATGCCCAGTACTTAGCAGAGTTCCTGGGACATAGTAAGTGTCTTCTGTATGTTTATTGACTGACTATGGCCTGTTGAATTAGTGGAAGGGGGTGTCAGAAGATTGTTTTATTGAGTATACATCCAAAAGGCTAGAATGTATCAGTTAATCCTCATAACTAGTGAATAAGACAAAAACTGCCATAAGCCCCCAGGCAAGGGGAATCCCTTTCCAACTGGCTGATTCATGGCCATGAACCCCCAAATACCTCTTTTTCTTTTGTCTCTGTGGTGTTTCTTCTTTCCTAATCTAAGGTGACTGAGTATTGTGAACATAATGGACTAGATATGACTCTATAACTTCCAAAGGGCTTAAGAATCCTCAGAGGTTCAGCAACTAGAGTCATTAATAAAATCTGGTAATAGACACAAGCCAAGACCAGTGAGAAGTTGCAAAGAAGGCAAGCAATTAACTAGCACCATCCCATTAAAGAACCAGCCCAATTGAGGGTAACATCCTTAAGCTAGACTATACCTAGAAATGGACTTGGTGAGGGGAATATTTTCTAGTGAATACCTTAAAGTTGAGTCCATTCTTACCAGGGATTGAGTTAGTGTTTAGAGGGAAATCTGCAACCCTGGTTTTGATTGAGGTTTTTTTTTAACTTTTGTCCTTGCTATGTCCTGTCAGCAAATATTATTTTATAAAAACTAATTGAGGGGCAACTAAGTGGTGCAGTGAATAGAGCACTGGTCCTGGAGTCAGTAGGACCTGAGTTCAAATCCAGCCTCAGACACTTGACACACTTACTAGCCATGTGACTTTGATCAAGTCACAACCCCAATTGCCCTCCAAAAAGCAAAAAATAAAAAAAATAAAAAACACAAAAAACCCTAATTGATATTAATTTGTAAATTGACATTGGGGAGATATTAACTGGTCAGTTGATATTGGGGTGGAAACCCTGCTTGTAAGCAGTAATAATAAAATCCCTTAGGATTACCCCTAGAAGTCTGAAAGAACTAGTACCCACTAGCCACCTCTGACGTTCAAGTCAGTCAGCATTATTGGGATTTTGGAGAGCTAATACCAGGGGCTATAATACACAGGGCAGTGGCAAATCTCAAGATCATGTCATTTGAGGGTGTTTTGTAGGACCTAGGGAAATATAACTTGTAGAAAAGAAATTGGGAGGCGTGTCTTCAGTTTAGCTGTCTTCGATTATCTGAAAGGTTGTCAAGCATACTCTTTACTTTTACAAAATCAAAAATTTTACTTCCTGCCATCTTTTTTATTAGTAGATAAGAAATGTCATCTACTCTATAATTTTGATAGAAATTCTATTCCATTTTTATTTTATGATGTGTGCTTTACTATTCAGGTCATTGATCTATTTGGAATTTGTTTGGTGTATGTTGCCAAATATGGATCTAATCCTATTTTTTTGCACTAGTGTGATCTATATCCCCCTTAGTCATTTTTTAATTGGTTAAAGAATTCCTTCTCTAGTGGAATGGTATTTCTACCAAGATTATAAAATAGATGACATTTCTTATTTTAAAAATTATAGGAAGTAAATTATTTTATTTTATAAAAGTAAATAATCTTCACATAGTAAAAAGAAATACATGCATAACAGTAAGGAAAGGGGCTATAAAATATTTTATTGAAGTAAGTGGGAACACATGGACTTAGTTCCACTGTGCAGGGAGGGTATGAGGCTATAGTCAGAGACGTGAAGTTTTGGCCTGCCATTTCCTAGCTGAGTAGCATTTTATATATGCTAGTCATAGAAAAAACATTGACTGTAAAGTCAAAGAGCCTATGTTCAAATCCTTTTGGTACTTGAAATTTGGTTGACTTCAGATGAGGTATTTAACTTTTCTTGACCTCATTTTCTGGATCTGTGAAATAAGGGTGTTAGACTAAATGGTTTCTTTGGTCATTCTCAACTGTAGATGAATGAAATTTAAGTCTGATGAAGCTGATAGGTGACAAATATGACAGTTGTATTCTATTAAATAATAAAATATGTTGAGAAATCAGTTGAAGAATTGCTTTTTGTGGCTTTTTCTCCCATCCAGCCATTGTGGTGGAAGCTTGGCTGTCATCCCATCATCATGTCCTCTCATAAAACATTTAGAATCAAGAGGTTCCTGGCCAAGAAACAGAAGCAGAATCGTCCCATCCCTCAATGGATTCGAATGAAATCTGGTAACAAGATCAGGTACAATTCAAAAAGAAGACACTGGAGAAGGACCAAGCTCGGATTATAAAGAACAGCAAATGGCCAGCTCAATGGAAGACATTCAGCACGACCGCCTCCCTCCCCTTACCATGGCATCCTTCCATTCATCAATCCATCCACCCATCATTCATCCATCAATCACTCAGTTACCTCATTGTCCCCAATAAGAAGAAAATGCCACTGTTGCCCTCCATTTGGGAAACCCTCTGCCAAGATGCAGACATCAATAAAAGGCCCCAACAAAATGTTAAAATTGTCTTGCCCTTAAATGTTTTCATAAGTTTCATCCATGAGTTTGGGTATCGTGTGTTGTGATATAGGTTAAATTACTGTTATCTACATCTCTGTAGCATTTGTATGTTTGAGGTTATGCTTAAAAGGCAGAGATCATAATGAAACAAGTTACTCCTGTCAAAAAGAACCAAGTTCTAGCCCTGCCTTGAACAAGCCATCACAATAACCTCTCTGTGTTTTGTTTTGTGTTTTAAGGAGTTATAAGAGAGCACCTACCTCACAGGGTTGTTGTGAGGGATCTTAAGGTTTGCAAACCTTCAGTGTAAGCCACCAGTGCTGCTAATCTGGAGCTGTCTCAGCCAGATTATGCACAGCTGACCATTTTAAATTATCAAACTCACAGTCAGAGGAGTAACCTGATGACCCCCTGCTTATTTCATACAATAAGCCATTTTTGTTCCTTGTTGGGAGGTGGTAAATTTAAGTGTTGGCAACTTCTCAGTTGTCGGTTATTTGTGTGTTCGGGAAAGCCCAACCTTTTGTTAGTAACTACACCTGGTCTGGGTGAATGGCTTCACAGTTTTCTGAAGATGTAATTCTGCTAATATAGGGCTTCTCCAAAAAAAAAAAAGAATTGCTTTTTGTAATTTAAAAAGTCTTATTTCAACATTCCCAAACATAACTACATGTTTGAAAATAGAATAAAACCTTTTTTTAAAGGAATTTTATCTGTTCTTACTTCTTGACTATCCATAGTGGAGTTTGAAGACTAAAGTTAAAGTATGTGTCATGTCAGGAGAATTTTACATTAATAGGGTGTTCATTTAGTGAGAAAATTCTGACTATGACCAAGACCAATCAATCTTTTTACTATCTAGCAGGAACACCAGAAAAATACAAATTTGGCCTAGTTGCTCACCTCTCTCACTCAAAATCAGAATGAAAAAAGAGATCTGTTGTCCAATGTTGGCAAATGTTGGTCGGTAAAAGGTTCATCATTGGCATCATTTTCAAACATTCAAACCAATGTTTTCTTTCAAAGAAAATGATAAGGGATAGCATAGCAGTTACTACACTCAACAAATCAAAGATAATAATTATGACTGGACCAGAAAATTTGAGGAAATATTCTCTTAGGGACATTTTTGTTTTGTTCCTTTAAAATGTTAATTGCTTATAAAAATCACAACTGTCCAGTTCATTAAGAATTTCTTCAGTTACCAGAAATGTGAATATATGTGTATGTATGCATGTGTGTATATGTGTATACATACAGACATACAGGTACTCATGTATGTATATACATACAGAGAGTGAGAATAAGAGTAAGCAAGGGAGAGCAGGAGTGAGAGAGATAGCACACGTATGTATGAGAGTGAGAAAGAGAGAGAGACAGAATGTGTGCATGAGAGAGACAGACAGAGAGAGGGAGACAGAGACAAAGAAAGACAGAGACAGAGAGAAGCAGTTTCTATGTCAGACAAAAATTGATTTGAAAGGGGTTAAAAGTACTTGCAAAATGAGTACTGTGCCACATTTCAGTTTCAAAATAGCCTTGATTTAATAAATTCCAAGTTTGCACTTTTATTCTTTGGCATTGATAGATTCAGTCATACTCTTTTTTTTTGCTTTTTGCTTTTTTTGGAGGAGGGAGGGCAGGGCAATTGGGGTTAAGTGACTTGCCCAAGGTCACATGGCTAGTAAGTGTTAAGTTTCTGAGATCGGATGTGAACTCAGGTCCTCCTGACTCCAGGGCTGGTGCTCTATTCACTGAGCCATCTAGCCACCCCCAGTCATACTCTTTTGGCTATTTTTTTCCTCTTTTAGATTTATTTAAATTATATTTATTAAGTGTCTACTATGTGTGATTTCAAGGTCTTGAGTCCAAAACATCAGACTAGGAGTAAAAAAAAAAATATCAGAGTTTTAGTCTCAGTTCTGCTAAATTGCTACACAGCCTTAGGTAAGTCACTGAATAACTCTGGGTTGGGGCGGCCAGGTGGCTCAGCGAGTTACCGCACCAGTTCAAGTGTCGGGATGACCTGGATCAAATCCGGGCTCAGACACTCAGCACCACACCCAGAAATAACTGGCCATGTAACCTTGAGCAAGTTACTTAACCCCAATTGCTTTAAAAAAAAAAAAGAATAACTCTGGGTTTCAGTTCTCCCATATTTGAAATGAGAAAAAATAATTATATTTAATATTATCTACCAGAAAAGGTTCAAACATGATAACAATGTAAGCAGTGTGTTTCTTTTACTATTTAATCTCGTTATTTTACTGCTTATTGAAAGTAGAAGAGAAGAAAATTACCAAGTATAATTCTTTGAAAATAGAATTATATGGGGGCAGCCAGGTAGCACAGCAAGTAAGAGCACCGGCTCCAGTGTTGAGAAGACCTGGAGATCGAATCCTGGGCTCAGACACTTAGCACCCACCCAGAAACACCTGGCCGTGTAACCTTGAGCAAGTTACTTAACCCCAATTGTTTAGGGGCGGCCAGGTGGCTCAGCAAGTAAGAGCACTGGCTCCAGTGTCGGGATGACCTGGATCAAATCTGGGCTCAGATACTTAGCACCACACCCAGAAATAACTGGCCGTGTAACCTTGAGCAAGTTACTTAACCCCGATTGCTTAAAAAAAAAAATAGAATTATGTGTTTAAATGTTTCTGATTATTGATGAGTTTTATGCTTACAATCAAAAATAATTCACATTTTAAAACACAATTGATGACAATACATAATGAACTTAAACATAGTTGTTGGAATGGGAGTCTGATTCCAAAAATCCTATCTGCAGTTTTAGTATCATAGCAGCAACAAGTAGCTAATGATGTGTTTTTCAGTTGTTTCAGTCATACCTGGCTCTTCGTTTTGGGGATTTCTTGGCAAAGATACTGGAAAAGTTTGCCATTTCCTTCTTCAGCTCATTTTACAGATAGGGAAATGGAGGCAAAGAGAGATTAAAAGCTTTGCCCAGGGTCACACAACAAGTAAGTGTCTAAGGCCAGATTCAAACTGAGGTCTTCCTGATTGCAGACCCAGTGCTCAATTCATTACAACATCTAGCTGCCCTAAGTCAGTAATCCTTTTCAGTCATATTTTCTAAATTAGTTATAATTTTCAGTGTAAGCATTAGGAAGCTTTGCTAAATTGAGTATAAATATTATTCCATTTTGCTAAAGTTATCATAGTGTGAGTTTTAGAGAAATATGCTAATGTTTGAAAAAGGGCTTCTTGTTTCTAAATGTAGCTTGGTATAAGTTTTCCAAGGCTACGTGTCTGACATTTGTTAAATAATGAAATCAAAAGACATATACAGAATAGTCTTTAGGGTTTGAATTTGCATTTCAGGACAGTATTTAAGCAGGGGCAAAGCTGTTGAGAGGTTATATTTAGACAAATGGCTGAATTGTTGATGAGAATTTAATTACAATTTTAAGGGTAGACAGGACAGGTATCTGTCCTTTATGAAATAAATGATTAGGGGCATTTGATATTAGAATAATATTACCACATTTAAAAAATGTTGGTTGGAAAATTTGATTGTATTTAGATAGAGCTAATAGAGCAAACTACTTTTTTTGCAGGGGGAAGACAAGGCAATTGAGGTTGTGAGTTGCCCAAAGTCACACAACTAGTTAATTAAGTGTCAAGTATCTGAGTCTGGATTTAAATTCAGGTCTTCCTGACTCTGACCCCACTGAGTTCAGTGCTCTATTACTGTGCCACCAATCTGCCCCTACAATAAATTATTTTGAGCAAATTTTCAGTCATAACGGCCTTCATAAACCCAATCTTATCTAACATCTAATCTGATTTGGCAGCTAGTTGCAGTAGTAGATAAAGTCCTGGTAGATTTAGCAAGACCTGAGCTGAAATACAACCTAGTCAAATACTTATTAACTATATGACATTGGACAAGTCACTTAACTGCTGTCTCTCACTAAAGAGAATTTACTGCAAGACTGCTAAGAAACACAATACTACATTTTGAGGACTCGATTTTAAATCCCACAAAGCACTTCCTTTCCATGGACAGAATTTGTTTTATTTTTTTCCCCTGGTTCCCTTTAATCCTTTGTCTTCCCAGCTATCAAAATGCCATTTAGTACAAGGCTAAGACTGGAGGGGAAAAACAGTTTCCTGTTCTCTCTTGCCCAAGTCAAACAGATTTGTCTCTCTAGACCACACTGCTGCACACTGCTGTCCCAATCTCACTATTTGAAAGAAATTCTTTTGTTTTTTGCCCACCCATAAAATGCTAAAACTATGAATTAAGATTGTGAGAAGTTGTTAATAAATTTTCCCTCTTTCACATGGCCTAATTTCTTTGACAGTCTCGCCCTTCTTTTAGAAATTCATCCATGCATACTGTATTGCTTCCCTCTTGGATCTTAAAATAAGCTTATAATTAGCTAGCCTCCCTAGTATTAGGAATATTAAAACAGTGAATCAATTGCTTAGTCTTTCATGTTTCTGTGAACATTTCTCATATCCTTACTGCATGATGAGATAGCATTTCAAACATACTACCCACCTCTGTTCTAGTTTGAAGGAACAATGCATCATCTTCCTTTTCAATGAAAGTCTGTCCGTTTTTATAGATGATTAAATTCAAATTTGTATGATTCTGCTTAGTGAGAGTTGGTTTTTCCAGTGTTGTCTTGGGGCCATCTTTCACTGGATCAAGAAGTATGTCCCCCCCAAAAAAAACAAGTAGACATCTAGGTCTCCAGTAGATCCAGGAACAGAGGAAAATTAGTGGGCATACACTTGAAGGAATTATGTGACAAATTTCAAAATTTACAATTGGTGAGTGTGACAGCCTGATTTTGGACTGAGACCTCTGACCCTCAATGTAAATCTATAACATTATAAAAATTCCTGCAGGAGTTTCAATTTCTCATTATAGGACTCTAGTAGAGTGTATTTCAGGCAGGAAGGAAGATGAAAACAGGGATATAAAAATGACACATAATCATGCTAATATTTTTAAAAGGCATAAAATGTAGACTTTTATTTTCTAGAAGCCTCAAATTGTATGCAGATCATAGAATAAGAAGAAAATAATTAATGTGTCAGGTCTATGACCAGGAAATTAAATCACAGAGTTTCCTAGAATGGGAAAACAATAAGGAAGAGGAGAAATCTAATTGATATTTCCTTAAAATGGGTACCATAAATGAATGCTATTTGAACTAAGAGTTTAAGTAATGAGGGAAGAGGAAAGTTAAGGAGACATCTATAACTACTTTCTTTTGACTGGGAAAGGAAAGGACATTTTTGGCATGACAGAAAAAAAAGAATAAAAGTTTCTTATGAATAAAAAATAAAAGGAATTTGGTTTGGACAAAATAATGGAAGGTTAGGGATGATAAAAGTGTGAGACTTACATTAAAATAATGGAAGTCAGATAATTTTCTATATGCATACACTCATATATATACATATTGTTTGTAAGCCTTAAAGCAATATAAAAATGTTAAGTATCATTATAAACATCAATGTTAAAGATTATGAGTGTAATAGAATATTACTGTGCCATAATAAAGGATGAAATGTACAATTTCTGAAGAAAATGGGAAAACCTTTATGAACTGACACAAAGTAATGTGAGCAGCACTAACAAAACAGTCCACACAATAATATTATAGAGAAAAATAATTTTTTAAAAGTTGAGTATTAATCAATGTAACAATAAGTGGTAAATCCAAAAGGGGAAAGACAAAATAAACCATTCACTTCCTGGCAAAGAGGTGAAAAACCTAAAATACAGAAAAAGTCACTTTCAGACTTTGCTATGTTGCAATCTGTTTTGCCAGACGATTTAGCTATGTATTGTATTATTTAGATTTATTTTTTTCTCATTGCTCAGTGGGGGTGGGAGAAGCTGGGGGGAATGGATAAGTAAAGAAAAAAGTTTTTTTTTACTTGAAAAAAACTTAAAAACTTGATGAAAAATATTGACAATAATTATGATCTTAAATGTGATTGGATTAAAATAATCAGTAAAAGGAAATATAATTGGAAAAATGCATAAGAAAACAAAACCCAGCAATTTTGATATTGATAGAACACATTAAAGCATAAAGACAGAGTAAAAATGAATGGCTAGAACAAAATTTATTATATTTCATACAATTTTATGAAATGATTTCCCAGAGTAAAAATTGGCATTGCAAACAGGGATAAACATAGAAACTATATTTTATTCAAAGCCATCATGAACAGTGAAAAACTGTGTATCTATCATGCATCTGTCACTCTTTCAGTTTCTGTTCATTTACCTATCTACCATTTATCTATTTATTGATTATACATATAAAACTAGAAGAGCCCTCATTTATACACCAAATGACAGAGCATATATGTTCTTAAATGAAAAACAAATTAAAACCAAAAAATTGCTTCCATAAAATAATTATAAGCATTTTTAACATTTCTCATTCAGGACTGGACAAATCTAACAAAATATAAAAATTACAGAAATTATTATTATTTAAATATGGTTTAAATAAATAAAAAAGAAGTATAGCAATTTTTGAATAGGAATATTTAAGAATAAAAATATTTCTTACAGTTACTAATTCTTTTTGAAAAAATGTTCTGTTCCATAATTGAATCAGAAATTAATGTTAATCATAAATAAATATAAACATTCAAAAATACTAAACATCATTTAGAGATCTGAAATGCAATAAATACATTTAGGAAAATAAAGAAATCTTAACAAAAGATACAGATGCAAATGTAAACTGCTGTATGCTAAAGAATAATAAATAATCTAACATAAGTAAGAATTTTAAAGAGAATAACAGCAATGAAACACATCTTATGGGATGTGACTAAAGCAATTATCAGAAGAATATTTATATCTATGAAAATATATCAAGAAAAAGAAAGCAATAATAAACACATGATTAAAAGTAGAAAATTGACAACTAAAAAAGAACAAAATAGGACATTTTAAAATTTGCAGTAACAGTTAAAATTGAAAATAAAATACTGGTGAATAGATAAACAGTCAGTCAATAAATATTTATTAAGTACTGTGCTTAATTCTGGGGAAACACTCAGGGAAAAGAAAAGACAGACCTTGCCCTCAAAGACCTTACAATCTAATGGAAGAAGATAGCACACAAAAGGAAGCTAAAAAGCAAGGGGTTGAGTAAGAATGGGGGTGATAAGGTCAGTGTAGTTAGAAAAGAAATGAGAAGTTCTAAGTAAGGCTCCTTCATTAAATTGATGTTTTGAAGCACAGAGCATTTTATATAAGTACTAAAATCATCAAATTATTAAATGATTTTATGTGATAAAGACAAACGAAGTTGTCAAAGTATAAAATTAACAAGGTGAGTGCATAACAAATAAAAAAGAGTAGGTAGAATTATCAGAAAAAAAATAAATGCATATTTTAAATGACCCTATCTCAGGGAAAAAAAAATAAAGTAAATAAGCCATAAATAAATGACAAAAGTAGAGAATACAAATGAATTCCGTTTATATTTTCAGGTGAATTCTATAAATGGTGGAAATATAGAGACTGGGTCTATAATTTTATTGACATAGAAAAAATGAGAATGAGGAAATACCCTATTCCAATTCAGGTCAATGACTTCTACAAAACTTACAATCTTACAATGGTGCCTAGAGTTGTCAGAGGTTAAGTGACTTGCACAGGGTTAGTCAGACATTCATTCAATAAACATTTATTAAATACCTACCTCTGTGCCAGACACTGTGCAAATCACAATGGATACAAAGGAAGGTCAAAAGACAGTCTATGCTCTCAAGAAGTTCATTCTAATGGGAGAAATAACTGTGTACAAACAATGTACATATAGGAGAAACGAAGTAATTATCAGCAGGAAGACACTAGAATTGAAAATGGTTGCAAAAAGTTTGTTGTAATGATATTTTATTGGGAACTAAAAGGAGGTGAGGGAAGTCAGTAAGTGGAGATGAGGAGGAAGAGTGTTCCAGGCATAAGAATCAGCCAGAGAAAATTCCAGGAGACAAGGGATGAAGTGTCTTCTTCATGAAATAGCGAGAAGATCAATGTCAATGATTCAAAGATTTTGTAGTTGGGAGTAAGGTATTAGAAGACTGGAAAAGTGGGATGGGCATAGGGTATAAAGGGCTTTCAGTGCCAAACAAAGGATTTTGTACTTGATCCTGTAGTCAAAAGAGAGCTACTATAATTTATTGAGTAGGGGAGTGAAACAGTCAGACCTGAAATTTAGAAAAATCTCATTGTTGACTGAATAGAGGATGAACTGGGGAGAGATGTGAATCAGTCAGACACAATAATCAAGATACAACATCAAGATCTAAGTTGATGAGGACCCATACCAGAGTGGTGGCTGTGTCAGAGAAGAGAATGGAGAATATTAGAGAAATTTTATAAAGGAGAAATTAACAGGCCTTAATATCAGATTGACTGTGGAGGTAAGAGAGAGTTAAAGTCAAGAATAAAACAAAAGTTGTGAGCCTGGGGGACTGGGAGGAAGGTGCTGCTGCCCTCATAGGAAAAGGATGGGGAAAGATAATGAGTTCCATCTTGAACTTGTTGATTTTAACATGTTGATTGTAGTCCAGTGTGAGATATTTGAAAGATAGTGAGATTGGAGAACAGCAGAGAAATTGGGACAGTATAGGCATTTCTGAGAAATGTCTGCATGTGGATAATAATTAAATCCATAAGAGACAATGAGATCACCAAATTAAGTAGTATGGGGAAGCAGAGAAGAAAAGAAAGCCCAGGACAGAACCCTAAAGTAAACATCTATGGTTAGAGGGTATGAGCTGAAGAAAATCCAGCAAAGGAGGCTGAGGAGTATTCAGATAGGCAAGAGGAGAACCAGGAGAAATGAGTGTTGCAAAACCTAGAGAGAAGACAATAGCAAGTAGGAGAAAGTGATCAAGAGTATCAAAGTCTACAGAAAGGTCAAAGAGAATTAAGATTGAGAAAACATCATTGGGTTTGACAATTAAGAGATCATGGTAACTTTAGAAGAAGCAATTTTGTTAGAATGATTATGTCAGAGGTGGTACTTGAACCCAGACTTTTTCTGACTCTGAAGTAAACTCTTTATCCATTTACACTATGGATACTTTTTGAATTCAGTAAACCAATGATACCTTTACTCCGTATTTTGTTCTCAGTAATAAATGTTTCGCTTTTATGAAACAAATATAGTCTTGATCTTCAAACTAGGTATATATCATAAAGCAGATATATAGTAAAGCAGAGAAAGGTAAATATAGATAATATCACTAGTAATATTCAAAAAAATAAAGTATATTCCCAATGTGTATTTTAGCAGGTTATTGTAATATATCAGCCATTAAATTTAATTTATATCAGGAATATAAGGATGTTTCAAAATTAGGAAAACTAATAACACAATTCATCATGAAATAACAAAATCTCTAAAAACAATATGTTTGTATCCATTTATGCAGAAAAAAGAAATAAACTTTTGACAAAATACAGCACATTTACATTAAACTCTAGGAAACAGGTTTCTGAATCCCCTTCTTTAATCTGATTGAAAGCATGTATTTAAAAGGAAGAACTCTCATACTTAATAGGTACATTAGAAACTTCCCAATAGCTCTTAAGTGAGGATTTTACTTCTATCTACTATTACTTGGTATAAAACCAGAAATGTTTGGTTATCAAAGTAAGGCAAGAGAAAAAAAAATGGAGTAAAATATCTAAACAAATGCAGTGTTTTTAATTGTTCATATTTACAGAGGATATAAAAAACTGACTTAGAAAATTCTAGAGAATCATCGAAGTAACCAATTTATTCATTCAACAATGTCACTAAAATAGGAAAGACAAAAAGATCAGAAAAGTCATCAGTATTTCTGTAGGGTACTAACAAAAACTAGTAAACAATTACATAAATAGAAATTCTATTAAAATATTCACAAAAATACAAATATCTAGAAATTATTCCATCACAGAAAAAAATGTTTATAAAAGTTCAAATACAAAACATTGTTACCAGAAAAAAATAATATCTAAAAAAATATTTTAGTACTAATTTTGAAGGTACAAAAATATAATTCAATTATTGATATTACTTATATTAGCCTATCGTTTTTTAGTATATCATTTAAGTTGTCAGAGATTACAATGGGGAGGAGGCTAGGTGGCACAGTGAATAGAACATCGGCCTTGGAGTCAGGAGGACCTGAGTTCAAATCCAGCCTCAGACACTTAACACACAAACTAGCCATGTGACCTCGGGCAAGTTACTTAACCCAATTGCCTTACCTTCCCTACTCCAAAAAAATATATATATATAAAATAAAGAGATTACACTTGGCACTATAATAACACAATTTATGGGGAAGAAGGAAAAGAGAAAGTGAAAAAAGGAGAAAAACAATAGGAATGATTATCATAATCTACCTCCCAGGATTGTGGTAAAGCTCAAGTGAAATAATATTTAATTTTAAATATTATATGATTTCCAATTGCATGCAAAACATTTTTTAATATTTTGTTTTTAAAAAAAATTTAACTCAGCATTCTGTCTCCTTTCTCTCTTAAACTATTGAGAAAGGAAACAATTTGGTACAGGTTACACATGTGTAGTTATATAAAACATATTTCTATATTAGCCATGTTTTTGAAGAAAATAGATTTAAAAAAATAAAGTAAAAAAACCCACAAACAATGCTTCAATCTGCATTCATATTCAATCAGTTTGTTTTTTTCTCTGTAGATGAATACATACATATATATTTATTTATCATAAGTTCTTCAGAATGGTCTTAAATCGCTGTATCACTGAGACTTCCATTCATAGTTGATCATTATACAATATTGCTGTTACTGTATATATTATTCTTTTTGTTTTGCTCGCTTCACTTTTTATCAATTCATATAAGTCTTTCCAGGTTTTTTGAAAGCATCTTTCTTGTTCTACCTTAGAGCACAATAGTATTACATGACAATCATATACCACAACATTTGCAGCCATTCCCCAATTGATAGGCATTTCCTCAATTCCCAATTCTTTGCCACAACAAAAAGATCTGCTACAATATTTTTTGTATATTTATGTCTTTTTTCTTTTTAAAAATCTCTTTCTGACACAGATTTAGTAGTGGTATTGCTGGGTCAAAGGGAATACAGCAATATAGCCCCTTAGGAATAGTTCTAAATTGCTTTCCAGAATGGTTGAATCAGTTCACAACTTCACCAACAGTTCATTGGTGTACCAATTTTCCCATGTCCCTTCCAATATATGTCATTTCTTTTTCAATCATAAAAACCAATTTGACAGGTGTGAGATAATACCTTGGCATTGTTTAAATTTGCATTTCTCTCACCAATAGTGATTTAGAGCATTTTTTTCACATGACTGTAGATAGTTTTGATTACTTCATCTGAAAATTACCAGTTCATATCCTTTGACAATTTATCAAATGGGAAATGACTTATATTCTTATAAATTTTACTAAGAAATAAGATAATATTTGCAAAGCACTTAGCACAGTGCCTGGCAAAGTAGATGCTATATAAATGCTATATTATTAATTATTTATCACCAATTCCTTACAGAAAGCAGGAACCTAAAAAATCATGCCATAGTTGTTTAAAAAATATAGAAGTTTAAATTAGCATAATAGAATGGATTACCTATAAAAGACTTAGATTTAAGTAGACATAACAATTATTTTCAATGAACACAAGACAATTAACTATTAACTGTTGAAGAAAAAAATATTAATGCCATGCTGTTTTAGAAAAAAAACTTTTCCAGAAATATTTTTAAATAAATTTCATGTTTTTCAACCTTTCAGTCTATAAGAGAGAAAGAATTATAAAAATACCCACTCCTCCATATCATTGGAGATTATACTAAGTCAAAACAATCTGAGATAGCATTTATAGAAATCTTCAACAAGGAAAATTTCACAATATTATTTAAAAAAAACAGTTTTCAATTAACATGACAACCTAAAGCAGTTACCACTAACTTTTCAAGTGGAAGTAATTCTTTAATTACTCCTCTCCATGACTGAAAGGGTTTATTACTCTTAGGTGCTTTATGGTACCTATCAGTTCAAAAGGGGAATGAAGCAATGATCCTAAATACACAAGAGTTAAGTCCACCTTTAATCAATTCCTTAGACCTTGTCCTCTGCTCTAGGCTTTTGCCACATTTTCCTAAAGAGCAGTTTCTGAAATGGTTTTGGGCAGGAGGAATATGGTTTGTGATTTTCAATTGAGATAAAATGAAGTTTTTAATATGCTTCCATAATTTACTTGTTTTATTGTATTAATTTTAATTAATAATAATTATTTTACTTTTATTACAACTATTTGGATAATTATACACAAGTAGAATTCACAGTTGTACAGGCATGAAAATCTATCTCATCATTCTCTTCTTATCTCTATAAAGTGAGAAAAAAACTTGCTGAAATTTATTATACCATTTTCTAAAATTTTGACCTCTTTCCATTATTTTTTATTTGACACATTCTAGAGATTATGTTAGCTGACAAAAATGAGGACCTTATATAATTCCCTGTTTAAGAAAAAAAAATTCGTCTTAATTTCCTGATTTGGGGAAATTAAATATTGAAGCCACTTATCTTGGGCTCTGAATGAATTAATAACCCTGCATGCAAAATTATATTTAAATTATTTTTTCTGCTTTCAATAACATCTTTATACATTTTCATTGTCTTTAATTTGAGCTTCAGGTCTTTACTGTGTCCATATACTATATTAAAAAAATTATCCCTCTCTCTCATACATGAAATCAGAAGATTGTTTTATATTTTGTATTGATAGAGCAATGGCACATTTTCCTTTTTTCTTTTTGATAATCTTAATTTCTTCAACTTATGTTTCCATTTCCAAATAATGTTTAAAATCATATTTAGATAGAAGATTATTTTCTCTATTGAATATATCCATTTTTTCATATTGGCACTGTTCTCTTATGCACCTCAGGCTGATTGCAAAATTTTGCTTAAAATTGAACACATCTAAAACATGAAGATTTATTGACTGTTGTCTTTTTGCCAAGTAAAATATCTTCTTAATTTTCCTATTCAAGACTATGCAAATGGGGGTGGCCAGGTAGTACAGCAAGTAAGAGCACAAGCTCCAGTGTTGGGATGACCTGAAGATCGAATCCTGGGCTCAAACACTTAGCACCCACCCAGAAACACCTGGCCGTGTAACCTTGAGCAAATTACTTAACCCCAATTGCTTAGGGGCAGCCAGGTGGCTCAGCGAGTAAGAGCACCATCTCCAGTATTGGAATGACATGGAGATCCCGGCTCAGAATCCCGGGCTCAGACACTCAGCACCATACCCAGAAATAACTGGTCATGTAACCTTGAGCAAGTTACTTAACCCCAATTGCTTTTAAAAAAAAAGACTATGCAAATGCATAGTCAATTCCAATTTCTTTTAGAAGAGTACTTCTGGGGGGCAGAGCCAAGATGGCAGAGTAGATGCACAAATTTGTTTTGGGCTCCCACTCCAATCACTTCCAATACATGTGAAAAATGACTCTAAACAAACATTAGAGCTACAGAACCCACAAAGTGACAGAGAGAAACAACTCTCCCACTGAAGGAAGCCTGGTGGCATGAGCCACATGGTTCCAGCCCCAGGTCAGCACCAATCAGTGGCCACCAGAGCAAATTTCAGGATAGTGAATCATCAGTAGTTGTGGTGGGTTCCAGACTTCTCAACACATAAACACCAAGGAAAGTGTAAAAGGTCAGTGTGGAACTCTGATAGAAGAGGGGTAACTAAAGAGCAGGGTCTGGCCCCTGACCCCAGGGTGAGAAAAATCAGAAGCACAGCAGTTGTACTTCATGGCTGCTTCCAGAGCTCCTGGCCTGCAGATCATAGGGGGACCAAGCAACCATTCAGAGGGTAATTTCTCTTGCTTTAACCTGTTTGTATCTGCATCACGGGCTTGGGTGATGGTCCTGGGGTGTGTGTTGAGTGAGCCACAACTTGTAGAGGATGTAGAGAGGGTGTCCAACTAATAGTTCTGGCACCTGTGAAAACCCCAGAAATTTGTGACATAGCTCTCTCCATTATGGAATCAGAGTTCTACCATGGAAAAGACCTCCAAAGTCAAGTAATTGGCTGGCAATATGAGCAAGCAATAGAAGCACAAACATACCATAGAATCATTTTTGAGGACAACAATGATCAAGACATGGATTGAGAGGAAGACAGTGAAGTCAGAACTCCTGCATCAAAAGCCTCCAAGAAAAATGTGAACTGCTTACAGGCCATGGAGGAGCTCAAGAAGGATTTTGAAACTCACGTAAGAGAAGTGGAGGAAAAATTGGGAAGAAAAATGAGAATGACGCAAGAAAATCAGGAAAAGTGAGTCAACAGCCTGCTAAAGGAGACCCAAAAATACACTGAAGAAAATAACACCTTAAAAATAGGCTAATTCAAATGACAAAAGAGGCCCAAAAAGCCAATGAGGAGAAGAATACTTTAAAAAGCTGAATTTTCCAGACAGAAAAGCAATGTCAAAAACTCATTGAAGAGAATAACTACTTCAAAATTAGATTGGACCAATTGGAAGCTAATGACTTTATGAGAAATCAAGATAGTATAAAACATATACAAACAAATGAAAAAGTTGAAGGCAATATGAAATATCTCATTTGAAAAACCACTGACCTGGAAAACAGATTCAGAAGAGATCATTTACAAATTATTGGACTACCTGAAAGCCATGACCAAAAAAAGAGCCTAGACACCATCTTTCAAAAACTTATCAAGCAAAATTGCCCTGATATTCTAGAACCAGAGGGTAAATTAGAAATTGAAAGAATTCATCAATCCCCAAAAGAAAACTCCTAGGAATAAAATGGCCAAATTCCAGAGTTTCCAGGTCAAGGAGAAAATACTGCAAGCAATCAGGAAGAAACAATTCGAGTATTGTGGAAACACAGTCAGGATAATACAAGACCTAGCAGCTTCTACATAAGGGATCAAAGGGCTTGGAATATGATATTCTGGAGGGCAAAGGAGCTAGGATTAAAACCAAGAATCACCTACCCAGCAAAACTGAATATAATGCTACAGGGGAAAATATGGTCATTCAATGAAATAGAGGGTTTTCAAGCATTCTTAATGCAAAAAACAGACCTAAACAGAAAATTTGACTATCAAATACGAGAAGCATGAGAAGGTAAACAGGAAAAAGAAATCACAAGGAACTTCTTAAAAATGAACTATTTACATTTCTACATTGAAAAACAATAATTGTAACTCATAAGAATTTTCTCAGTATGAGGATAGTTGAAGGGAATATACATGTGTGTATGTGTGTATATATATATGTGTGTGTGTATACATGTATTTATAGGAGGCTATATGTGTATATAAATATGTATGTGAGTATGGGTGTATGTATTTTCATGTATACATAGAGGGTATAGGATGAGTTGACTACGAAGGGATGATATGTAAAAAATAAATTTAAGAGGTGAGAGAGGAATTTTGGGGAGGAGAAAGGGAGAGATAGATTAGTATAAATTATCTCATATAAAAGAGGCAAGAGAAAACTATTACAATGGAGGGGAAGTGCAGGAAGGTGAAAGGGAATGGGATAAACTGATTCCCATTGAATTTGGCTTAAGGAGGGAATAACATACACACACAATTTGATATCTTATCCTACAGGAAAATAGAGGGTTAGGGGATAAGAGGGGGGATAATAGAAGGGAGGGCAGATTGAGGAAGAGGGTCACTAGAAGCAAACATTTTTAAAAGAGATAGGGTCAAAGGAGAAAATAGAATATGTGTGGGGGGGCAGGATAGGATGGAGGGAAATATAGTTATTTTTTCACAATATAACTATGATAGAAATGATTTGGGTAACTACACATGTCCAACCTATATTGGACTGCTTATTTTCCCAGTGTGGGTTCATGAAGAGGGAAGATGGGAGAAAATCTGGAACTCAAAATTTTAAAAACAAATGTTTAAAAATTTGTTTTTTACATGCAACTGGGAAATAACATATACAGGAAATAACATATACAGAGAACAGATTGGGGGAAGGAGTATTCAGTAGGCTTGCAATTTTGGGGTGGGTGTAGAAGAAAGATGGGGAGAGAAAAAATTGCAACTCAAAATCTTTTGGAAATGTATGTTGAAAACTAAAAATAAATTATATAAGCACTTCTACTTTAGTAGGCAATCATATTTTCTTTAAAACCTTAAAAGTTTACTATGATCAGGGACACCAAACTTTGAAATTGACTTTTTCTTTTTTTTGAAATGATTCCTATTGTTAAGGTTATTTGAAAAAGTGCGCTTCTTTCCAAACTAGAGAGAAAGGAAAATTAAGAACACGAGAATTTGGGGTAACATCTTAAATACCAAATACATCTGAGCTACTGGAATTTGCTAAAGTCTAAAATGGTAGTAGAGAATTTTTTTGTCCTATTTTAAAATTTTATTTTGTTTTTGTCCTTTTTTTTGAGTCAATGGATTTATTTTTAAAAACTGGTAAATCTAGCTTCAGTCGTTAAGAACTGAATTTTTTTCAAATGACTATCAACACAAGCTCAAAAGTTCAAAAAAAAAATAAATATTTTTCTTGCTAGCAACTATTCATTCACAACCAAAAATTCATAAAATGTACTCTTATTTTAGGTTTTAAAATATTTAAAGAAAATTTCAAAATATTTTTCCTACAACTTGAACACTCCTTTTTTTTTAGTGGGTGAGATAGAAATGTCTGATTTTTTTAAACTGAAACTTTTTTATGTGCTACATTGCTCATTTTGCATTTTTCTCAGATTTTCTTAAAGTGGATACTCAATACTGACCTATACAGTAAGAGCTGTCAGGAAACTCACTAGAGTTTCACCTCTCTGACAGGGAAATAGGTTTTTTTTTTTTCTAGTAATAGTGACATTTTGTGTTTCATTTCATTTTGTTGAAGTTTTGTGGTCAGTCATTCTCAAATAAGAGGTTCTGGTGATCAGTTTTAACCAAGCAATAGAAGATAATCAGAAGGATCTCTTAAAATTGGTAAATATGTGCATGTGTGTGTGTGTGTGCATGCATGCGCATATGTGTGTGTGTTTCTGTCTGTCTTACTGCTGTGTTTGGCAGGTGGGAATGGTGTGTATGTGTGAAGTTTGTGATCTTGTGGTCATGGATCCCAAATGCAGATTAGTGATATCAACTTCACATAAAAACAGATCTCTGCAGGCCACATATTGACTTAGAAGACCACATATTAACCTTATCTATATTCTATTTCATTTTTTTTTTAAAACATTTCCCAATTAAATTTTAGTCAAGTTTAGGACACCCAGATGTGTTTCAGCTCATGAGTTTAACACATCTACCATGGAGAAGGATCTACTGATTCTAAAAATTATTCACTCTTTAGACCTTTATAAAAAAAGATTCATGGCCACTAAATAAATCATCTACAAGTGGTAGAGAAAATACTAAACAACACTTTGGCTAGTTGAGAGTGCCTGAACAGAGCGCCACAAATTTCTGGAATTTGCAGAACAATTAGAAATAATTAGGCTCCTGATCACCACATGGTCCCCTAGTCACAGGCATGATTAGCTGACTAATACTAAGGAGAGTATATGGAAAATTTACTATATACAACACCCAAAGTAGTCACAAGAACAAACACGAACAAATACACCGAAATACTTTTCACCATTTCCTTTCCATCAAATGGTCAGATTCTGTGAGCCTAATCAGGAGTTAACAAAGATTGGGAAGCTTGATTTTAAAGAAATTCCCTCTAATGGTTTATAATATTTTATTTCATTTATTTCTCAATTACATTTATTTAAAACAATTCATTTGAAAAAAAGATTTAAATTCTAAATTCTCTCTCCCTCCAAAACTTATTGTCCCCACTTGAGAAGGTCTATAATATGATATTACATATATATGTGAAGTTATAAAAAAGTTTTACCACTTTATCCATATTATATTTAGAATTTAGAAAATTTAGAAAAATTTAGAAAATTTAAAAATTTAGAAAAAAATTAAAATTTAGAAAAATTTAGAATTTAAAAAAATTATAAATTTTAGAATTTAGAAATTTAGAACATTTAGAAAAAAATAGAAATTTAGAAAATTTAGAAAAAATTAGAAAATTTAGAGAAAAACACATATACAAGAATACCTCTTAGAGTACAAATCTTATAGTAGATTTGTTGTGGTGAAAAGTATGTACAGTTTGAGAGACTTTCAAAATTGTACTCTAGAATGGTTGGACTGGTTCATAATTCCACCAAGAGTGTATTAGTGTCGTAGTTTTTCCAAATCCCCTCAAATATTTGTCATTTCCTTTCTTTGGCTATCCTTTCTAGATTATCTTATAGGTGTAGATTATCTAGATGATCTTTTAGGGTGATATGTCTGAATTCTTTCCATTTGCATTGCTCAAATCAGTACTGGTTTAGAGCATTTTTAATATATTTCTTCATAACTTTGATTTCTTTTGAAAATTGCTGGTTCCTATCATTTAATCATTTTTTCAATTGTGAATGGTTCTTATTAGTATAAATTAGACCCAGTTGCTTATAGGTTTGAGAAAGGAGGCCTTTATCAGAAAAATTTGCTACAATTTTCCCAGAAGAAAAAAAAAACAGAAGAAAATAAGATGAAGGGAAAAGCATAGTTGGTAGTCATGAATTATGAATGAGACAGCATTGCATTCACACATAAAAAGGAAGTGGATAGCAGAATGGATTAGAAACCAAAATCCAACAATATGTTATTTGAAAGAAACACACTAGAAAAAAAATACACATAGAGTTAAAATAAGGCACCAGAGCAGTGGCTATCATTTGTTACCTAAAGTAAAAAAAAAAGAAAGACATAACAATTATGATCTCAGACAAAGTAAAAGCAAAAAGAGACCTAAGTAAAAGAAGAAAGAGCAAGGAAAATACATCTTCCTAAAAGGCACCATGACTGAAAGTGCTCCTCTTCTACCTTAAAGTGTGACCTGGAAATGAATACAGGCAATGGTATGGCCCAACAGCATCTGTTCCTGTGCCCAGTGCTAGCACAGGGATCCTGGGTAACATCTTTTTGACCAGTTGCTCAATGCCCTTACTGTCTCTGGTTCGAGAGCTCCCAAAGTTGCTGCCATTACTATTGCCATCATCAAATATCACCACTGGTGTTGTATCCAAATGGGCTAGAAGTCAACTCCCATGACATATCAAAGATATCTCCTTCAGATCTCATAAGTTGTCTTGGCTGGAAGAATGTCTCATCCCATCATTTCATTGTTTCTGCTAATCCAGAATTCAATTTGAGGTGTTATTTTAAAGTTGTTTCATGGAAAATGTTGTGAGAGCTCTCCAGTGGTGCTTCCTTTCCTTCACCCTCTTGGTTCTACCCATGGAAGTCTCCTAAAACGATTTAAATATTTCCCATCCCTTGTTAATTTTCCATGAAAATATTTTGAAGAGAAGTGATTCTATACCAATGTCTGCTGCTCTTAGTCATCAGAATCTGAGTTTCAAAGGCACCATTTAACTGATGAAGAAAATAATATTGTGCCCTTAAATTACAGCTGTCCCTTATAGTTCTATCCTGGCCCTCTTCCTCTTACTTTATACCATTGCATTTTGGTGACCTTTAATTGCCATCTCTATTCTGATGATTCTCAAATTTAATTTTCTTGTTCTAATCTCTCCACTGATCCTCAATCGTGTATCTCCAACTGCCTTTCAGATATCTTGAACTGGATTCTAGTAAACATATTAAACTTAACATATCCAAAAAAAACCCTTCATTCTTTCCTCTACACCTTCCTCTTCATTCTTACCTTTCCCCTTGCTGTAGAATGCAACACTATCCTCCAAGTCCCTCAGGCCCACAACCTAGGAGTCATCCTGGAATCCTCAGTATCTTTCCACATATCCAAGCTATTGCCAAGGCCTGCCAATTTCATCTTTGCAACATCTCCCAAATATTTCCCCTTCTCTCCTCTAACAGTGTCACTACCACTCTAGTGAGTGACATCATCACTTCACATGCGAATTATTGCACTGTCCTGCTGGTTGATCTGCCTGCCTCATGGAGCTCCTTACTACAAACCATTCTCCATTTAACTACTAAAGTTATTTTCTAAAAATGCATGATAATTCCACACCACCCCCTCCATTTAACAAACTGTAGTGACTTCCTAATATATCTAGCAACAAACATAAATGCCTTACCTGGCATTCAAAGCCCTTCATAACATATCTCTCTCCTAACTTCCAGTCTTCTTAGACCTTACTCTCTAACACATACTCTTTGATCTGGTGATATTAGCTTCTGGGGTGTTCTGAGAACAAGACACTCTAATTCTTGTCTTTGGACATTTTCTCTGGCAGTCCCCCATCCCTGGAACATTTTTCCTCCTTTACTTCAACCTCCATGGTTTCCTTTAATTCTCAACTAAAATCCTACCTTCTACAGGAAACTTTTGCTAACCCCTCTTCATCTCTTAAATACTTTCCTTCTTTTAAGGATTTCCTATTTAACCTGTATATAGCATTTTTTGGCTTTTTTGAAAGGCAATTGGGGTTAAGTAACTTGCCCAAGGTTACATAGCTAGTTTGTGTGTGTGTGGGGGGGTTTAAGTGTCTGAGGCTGGAACCAAACTCTGGTCCTCCTGACTCCAGGTCAGTGCTTTACTCACTGCACCACCTAGCCACCCCATCCTGTATATAGCTTTACACACACATAAACACAAACATATTATTTCTCCTATTAGTTTGTAAGCTCCTTGAGAGCAGATATTGTCTTTTGCTTCTTTTAAAATCCCCAGTGTTTAGCACAGTGACTGTCACATAGTAGGCACTTAAGAAATGTTTATTGATTAAAGTATGTGTGCTAGAAACAGTTTTATTAAGTTTATTCTAAATTAAATAATTTTTAGCTTAGAGGCAAGAAAATAGTCAGATTGGCATAGTCCTCTCATACCCTTAGGCATCTTCCTCCTCTGTGGAAATTCAGGGTAACATGCATAAGAATTTTACCGTGAACAAGGAAAATATCACAAAATGATTTTTTTAAATGTGGTTCACATTCTAAAGCCAAAATACTTTGATCTTCAAGTAGAACTACTTACTTACTATATAATACTCCTAAAGGATAGAAGGGATCTCTTCTCTACTATAAATATTCAAATGGAGAGGAGTTGCATAGGAAAGAAATGTCTTAGAAAGATAGTTAAGGTCATAGTGTTATGAGAGAAAATTTAATGGATTACATGTCTTAATTTCCACAGGTAGTAGGCTTTATGACTATTGGCCATAGTCACCAAGTAGGTAAATGACAGAAAGTTCCTATATGAACTGAAATATTCTTGGTAGTATTCTTTTTCCTAGCAGTAAATGATAGAGGAAAATGGAAAGAAAGGAAATAGCTAAGCGTATTTTTTATATGAAAACAATGTCACTTTATGGAGTCATAAGATTTATCAAGTTAGAGGAATTTAGAGGAAAGTTCTTTATGAATTTATGCAGAGAAGCAAGTTAAGTAGAATGCAAATAATATACATAAAGACAACAATTGCATAAATGAAAACAATAAAAGATTATGGACCTCAGACCAATAACTTGTGCTCAATCAATGAATTAAACAAACATTTATTAAACACCTATTATGTTCTAGGTCTTATGTACTGAGAAGACAAATAAAAATATAAATGTTGACTCAGCATGATTACTATTAAAATGCATTTCTCTGTTAAGAAATTATAACATCAAAAGAAGTATTAAACTAATAATACAGAAGGCTATGTGCCCTTAGACATAGTCTCTATACCATACTGTTTTGCTTAACTTTAAAAAAATATCAGAGAAAGTACTATAAGGCAATAAATGAATTTTTGGTGTGACTTTCACAAAATAACATAATGAATTAAGAAATCATGTAAAGTCTTCAACACACAAAAGAAAAAGAAAATAACTAAAAGAAGGGGAGAAATATTATGGAACTAGACAAAGGTGAATTCTGAAATACTGAAAAGGGAAAGAAAATGGAAAATCTCTAGTCTGGGAAGATTATAGTGGCAGGGGGGATATTCTCACAAAGGACTTTAACTTTTGATTTGAGCATCTATTGGTAGTTTTGAGAGACCTGGACCACCAAAAGAGGAAATTAGCACTTGGGAGCATCAGAAAAGTTTTCATGCAGAAGATGTTTGCTCTGTGCTGTTAGTGCTATCTCTTAAATGAAGAGAGAGACTCCATGAGGTGGAGGTAAGGAAGGAATGTGTTTTAGGTATTTGGGACATGCGAGTGCAAAAAAAAAAAACTGGTATGAGAGATAAAACTATTGGAATGAGTATCAGAGATAAAACTAGTTTAGTTTGATCTCAGAGTAGAAGATGGAGAATAGGGTTGGAGATGAAGATGGAGAGAAGAGTCCAATAGGGCTAGAAATAAATCCAGGCAACAGGACAAGTTTGTGGTTCTATAGAACAAAATTGTAAAAAAACTAAAAATTAAACAGAAGAGTTTATATTTTGTCCTAAAGACAATTAGAAGTCACTGGAGTTGATTGAATAGTAGAATAATATGGCAACATTTATGTTTTAGGAAATTACTTTGATTGCAGTATGTAAGATAGGCTGGGGTAGGAAGAGATTTGAGGCAGGAAGGTCATAAGTAAGGAGAAAGCAAAAAAAAAAAAAATTCACGTAGCTATTAGACTTTAAAGTTTGTAGAAGCCCTTCATCACAACAACTGTGAGAGGTGGAAAGTACAAAAATTTTCTCGGGAAACTAAGATTCACAGAGGTTCCATGACTTGGTCTTAGTTATATAGGCACAATATTGGAGTCAGAACCCTTTCACTCTTTGCAAGCGTGGACTCTTTCATTTTTTATACTTATCTGTCCAATGCCTAGGACAGTTCCTGGAATACAGTAGGAGTTTAGACAATATTTGATTAATTTTACCTCCAATTCTAGTGTTTTCTCTATCACACAATAGTTACTTATGTATTGTATGCCTCTTGAGCATTTCCCATCAGTATTACATTGTTTGACTGAGAAAAGACAATATACGTAGCCAAAATATTTGGTTTATGTACCACATTGCCTGTCAAGTTGTTATGAACATTCCCATATTGCTCGTATGGTGTTACTCTAAAACTTCTAATCTACTTATATAATTCTGAATGTACTGTACAGACTCTATGGTTTGAATTCCATTTGTTGAATGTCATTCTTTATTTTAAGAAAGTCCTAGCATCCTTACAAGAGGACTATCTTACCTGTTTAGTTTTCAACACAGACCCATAATAAGGTTACCCCTTTATCCCAATGCATAGACATACATACAGTATGGAATGGGTGTGTTGCCACAGTATAGGGGAGCCTTTCCTTTTTTATTATTTCCTCTCCTCTCCCCCAGCCCCAGTAAAAACACACTCAGTTCATGCTCAATGCAACCTTATGTCACAATATATGCATGGGGTAACGATGCTTAAATTGTTATTTCTTGTTGACAGCAAAAGAAACATTTCTTCTTCTAGAAACTTTAAAGGCACTCATCTCACCAAGAGGGGAGATTCATGGTGACATGGAAAATAAAGAATATATAATGCGATTCTGAGTGTTATTATCCTGGTTTTACAGATAAGGTACTTCAGACTTAGAGAGGTAAATCAATTTCCATGGGCTCATACAGTAAATCAATGATTGGTTAGAATCCAACTCATCAGTTTCTAAGCACAATGAGCTTTTCATCAAGTATGATTTCTCTGTAGATGAAAGCCAGTCACTAACCTTATGTATGAATGTATAGATAGAAAATACCCTCTTGTAGTACCTCCAAGCTAGTATTTTGGTATACACAGTTAAGTGTTATAAAAAAAATAATAAACACAGCAAATTCTTTCTTTTCCTATAATTTCCAAAGCATTGTATCACTTTAATAACATTTTCTACAATAAAGCACTGTCCAAGAAAGTGTACTGGTTCAGTATTCATATTTTCTTCAAGGGTATATCCGTGTATATTCTTTTCACATGGATGCTAATGTCATTCTATTAAAGACCTTATAGACATGAAAGAGTAAGGTATATGGATTGTTCAAATCTTGGCTCAGCTGCTTATTAACATGTAGGACCTTAGGTGAGTTACTTAAACCATCTGGGATTTAGTTTCCTTATCTGTAAAATGAGTGAGTTGGATTTGATGGTCACTAAGGTCTCTTCTAATTCTAGATTTATCATGACAGTTTCATATTTAGAGGGCCAATAACAGTTATGTTATTATTTATAAGTAATCTAAAAACTATGAATCTTTGTATTTTCTTCCTTTTTTCATACCTCTAATAGCTACAATAATAACAGCTACCTTTTATATATATATAGTTCTTAAAGATTTAGAAAGTATTTTATTATTATCTAATTTGATCCTCACAAACCTGTTCAGAGGTAAATTATATTATTATCCCTATTTTACAGGTGAGGAAACTGAGGAAATAGAGATTAAGTGACTTAGGGTCACAAAACTAGTATGTGTCTGAGGTTAAATTTAAACTCAGGTCTTTCTTGTCTTCAAGTCACTAGCAAAGCAGAAAGGGAAGACACAGATTTGAGGGTGATTTTATGTTTTCCTTTGTTTCATCATTAATATAGCCAATTACTGGTCATGACCAACCTCTATACTTACTTAAGCTATTCTTGGTACAACAGTTTGCTACTAGGACTATACTCAAAGCTTTTTCAATATGGCTAAACCTATGCCAGTTTAGGACATGCTGATTGAGCCTTTGAGAAATTATTCCTCTGTAGACCGAGACAAACTATTGGAGTAGAACTTTTATGAATGTCTGTAACAGAATCATAGAACAGTATTTTAGGGTTAGAAGGGATAGGAGGAATCTTAAATATAATTATTATATATTATATAAAATTATATATAATAATAATTATTATTATTATAATTTTTCCTCTGTAGACTAAGACAAACTATTGGAGTAGGACTTTTATGAATGTCTGTAACACAATCATAGAAGAACAGTATTTTAGGGTTAGAAAGGATAGGAGGAATCTTAAAGATAAGAAAACTGTGATAATTAGATATTATATGTTTTGTCAAATGATCACATAGGTAGTTAAATAAATATAATTTATTTCCTTAAGGACCTTTCCATTTAGGATAACTTTTCTACATGCCTAGGTGTTATCTTGCACCTTTGTGAAGTCAAAAAGTAAGGATCTGGAAGATGGTTTCCACTATTCTTTAAGATGTATTTTGATAGTTTAACATAATTTTTTTGGAATATTTCACTAAGCAATAGAGAGACATGCTTTTCTCTATTCTTCACTATGAAGAACTCACAGAGGATTAGAAAACTAAATGATTTATGTGTCATTCTTTATTCTGAACTTGGTGACTCATTGCAGCTGATTCTGAGTCATGACAGGCTAATAGTCAACGAAGAACATTCTAATGTACTGAGATGAGTAAGTAAATGTGGGTCTTTTGAACAATACTATCTTTCTTTATAGTTAACTAATCACTGTGTCTGAATAACAGTGAAATGAAGAAAATACTAACTCAGAAAAAGACTTCAACCCTCTGTTCTCTATGACTGCCCTTTGCTTTAGGATAAAATACAAACTATTATGTTTGGTATTTAAAACACATTTCAATCTGGTTCTTCTCTATCTTTCAAGATTGATTAAGAGTCCTCCCACTACTGTATTCTACCCATAGGCTAAACTGACCCATTTGTTGTTCCTTATGCATGATATTTCATTCTTGCCTCTATATCTTTGCTTAGAGTATCCCCATGTCTAGAAACCTCCCCCCACCACCCACTTCTCCCTTTAGAACCTAATGTTCAATTCAAAGCTCAGCTCAAGTGTTTCTTCCCTCAAAAAGACTTTTTCCAATTCTTCATATTATTATTTCTCTCCTACTGCACTATTAATCTCTCTGTCTCTGTCTGTCTATCCATCTCCATTCATTCACTTATTTAGTTAGTATATCTCCTGTATTTACTTATCTATGCACACATCATAACATTCTGGCAGACTCTAGACTCCTTCAAGGAGACACAGACTCTCAGATTCTTTTATTCATATCCTCAGAACCTAGTATATTGCCTGGCACATAGAATACACTTTCTTACTGACTGATTGTATTTGCTTGATATTTATGATATATACTTGAAAGTAATTTGATTTTTTGATATATGGGAAATTTAACATTATTGGTATTGAGACAGATACACATATACACACAATACATGCAAACACAAATATATAAACATGCATGTATACAGATATGTGCATATATCTATATAACATATGCAGTATACATATGTCTCTAGACATATGTATATATATATGTGTGTGTGCATATTATGATAAATAATCTTTAGGTAATGTCTATTTTATTGTCAATAAATTAGACAAAGATGACAGCATCTAAAATGTTTATGTCTCCAATGTCTAGATGCAGATGGCTGACATGTGGCTCTTGGAAGAAGAAGAGACAATACTCTGGCTTGAGAGGCCCACAGATCCAAAACTCTATAAGGATACACATAGCTATGTGATTGAATGGTTTGTAAAATTACTCATATGATGAATTAATCATAATATCATATTCCTTATCTCCCAGGATCAGGACAGAGGGTTCTCTATATTTAGAGACATAAGAGAAGAAGAGAGAAGAAAGGTTATATATTCATGAAGGCTAACAAGTTCATCTTAGTTTTATTCTAGAATGAGATGCCAATTCTTTCCTTTCTCAGGTCTTCTGAGTCCTAGAATAAATATCTAACATTCATGTTAGTTACATACACAATGCAAACATGAATATTGTTTAAAGTAAAGTAAGTAAAAAAGACTAGAAAGTTAAGAAAGCATCAGATTCTGAAAATATTTAAATACTAGGCAGAGGTTTTCTATTGGATCTCTGAGTAAATGGGGAGCCACTGGAAATTACTGAGTAGGAGTGAGATTTAGTTGGATCTAATCTTTAGGAAAATCCCTTTGGTTGCTGTGTGAATAGTGAATTGAAATGCAGAGATAGATGAGTGAGGAAAACCAAGTCAGAGGCTATTGCAAAAGCTTTGGAAAACTGGAACTTTTGTTATAGTTCTTGTTTGGTCATTTCAGTCACATTTCTTCATGACCCCATTTAATTTTTTGTTGGTAAAGGTACTGTATTGTTTTGCCATTTCCTTCTTCAACTCATTTTACAGATGAGAAACTGAGGTAAATAGGGTTAAGTGACTTGACCAGGGTCACACAACTAGTAAATATGTGAGGCCAGATTGATCCCAGGAAGATGTCTGCATGACACTTTACTGACTGTGCAAGTAGGTCTGAATAAGCATGGCATGTACATGTGTGTTCATGTATGAATGTGTATTTATATGCATGTCTATGTATATGTATGCATGTATATGTATCTGTGTGTGTACATACACATTTATGCACACTGTATGTGTGCATATACATGCACATGACATATGCATATGTGTTTATATAAAATTATGAAGAACAGGACTCATGTAAGAGTTATTAAGATAAAAATAGTGAGATATGAATACTGATTTAATATGTCAATTAAGAGAAAGTGAGGAGTAAAGGATGATACCAAGTTTAAAAATCTGGGTAATTAAAAAGATAATATCCTACATAGTAATAGGCAAAGTTATACATGTGGCAGTTTTGGAGAAACACAAATTCTTTTGGGGGAAAATTGTGTTTGGGATACCTACTGGGCTCTCTCTCTCTCTCTCTCTCTCTCTCTCTCTCAGTCCTGTGAATGTCTGTGTATATGTATGTATAGCAAATGTGCACACACTATGTTTAAGGAACTATACTAAGATCTCAGAATATAAATAAAAGAAAAAATATAATCCTTTCTCTCAAGGAGCTTACATACCAATGGGGAAAACAACATATAAAATGAGTTGAAAAGGAGATTGTGGGGGAAGGGAAGGTACCCCCATAGCTTCATGGCAGAGTTCAGAGTCAAGATTGGACTCAAGGGAAAAGTAAAGGAAGAGCATGGCTGGCCTGGGCATTTCCTTAAAATGAAAGTTCTGGGAGAAACTCACCAATGGGTGGAGTTAATCAAAAACATAGAAAGATCTTTTAGAATGAAAAGGCTACAGGTTATAGATATCTTCCATGTCAAAAAGACTTCTGGGGGAATAATGGAGAAAGAACCCTGAAGAATCAAGAGAGGAATAAAGATGTGAATATGACTAACCAGGCCCCTTCCTTAAAATGCAGGTTTGGGGAGGAACTGACCAAGGGGCAGAGGAATCTTCCAGGGTGAGAAAGTTAACAGATAGGAAGTATCTTCTAGGATGAGAAATATATTGGGGCATGGCAGTAAGAAAACTATGTTTCTTTGTAATGAGTCCACCCCTAACCCTCTGTCATCTGCTCTAGGCAGTGAAGTGGCATAGTGGATAGAGCACTGGGTCTGGAGTCAAGTATTTCTGACTTCATATGAAACCTCAGATGCTTACTAGCTGGGTAGCTCTAAGCAAGTCAATAAACCTCTGTCTCCATTTCCTCAACCATAACCTGGAGACAATAAAAGCACCTAACTCACAGGGTTATTATGAGGAAAAAGTAAAGTAATGTTTGTAAAGTGCTTATCACACAGCCTGGCACATAGTAGGCACTTAATAAATGTTCCCTTCATCCAAAAGAACTACTGAAACTTACTTTGTTTTCTCTCTCTGATTGGTATTACCATTCAAAGTTGAGCCACCAAAACACTTCTTTGAATAGGTTCCTGTAGTTATATGCTGTTGCCATTTAGACAATAATTTAACTCATTGGACCTTATGAGATTGCCAGAATAAGAGAATATCAATAGAAAAGAGAAGAGGCCACAGGAAATAACCTTGGGGCACATCAGCAATTAAGTAACATAAAGATCATTTTAATACAACATGCAAGATTGAGAAAGCATGAACTTAAAAGTTGTTGGAAAGACAAGAGACAACAGAGTCATAAAAACAATAGAGAAGATAGTATCTATGAAGGTCAACAGTGTTATGTGCTATGTATAGATAACAGAAGATGAGAAATGAAAAAAGGCTACTGGATTTGGCAATTAAGAAATTGTTAATAAGTTTGGACAGAGCAGTTTCAATTGAATGATAGGACTGGAAGCCATTTTGAGGAGAATTTAGAAAAGAATGAGAGGAGATAAAGCTGTGGTGTAGATGTTTTTCTCCTAAAAGTTTGAGAAATAAAGAAGAGTTAAAAAGTGATAGCTATCAGAGATGTTAGGATATAATGAAGTTTTGTAAGGATGGGTATAGTAGCTTGCACAAATTTGTAGAAAGTAGGCAATAGGGAAGGAACTAGTGCATAAATAGAGAAAGCGGAGGGGATGATAATGAAAGCAATCTTCTAGAAAAGACAGTATTAAGGGTTGAAGTAGAAAGCTTATATTTCATCAATAAAAGAAGTATCTTTGTCAGAAACTGAATGAAAGGAAGAACCTAGTGGGGCATAATATTAATATGCTATCAAAAGCAGGGGGGAGTTTAAGGAGAGCAGCTTTTATATTCTCCATAAAAAGCAAGTAAAAGCACTTATGTGTTGGGAGAGTCAATATTGTTAGCTTAAGGAGAAAATATAAGATATGGTAGCTCTATTGGAAGTGGGATAGAAAAACAATATGGGAGGAGTAAAAAATATTGCCTTGGTTCACTGAAGGTCCAGTTGAGATTAGATAGTTCATATTTGTAATAGGCCTGGTCAGCATGGTTGCTTGAATCCTACCTCTGTTCAGGTATAAATGAAAAGGAGGGATGGAGGTAGATGGTAGAAATAATACAAGGTTCAATTTTTGCAAGTTATAAATGTCAATAGGAAAAGGGGACAAGGAAATCAAGAGTAGGGGATAGAGCATAGTTGAGTTGATTCACTAAGGGGAGGAGATTAAGAAGGAAAGAAAGTTTAGCCAGGGCAATGGTGTTATCCTGGCAAAGTATTTATGGTTAGACAGAATTAAAAAAAAAGACAATGAGAATGAATAACAGAGTAATACTTTGCAGTAGATAGAATTATAGGGAATTATGATCAAATAATATAATTTCAAAATTCTTAATCATTGAAGTTGAACAATTTTAAATGATGAGATAAGGGGCATAACCATTTCTGTGCAGAACTAATGAGCAGTACAGGAAAAAAATCTTGAGTTGATTGAGGTCCTGGTTGGTTACAGTATTTGAAAGAACATCAGCATGTATGTGGGAATACTTTTGTACAAAGGCAAGATGTTTGGAAATGAAATTGTGACCTAAGAATTTAGTTAAGATAATTTTGGATCATGTCTCTGCCATATACTGTGTGGGAAGTGTCCTTTTCTCTGTATAGAAGAACCCGTATTGTTGTTCATCCTTTGTTCTAAAAGAGGACAATTGGCACCATAAAGGTGATATCTTGAAGTGAACTTGAATTGGATATGAATTGGACAGAGTTGTGTGAAATCATCAGCCTCACTTTCTCCTTCAGAGTCATTAGTTTAGTGGCAAGACAAAGACCAAGATGACTGCATGTCAAGGGGATCACTGAAGACTTCATGGAAGCAATGGTAACTGAGCTTTGGTAACCTCAAAAAAAGTAAGGGATCTGACAGGTGAAGATGAGGAAGGAGTACATTCAAGATTTTGGGAATGACTTATGTGAATGTATAAAGCTGGAAGATTTGGGTTTGTAGTCCAGCTAGCAATACAGTTTGGCTAAATCAGTGTATTGAGGGAAACTAAGAGGAAACTCTAATAGATGCTCAATTATGAAGCTATGTTGAAGAATTAACATAGCTTAAATACTATGTTGAAGAATTTATCCTAGATTCAAACTTACCTTTTTTGAGCAAGATAATAACATGGTCAGATCTATGTTTTAGGCAGACTATTTTGTGGCAGATTTTGTGACCTTTCTCATAAATGTACTGGAGAAAGAAGAGATAGAAAGTTTAAGGAGACTCTTGCAATACTCCAATTAAAAATCAAATCAAGTCAACAAGCATTTGTTAAGCAATTCCTATGTTCCAGATACTGTGCTAACTTCTGGGGATAAAAAAGAAAGGTTCCTGCCCTCTAGGAGATGTAATGGGAAGCTTATTTAGACCTGATTTAGACCTGAAAGGCCATCTCTTCCAATGTCTTTATTTTATAGATGTAGAAACTGAGACTCAGAAGGATGAAGTGTCTTCCACAAGGTCATATGTAAGAATCCATCCTGAGGTGTAGGGTCATAGAATAGAACAGAAGGAGAAGGCTATGAAGGATGTTGTGGAGCCAGAATGCATGACTGCGTGTTCTTTCTTTAAAGATTTTACGATCTTCACAAACTTCATGACAAAACTTGAAAAAGTTCCCAACTGCGAAAGTCAACTCAATCCAGTATCATTCATTGTTCCAGTCTCCTGCTTCATTAAGGATAAAAATTCACCCTGCCTCTCTCCTCAAGCAGACGGTATTTCCGTAATGCTCGTCAGTGTCCCATCTGCTGATTCTAAGGCTCTAAATGGAGTCATTCACATTGTTCAGAAGCCCTTGTGTTCATAGATACATTGTTTGTGTACATTGTCCACATGCAGCTGGCCACATTATTCATGCCCACGCAGCTGGTGAAGCAAAAATAGTCCAAGATGGGGTTGATAAGATATTTATTCCCTGATGCCTGGGCTAGTGAGAAGCTAAAAAGAGAGGAAAACATCACCTGGGAAGAGTACACACAGTTGAGAGACTCAGACTGAAAAAGGCTAATAGGGTCATTATGACAATTTGCATCTGGCTCAACTTATTCAACACTAGATGATTTGAGTCTAAGCTGGATCTTCATGTATGTTCAGAGGGGCTGTCATCATGACATTTCCCCTTCTTTTTTGTGATGCAAAATATTAAGTGTGATTGAAATTAAATTGCTGGTACCAAATAGAATAGAATCGTAGCATCATAGATTTTGTGATAGAAGTTGAGTCCTCCCCCTTTCATTTTAAATATGAGAAAATTAAGGCATGAAGAAATGAGATGACACACCCATGGTCAGAGTTAATATATATCCAAGGTGGGATTTGAACCCAGATCTTTGTGTCCTATTCACAAAGAAAGGTATTCTTAAGATATTTAAAAATTAGAACACAGCAGTGTCTTGTACATAGTAGGTACTAAATCAATGTTTGATGAAATGTTGAAGGAGTATAGTGTTGTAGGAGAAAATGCACTAGATTTTAAAGTTGGGGAGCTGAGTTTAAGTTTTGGCTCTGTCGTATAACAGGAGTGAGATCTGGAGAAAATCTTTTGACTTCTCTGAGCCTCAATCATCTCATTTGTAAATTGGGAATAAATTGCTTCAGTAGCTAACTCACATGATTACTTTGAGGAAAGCATTTTAGAAACAGCAAACTCAAATGCTTAATCAGATTGGTGATTTCATCAAGTCAGGTGTTCCTTCCAAGGCACATCACAATGCATCCATGCCTGGCCATCTCATGCCCCTCTCATCCATATCCTCTCCAGAATTTGCCATACTTTGTCCACAAAATATTTTGAACATTTTGCTTAATTTATTATTTGCTTAACTTAGAGGATACCAGAGGATAACTCTGGTCTCTCCACAGGAGAGCCCACAGGAAGTGAGGTCCTTGAATTTGTTTTCTTTTTACTCTGGAAAAAATAGATTTTATTAACTATACTTCAGTGTCACTTGTTTCCTTTGTAACCCTATATACTTTATTTTACACATGTAAAAACATTATTCTGAAATGGGATCCATAGGCTTCACTAGAATGCCAACATATAGCACAAACACAAAAAGCTTGAGAACTCCTGAATTTTATTATTTGACCAAGCCCATATTTTCTTTCTGTTATATTATTCCTTGATGAAACACTATTTTCCTTTTCTTCTTCTTCTAGTTATTTGTTATGCTATATTGTAGCCTGCCACACTCACAATTCTCCTTTTCATTATGCTCAACGTTATTTCTTCAGAGGCAATGGTGTTCAAAGGCTCAAAATGTTTCTACTAAAAAGATGGGATTTTGAAGTTAAGGGATACTTGAGTTCATTAAAAAGTATTTTTAAATTTCCCAAGAGTTATCCATCCTACTCTCCTTTTAAGCCCAGCTCATCGTCCATTTCTATTAGCTGTCCAAAATTTACTTGCTATTGGAAAACTCTATGGAATATCCATTAAATGCTGAAATCTGGGCACTTAATGCACAATATAAAATGAGAGCCTTAGTTGTTTTTAATTTGAATACATATTATATATACATATGTATGCATGCATATATATGTATAGGTGTGTACATATCTGTACACATGTATATGTGTGTACACATATATCTCTATATCTTTATCTATATATCTGTATGTGTGTTGGCACAGTTGATAAAATGCCAGGCCTGGAGTCAGGAAGACTTATTTTCATGAGTTTAAATCTGGTCTTAGATACTTACTAACTTTGTGACCTTGAACAAGTCATTAACCCTGTTTGCCTCCATTTCCTCATCTATAGAATGAGCTAGAGAAAGAAATGGTATACCACTCCAGCATCTTTGACAAAACATCCAAAATGGCATCATGAAGAGTTAGACACAAGTGAAAACAACTGAACAATAGCAATTTATGTATATGATGTTCATGCTAATAGAATATACGTTCATCGAGTACAAGAATTCTTTGATTTTTGTTTTTGTATCCCTAGAATATAGCACAATTTCTGGCACATGGTAGGTATTTAATACATTTTTATGGATTGGTTGATTATTATTTAAAATTCTGTCATACTTTGAACAAGGCAAGTCACTTTCTAATAATTATCAGGAATTGCCATTTTTTTGCTCCTTTTGCTTCCCATCCATTCCGATGTGCCAGTTTGCCAGGCCTGCAGACACTGAGTCAAATTCAGAATCCGAGCAGGAAGTATAAAGAGAGTCACATATCAGTTTGGTATAGTACCAAACTTCCTTTTTTGCAGAAGCAGTTAGGTAACGCAGAGAATAGAGCACTGGTTCTAGAGTAAAGAAATGAGTTCAAATTTGACTTTAGACACTCATTAACCATATGACTCTACCTGAGTCATTTAACTCCCATCAGTCTCAGTTTCCTTTTCTGTGCAAAGGGATAATAATACCTTCCAGAGATATTTTTCTGTTATTTTTATGTATAATTTGCTATTCATTTTCAGTATATAATAAAAGTATCATATAAATTTCTGTCTTTTTTTCACTTTTCCTCCCCACTACAAAGACAGTTACCATAAGACACAAATATGTATGTATATACACACACACACACACACACACACACACATATATATATATACACACACAAACACACACATAAAATATACTTCTATTTATCAAATGTTGTTGTTGTTTTGCTCTGGATACAGAGAGTATCTTCCTTCATATGCCCTTTTTAGTTTATTTAGATATTATAATAGTCAAAATGACTTAGTCACTCGTAGTTGTTAAAACAATATGACTGTGTACACAATGTTCCTTTGGTTCTGCTCATTTTGCTCTTCATTATTTCATGCAAGTCCATCCATATTTATCTAAGATCATTGAGTTTATCATATCTTATAGCACAGTAGTATTCTTTCACAATCATCCCACAACTTCTTGAGCCATTCCACAATTGACAAGTATGTGATTTCTACTTTGTTGTCACCATAAAGAGAGCTGCTATAAATATTTTAGAATATATTGGTTCTTTTTCTCTAATCATCTTTGGAAAGAGATCTAGCAGTGGTATTGCTTGGTCAAAGGGTATAGGCAATGTAATCACCCTTTGGGCATAATTTTATATTGCTCTCCAAAACGGTTAGATCATCAGGTCAAGGAAAATATCCTGCAAGTGGCCAGAAAGAAACAATTCAAATATCAGGGAGGCATAATCAGTATTACTCAGGACTTGTCAATGGCAATGTTACATGATGGAACATGAAATTCTTGAAGGCAAAGGAGCTAGGAAAATCAGCTTCCAAGCTAAATTAGTACAATACTTTGGGGGTGATCATTCAAGGAAATAGAAGTTTTACATCCTCACATGGGAAGATGATATTTGTAATTTTTAAAAATTATATAATTAATAGTATAATTAGAAAGAATATACATAGGGGCAACTAGGTGGTATAGTGAATAGAGCACTGGCCCTAGAGTCAGGAGGACCTGAGTTCAAATTTGGCCTCAGACACTTAACACAAAAAAACTAGCCTTGTGGCCTTGGGCAAGTCACTTAACCCCAACTGCCCTGCCTTCCCCCCTCCAAAACCAAACAAAAAAAGAATATACATAGACAGAGGGTATAAGGCAAATTGGAGGGGTTGAAAGGAAAAAAAAGGAATAAGAAAGAGGAGTACACTGGATGTAGAAGGAAGGGAGAGGTAGAATGGGGTAAATTGTTTCATAGGAAGAGGCAGAATAAACCTATTAGAATGGAGAGGAAAATGGGAAAGTGGGCAATAGACATGAATGGAATCTTACTCTTACCAGTATTAACTCAGAAGGAACACTATATACAACCAGGTAAATATAGAAATCTGTCTTGCTCTCTAGGAAAGTAGGAAAGAGATGATTAAGTGGGGGGGGGGTGACAGAAGAGAGGGTAGAAGGGGGGAGGTGTAGACTTAAGCAGTGAAAGGGTGAAAGAGAGAAAAGAAAAATGTGAGGAAAAAATAGGATGTAGGGAAATGTACAGGTAGCAATCATAACTGTCGATGTGAATGGAATGAACTCTCCCATAAAATAGAAACACATAGCAGAGTGGATAAAATTCAGAATCCTACAATATGTTCTTTACAAGAAAAACACTTGGAGCAGAAAGAAGCACAGGAAGTGAAAGTAAGGGACTGGAGCAGAATATATTATACTTCAGCTGAAATTTTTAAAAAAGCTGCAGTAGCAATCCTAATCTTAGTGAAAACAAAAGTAAAAATAGATCAAATTAAAAGAGACAAGGAAGGAAACTATTGATAAAAGGTGCCAAAGACAATGAAATAAATACTAAACACATATGAACCAAGTGACACAGCATTCCAATTCTCAAAGGAAAAGTTAAGTGGGTTATATGTTCACCACCAAACAAGAGATAGAGAGCATTGCAAAATGAAAATTAGATAATTTTATAATAATAAAATTAAAAAGCTTTTGCACAACCAAACCAATTCAATGAAGATTAGAAGGAAAGCAGAAAGCTGAGAAACAATATTAACAGAATGTGTCTCTGATAAAGGCCTCATTTCCCAAATATATAGAGAACTAAGTTAAATTTATAAAAATACAAGTCATTCCCTAGTTCATAAATGGTTAAAGGAAATGAACAGGCAGTTTTCATTTCAAGAAATCAAAGCTATCTTGAATATTCTGAAGAAATGGTCTAAATCACTTTTATTTTTTATGTTGGAGTAATTTTTTTTCTTTAATAGTATTTTTTTTCCAATTACATGCAAAGATAGTTTCCAATGTTCATTATCATAAAATTCATAAAATTTTTAGTTACAGTTTTTTATTCCTCCCTCCCTTTCCTCACCCCTCTCCAAGACAGTAGGCAATCTGGTAGAGGTTACACATATACAATCATGTTAAACATATTTCCACATGATTTATTTCAAGAAAGGAGTAGAACAAAAGAGAAAAACCTTGATAAAGAAAAAAAAAACATAAAAGTGAAAGTAATATGCTTTGATCTGTATTCAGAATCCATAGTTCTTTCTCAGGATGTGGTTAGCATTTTCCATCACTAGTCTTTTGAAATTGTCTTGGCACAATGCATGATTGATAAGAGCTAAAACCGGCATCCTCAATTATCACCCAATGTTGATGCTACTGCTGTGCACAAGGTTTTCCTGGTTCTGCTCACTTCACTCAGCAACAGTTGATGTATATCTTTTCAGATTTTTCTGAAATTTGTCTGCTCATCATTTCTTATAGAACAATGGTTTTCCATTATATTCATATATTGCAACTTGTTCAGTCACTCTCCAACTGAAGGGCATCCCCTAATTTACAATTCTTTGCCACCAAAATTTATTTCTTGAATAATTTTCTTACTTTCAATTTTATTAATCTCTCCTTTGACTTTCAGAATTAAAATTTTGATATTTAATTGAACCTCACAACTATCAGACTGACAAAGTCAATAAAAATTGAAAATGAAAAATGTTGAAGAGACTTTTGTAAAATAAACACATTCTAGAAAATAATTTGAAATGCTCAAAAGTTATTAAACTGTGTGTATCCTTTGATTAATGGAATACTACTAGTGGACCTATACCCTCCAAAATGTCAAACAAATAGGGAAAGTTCCTATCTGTGCAAAAAAGTATGTATGGAATACATACTTTTTTTTACAGTGACAAAAAGCTGAAACGATGCCATCCACCAGGAAATAGACATATTATGGGGTGGCTAGGTGGCTCAGTGAAAAGAGCACTGGCCCTGGAGTCAGGAGGATCTGGGTTCAGATCCAGCCTCAGATACAACACAAAAATTAGCCATGTGACATTGGGCAAGTCACTTAACCCCAATTGCCCTCCAAAAAGCAAAAAAAAATACATTATGTATATGAATGTAATGAAATATTATTGTACAGTAAGGAATGATCATAGATGGCATAGAGAATCCTAGGAAGACTTATATGAATGGATGCATAGTGAAGTGAACAGAATAAGAGAGGGATTTATGCTTATAGCATTGTAAAATTGAATAGTTGTGAAAGAATTAAGAATTGTAGTCATTACAATGATAGGACAAGTTTTTGGAAGCTCATGGAATAACGCTGTCTACCTACTAAGAGGTGATAGACTAATGAAATATGTAGAGCAAAACATATTTTGGGATACAATCAATTTTGGATTTTGTTTTTCTTGATTATTCATAACTGGCAAAAGGACATTATGTTTCTTCTCCTTTTCACACCCCCCCCCAAAGGTGAAGATGTCCAAAGGAGAACAAATATGAAATAATGTAAAAAATTAAAAATGGGAATGAAATGCATTTGGAGGTTGAAAGGAAGTGCATGTCTCCTCAGAAACTGAGGATAAACACAGATCACACTTTTGCCATCCTTTTTCCACTTTGCCTTGTTACTAACTTGGAAAGAAGGGGACCAGAGTCAGGTATAGAATGTTAGTGTAAGAAGAAATCTTAAAATCTGTTGAGCACAGCCCTCTCATCCCAATTCTGAGTTACAGGGTAGTAGACTGAATTGGGTCTATAACCATGGGCATGGAGATAAGCAAAGCCTTGTATATTTTAGACCATTAGACAACAAATATCTCTCCCTTGACAGATAAATGAATTATAGCTTGTTAACAAGATCACCCTGGCTTTGCCACAAATGACTCCTACCAAAATTTTGTGGCTTCATCTTTAACTCTACCTCTCTTTTCCTTTGTGCTCCTATGCAAATTCTCCCCATAGTTGTAGTGGTGTTTATATGTTTAGTGTTGAATAGGAAATAGAGAACAAAATATGCATTCTGCTGCAAAACTTCTCACAGATCCCAAAGTGTATTCCTATTTCTTTTGATAATTCCAGAGAATTAAACTGACTGTACCTTTAAAATATAATATAAATGGATTGCATTTTAATGGCTAAAGGATTGAAAAATCCCTGAAATGGAAGCCAAAGATAATTTATAAAATAGCTCTTCAGTATTGTAGCTTATATTCTATATAACATGTTAATTTACTCTTTGAACATCAATACATACAAAGAGCATATTGATGGCTGTTCTATGCTAACATTAAGACAAAAATATTATTTCAGATCATATGTTCTAAATGATTTTATAACTTGGTATTTGCATTTTTAGAAGTACAAACATTGTTACAGGGACATCAGAGATGAACATAATTCAAAAATCTAATCTAACTCTGTCACTTTACAAAGAAGGAAACTGAGGATTAAAGAAGTTATGTGGTTTGTACAGAGTCACACTATTGGTAACCAAATAGAAGCCAAATCTTTTGAGTCTAATGTTATTGTTGTTGTTTTTCTCTTTTTTCCCCACCATCTACCTAAAAGGTTGTCCTAAGGATCAAATGAAATAATCTACGTAAGTGCTCATTGTCACAGAACTATAAAGTGCCAGAGACAGGATTTGAATCCAAGTCTTTCACACTACAAGCCCCAAACTTTAACTACTATGCTGCTCAGCTTAATATTACTCCCACCACCATACCACCAGCCATCATCATCCACCTTGCACCTATAAAGCCATCCACAGTCCACCACCATCACCACTTTCTTCTTCTTCCTCTTCTGTCTTTCTTCTTTTTTCTGCTATCATCACCATCTTCATCTGACATTGTATATTTCTTTGTATACTGACATCCATTTTCTGTTTTAAAAATCCATTAGTGAAGATGGCAGAGTAGATGTACTACCTCTGAGCAGCTCCAGCTTCCACCATCCCCAATCAATGTAAAAAGGGGACTCAACAAACTTTGGAGCTGCAGAACCCACAAAATGACACACAGAAGCTAACCTCACACTGAGGACAGCCCAGCAGGCCAGCAGGAATTGGGCCAGTGCAGGGCTCTGGAAGCAGAACCCAGGCCCACTGTGAGCCTGAGGTTTTAGCCCCAGGGTGGGCCTGACCAGCCTCCAGCAGGAGGGACTCCAGATCAGCAGCAGCTGTGGCTGTTTCCAGATTTGTCAACATATAGATGTGAAGGACAAAGTGAGAGGTCAGTGCAGTCTGTTCTTTGGGACCCAGTAAGTGGGAGTGCGTGGCTTTTCCCTCTGGAGCAAGAAGCCACTGAGATGCCTGGCACAGCCAGCCAACGCCATGTCGCAGCTTCAGCTCCTGGCCTGCAGAGTGTAGAGGGAACAAGCGACCAGTCTGTGGGGTTTTCACTCTTGCTTTAACGTGCGTGGATCTGTATTGCAGTCTAGGGTGGAGGTCCTGGGGTGTGTGACCAGCTTGCCAGAGCATGTGGAGGCCTTAGAGAAGGCACCCATCTAATACCTCTGGCAGCTGAGAAAACTCCAGCATTTGGGATGAAAGCTCACCTGTCTGGTGGCAGAGTCCTACTGTGGCAAAAAGCCCAGGGGTCAAGTGACTGAGGGGCAACATGACTAGGCAAAGGAAACAAAGCAGGCAGAAGATTCCAACATTAGACTTCTATTTTGGGGACAAAAAGGAGCAAAGCATGGAACAGGAGGAAGACAGTGAAGTCAGAACTCCTACACCAAAAGCTTCAAAGGAAAATACGAGCTGGCTACAGGCCATAGAGGACCTTAAGAAGTAGATAAAAGAAGTGGAGGAAAAATTGGGAAGAGAAATGAGAATGATGCAAGAAAATTACGAGATTTGAGTCAACAGCCTGACTGAGGAAAATAACACCTTAAAAAACTGACTGACTCAAATGGCAAATGAGGCTCAAAAAGGCAATGAGGAGAAGAATGCCCTAAAAAGCAAAATTTACCAGATGGAAAAAGAATATCAAAAGCTCAATGAGGAGAATCATTGCTTCAGAATTAGATTGGAGCAAATGGAAGCTAAGGACTTTATGAGAAATCAAGATGCTGTTAAACAGATCCAAACAAATGAAAGAATAGAAAGCAATGTGAAATATCTCATGGGAAAATCCACTGACCTGGAAAATAGATCCAGTAGAGATAATTTTAAAATTATTGGACTACCTGAAAGCCATGATCAAAGTAAGAACCTAGAAGTCATCCTCCAGGAAGTTCTTAAATGCCCTGATGTTTTAGAACCAGAGGGCAAAATAGAGGTTGAAAGAATCTACCGATCATCTCCTGAAAAAGATCCCAAAAAGAAAACTCCTAGGAATATTATAGCCAGGTTCTGGAATTACCAGATTAAGGAGAGAATATTACAAGCAGCCAGGAAGAAACAATTTGAATACTGTGGAAACACAATCAGGATAACCCAGGATCTGGCAGCTTCTACACAGAGGCATCGAAGGACTTGGAATATGATATTCCGGAGGTCAAAGGAGCTGGGATTAAAACCAAGAATCACCTACCCAGCAAAACTGAGTATCACATTTCAGGGGAAAATATGGTAATTCAGTGGAATATAGGACTTTCAAGCATTCTTGATGAAAAAACCAGAGTTGAATAGAAAATTTAAAGTTCAGATACAAGAAGCAAGAGAAGCATGAGAAGAGATTATCTCCCCAGCTTGGAATGGATTCCTTCCTCACCTCTACCTTGTAGTATCCCTGGCTTCTCTCAAGGCTCAACTCAAATATTTCCTACCTTGGTAGGCCTATTTCATCCTCCCACTTGCTAGCATCTCCCCTCCCCACCCATTCAATTTATTTTGTACTGACTCATTTGTATTCAGATTGAAGAGAGGGATGGTTTTATTTTTGTCTTTTTTTCCCCAGAGCCTAGCCTAGTGCCTAGTATGCATTTAATAAATGGTTATTGAACAAAAAAAAGATAAAATAAGAGCAACATATAATGGAAACATTTGATAAGAATAAGTGGACTCCGCTGGTATCTACATGATGTCAAGGGAACTGAAGGGAAGCAGGTACACTATGCTAGGTAGACCCTAGTAGAGGAATGACAGGAAGATTTAGAAATGAATAACACTGGTTGGGCTGGCAGGCATGGTGGACTGTTATCTGCATTTTATCAGCAACTACCAAACACATTGTTGAGATAACATCTGAGTACCAAACTATCCCTGTCTCTGTCTTTAAACCCAAGGTCCTTAGCCTGGAATATCTGAACTTTGTTTTCAATATTTTGATAATTGTATTTCAATATATTTTAATTCCCTGGTAAAAAAAAATACTCATTAGTATATTAAGCACTATATGAAAAGGAACTACAATATACTAATATATAATATATCATTTTAAAGTTTTACATCAGTTGAAACTAGTACAACTAAACAGTATTATTTCCCAAAGGAGATATGTACTACCAGTGTTGTAAGATTAAAAAAGGGGACAAGCATATAACATTATATGTTGTTTGTCTTTCTCATTCAATTTGTACCAAAATCCTTTGTGTCATATGTGGGTGTCATATTGGTTTATATACTTACAATAGTCATCTCCCATTTGTTTTTAAAGGGGGAGTGAGTTAGGGAGAATGAGGACAGTTGAAAGATGAGAATCAATTAATTGAATAAAATCCTATCATTTCTATTCTGAAAATTGAGGCTTTTTGACTTGTTAAGTCATTGTAATTCAATGACTCTGTGATCTCATACATGTGGGCACTCCTTCCCTGGGTGCAGATTACAGTTCATTAAAAAGAGCTCATTATCACTTAAAAATGATTCAAAAATATTCTTTGGACACCTGGGCAACAAGTATCAACAAGGATGAAAGACAGTTTTATATTTTTTTAGATGGCTGCCAGAAGAACATTCATTATCAGAAGAGTTTCTCAGAAGAAATACTTCATAAAGAGTGACAGATAATGAGCAACAGAAGACCTGGGTTCAAGTCTTGGTTCTACCACTTATTCTGTAAGCTGGGGGGGGGGTAACTTTACCACCCAATGCTTCAATTTATTCACGTGTAATGTAAGGATTAAAATATTTTCATTGCCTTATCTAACCAGAGTTTTGTGAGAGTTGTTAGGTAGATAATGCATGTGTAGTTAATGGTTCAGATGAAGCTTGAATTCAATCATGGAGACTTATCAATAAGTCTCTCTTTGAACCACAACTAGTATTTCCCCTGGAGAACATCAAAATTTTGTTCTTATAAGTCTTTCAGAAAAAAAGGAAAATGGGTCTCAGTTCCCATTGGATTACTCAGGCTACCAAAACATTAAGTTTAGGACAGGCTTTATTTCACCTAAAGAGAAAATAGTAAGAACTCATAATTTGGCCCATAAACAGGAATATTTATTTTCCTTCCAACTCTGATAATCTCTACCTCCTCACAAATTTACATTGTCCTCCCAACATATAGTACTGCCTTAGGTGCTTGCCCAAAGCCAGGGGAAAGGACTTGTTGCTATTGAGTCAAGCTCACCATTTTGGTAAGTTATGTTCCAGGCTGGCACTCACTCACACACACACACACACACACACACACACATCCTCTTTGCTTATAGTATTACTCTCAGTACCCCTACGGACAACCTACACCAACTTGGGTTAAGGTCAGAGTTTGCTTCTCCACATTGGGTCTTTGGTTGATGATGCTCCTGAACTCTGGTTACTGGTTAGTATAATTGCTCTCTGTTATGTCTACGAAGATAGTTCTAGGCAATTCTTCATCAGTATAATGGCTCCTTGTTGTTCTGCCATTGCTTCCATTTATTATCATCCTTGAAGCCAGTCTCTTCTCTCATTGGAGGAGTAATTATAAGATATTTTGACCATGAATCGTAGTATGGATCATGCATGTATACACACATATGAATATGTATATATATATGTTCACACATATTTGCATTATGTATATGCATACACACATGTATGAATATATTATGTATTTGTATGCACACATATGTATCAGACTGCCATCTAAGAATATGATCAATGGTATTCTGCTGGTTCTGGTTCTCTCTGGTAACTTAGATCCAATTGCAGCCCCTTTCAAAAGCTAATCACAAGGATGCACCTCAGGTAAACTAGTCATGAACTTCATCATTAATATGGGTTCAACTGGGCAATAGAAGAGCAAATGTGAGTCAAAGTGTTCATACATTTTCAATTATTTATCCCTGTCAAGGGAATTTCACTCCTTATAAAGGAAACATCTGATATAACTGTCCAGCTATTAAGATGTGACCTGCTATAGAAAATCATATGTGACAGTTTACCTGTTCCCACATCATATATTCATCAAGGATATCCTTAATGAATGTATAAAGAATGATACCTGTGAAATATTAAAAGAACTAGAGAAAGGTTCTTAATATATCAGATGGATGTTCTACAAAGCATTTATTGAAAGCCAAGAGGGAGATTTTTATAGGATAAAAAGACATCAGTGGGTTACCATACACAACAGTGGAAGGAGCAATCCCATTGAAATCACATGTCCAATAAAAGGAGAAATAGAGGGGGCAAGGATACAATTGCTCCTATAATTTCCTCTTTGATCTTCTCTCCTTTTCTTATTATTTAAATATTAAAATATCAGGTAGACATATTGCAAAATCAATTAAGCAATTTTAGAATAGAACGCAGCATTTCACTTTGTTCATAGAATCTTAAAATTTTCTTTTCCCCCCATTACTATAAAATAAATGGGATTCTTTTTGTAACATACTGATTCCAAGTTATTGACATAGAAACAAACCAACAAAAATTAGAACCCTTATTATAACTCTAACCTCCCATGTAGGAATAATAACAACATTCATTGTTTGGGAATTTGTATTATCAACTTAACACACATTTGCCAATTCATATTTATATGTTGGTGTGCTATTTTCACAACTAGTTGTACTTTATTGCTGTTGTTGTAGATAGAATCTGAATTAGGTAGGTTAAAATATCCAGGAATCATAAATAGTTCTTGAGGTGGAAGTTACCTCAGAAGCCACCTATTTCAAATATTTCATTTTGAAGGTGGGCAAAATGAAACAATAGAACTTTAAGTGGTTAGTTCAGGGCCATGTACATAGTAAACATTGGATGCAAGACTTGAACCCAACTCCAGAGCAAGAGTTTTCTCATCTCTCCACTGTACTATTATAAGCCCTATTTTTTGACCTTGGAGTTCTGGGTTTCTATATATTCATAGAAACTTCAATTAATCTAATTGAATCTAATTAACTTAATCTATGATTTTTTTAAATTGACAACTGTATTTCCATGTAATCGGTTTCCTTTATAACCATAATTATTTTATTTCATGCATGAGTGCCTTCTCTCTGAGATTATCTCTACTTAGTCCTATAATATTCTCTTTGTAAATAGTTGTTTGGATGTTGTCTCTACCATTATCCTGTGACTTCCTTGAGAACAGGGGCAGTTTTTGTTCTTGCTTTTGTTTTACTTTTCTATGTCCTTAAAACTTCCACAGTGTGTAGACGTAATAGACACTTAGCAAATTCTTGTTGACTTGAAATGTTCATAGACCTCATCAGACACCCAAAAGTATCCTTGACATAAAAGGATTAAGAATTCATGCATCAGAGCCCTTGAAGATAAAACAGGTAAAGAATTTGGAAAGAAAAGGGAAGAATCATCCACCTCTTTCCTCTTCCTTTCAGTGCAGAAAGATATTACCTCTGCAGAGAAAATAGAATATTTTGAATAATTATCTATTACATTAGAAAGTTTGTTTTATTGTACTTGATTCCAAAGGAGATAATGAAATGGATAGAAGTTACAAGGAAGTAAATTTCAATACAAGTCAATCAACATTGTTTAAAAGCCTAGCACATAGAAGGCAATATGCTAGGTATTAGAGACACAAAGACAAGATTGAAATAAACTTTTCCCTCAAAGACTGTACATCCTATTGGAGGTAGATTGCATGTGTCCATGTAAATTAATACAAAGTAAAACAGAGTAGTTTCATGAGTTAAAGAATGCTAAATATTGGAAGGATCATAAAAGTCCTGTAGGAAATACTTCCCACAGGGAGCTATATTTTATCTAAGTAACTGATTAAAATTGTCCGATGAGGGATGTTCTGTAAAATTAAACTGTACTTAGCAAAATAAACTGTACTCCGTAAAATAAATAATAAAGGTGACCAAAAAAGAAACTCCATGCCCTGCTCAATTTTGTTTAATTATTGTTTTAAATCCACCTCTTCTTCTGAAAACTAGCTTTCTATATTTTATCCTGCTTCTACCTATGGTGAAATCCAACCAAATTTCTCTATGTAATGGGTATTTCCTGAAGTTGTGAGCTGGTAGTAATCTAAACTAAAATCAACTGGAGTAACTACTTAGAGATACTACAATGGGGATTACTATCTCAGGAATGAACAGTTGAAGAACTCTAATTTTCCTTCTCACTGTAGGACTCTATAAGTTTGGTTATTTAACTCTTAAAATGATATGGATGAGGAATTTGGGAAGCAGAACTTCAGAGTAATTATTGGTAGTTACCCCTCACAATACTTATTCTCCTCGGTAATTGCCATTTCTAGGATGCTGGACAGCAATGCAACAGTACTTTACTTATTCTGTGCACAAGGCTCATATGGACAGAGAATCTAGAAGTAAAGCAGAGACAGAACTTTTTCCTGTGAATACACAAGGGAGTGTGAAGATCCTGGTGTGCCTGTGACACAAGATTTCATTATTCTGCAAATAATCATATTTTGCATTTCTAGGGTCTGCCTTTTGTCAAAAATTTTATGGTCTGTTGGTTAAAGACTATTGAATATTTTGCATGTGATGAAAGGTCTAAAGAAATGTTTGAATGGAAGAAATTAAACCTGCACATGATTCACAGGTGCAAAGTCCTCTAGAAAGTTTAGATAAGTGAGTATAGTGTAACCTTATGATTTCCAGAACCCTGCTTATTGCCATTGAGATAAGGGGATTTCTGAATTTGACTCAACACAAAATTGCTATGCTTCTACTACTATATGCAAGCCATATGCTAGATATTACGTGTGGAAAATTGAAAAAGGAAACCATCCTTGTCCTCAAAGAATTTACAGCTTAAAATTAGAGTTAAGAGAAATGAAGAAGCACGATATGAGACAGAATGTGGCTATGCAAAATCTGAGAGTTAGAGAAAATGTTGAGAAATTTGAGAGTTAATTTTTACTGGAGAAGAGGCAGTGTCAGGGAATTTTTCATAGAGGAGGTGGCATCTAATTTTGGCCTTTTGTAATTGAATCGACAATGAATGGAGCAACTTCAAAACATTGAGAAGGGGGGGTTATCTTTTTTTTCAAACATAGAGGATATCATCAAGAAACACATTAGTATAAGATAAAAGCAAAATAAGAGGAGATGAAGCATATATGGACAACATCACTTATCGTCTTTGTCTCAGTTTCCTCTTCTGTAAAATGGGATATTACTAGTACTTGCCCCCCAGGATTGAGGATCAAGTGAGATAATATTTTAAAGGTGTTACTAATGTAAATATTGTAATATTTTAAACTTTAAATCACTATATAAAGGCTAATTACTACTACTCCTACTTGTACTACTGATACATAAAATGAAATGATACCATTTCATTGAAATCCATGATAAATTATTTGAAAAGATACCCTCGTGAAAACAAAATATATTTAAAGAGGTAGGGCAATGTTCTGAAGAACTTGTTAAGACCTTTGAAATTAAATCTAGACATATTTTGATATTTTGTAGATTCAATGACAAAACTGGAAAAGATAAAGGCAGTGAAAAATCAATTGGAATAAATGCATTGGGAAGAAGGAATGAAAGTAGCCAAAGATTTGTAGCCTACACAGAAGATATATGTTTTATATCATTAATACTTTGAAAAAAGAATGGAAAGGAGCTAAATGTGAATAACATCACAATAAAACATATTATATTTTAAAAGATTAAAGATTACTACTTAATAATAGAGAAATTTGTCAATCAGCTCTGTGTGTACATATAGTGAGACCACTAACTTGTTAGAACAAATATGTGTGTATATGTTTATGTATGTATATATGTGTGTGTCTGTATATATGCATATGTGTATACATATGTGTATATATACATATGTATGTCCAGAAGAAAAATTAAAAGTGGAAAAAAGGAAAAAAAACAAAAGAATAAAAAAGTGTTAGTAAAGATGATTTATTTGCAGAGGGGAGACTAATGGTATCATAGGACACAGCTAGCTTAGAATTTAGTCCTATTTGATAATCTTGTTGAGAGGTATGATGGAAATCTATTAGAAATATTGATTCATGAAAGAGGGAAGTAGTAGAAGAAAAACCCATTTTTTAAATATTTATTTTACTCATTAAGAAATACAACTAAGTAAAGTCATCCTAAGGACATTTTAGGAAGTAAATGTGAGAAGGACAATTAATGGAATGAAAATGGAGTAAATATAACAAAGATGTTTTATAACTTACCATTTGGACTATAAAATACACTGAAACACCACATAGTGATTCTCATATCATAGTCAAAATGTACATATAGATGCTAAGGAAAACTAAGAGGAAAAGTAACTGATTTGCATCAAATATATACAGCAGAGACCTGCTGTAGAAATTATACAGTGAAGAAAACATTGAAAGATTAATTTGCAAGATATATGAAGCAGGAAAAGATAATAAGACATACTATATCCCAAAGATATTATTAAAATGGGGAAAAGGACCCACATGTACAAAAATACTTATAGCAGCTTTTTTGTGGCCAAGAATTACAAATTGAGACAATGTCCATAAATTTGGGAATAACTGAACAAGTTAGGGTATATAAATGTAATGGGACACTATTGTTCCATAAGAAAAGATGAACATGCAGGCTTCAGAAAAAACCTGGAAGACTGATACTGAGTGAAGTGAGCGAACCAGGAGAACATTTTACACAGTAACAGCAACATTGTGCAACAACTAACTTCGATTGACTTATCTCTCCTCAGCAATGCAAGGATCTAAGACAATTCCAAAAGACTCATGGTGGAAAATTCTATCCACATCCATAAAAAAAAGCAAAGCAAACAAACAACTCCCCCCCTCCAAACTATGGACTCTAAATGCAGATTGAAGCATACTATTTGCTGTGTGTGTGTGTTTCTTCTTTCTCATGGCTTCTCATTTGGTTTTATTTCTCCTTTACAACATGGCTAATGTGAAAATGTATTTATTAAGAATATATGTACAGTCTGTGTCAAATTACATGCCATCTTGGGGTGAAGGGAGGGATGGGGAGAAAATATGGAACTCAAAATCTTATGAAAGTGAATGGTGAATGGTGAAAACTAAAAATTAATTTTTGAAAAAGATAATAAGACATAGGGAAAAATTCAGACTTTATTATTACTAAAAATGAGGGAGGGGTAAATTGATAGAGCATCAATTGGTACTATCATTATGCCTGCTTTCCTATTTGTATTAAATAAAAATAATATACATAAATTCAGAATATACTAGAATTTGTCATTAGAATGGAACATTCATGTTTCCACATTTTTGCCATCACAAAATTAACTGAAAGATATAGAGGATATATGTTCCCATTCTACATAATGTTTTTTTTGACTATATAAAAGCATTTAATAGAACAAAGCACAAACTTCATAGATATCCACCAAAAAGAAGGTAACTCCCATGCATGCATAAAAATTATATCAGATTGATTGAAAGGCATTAAATCTGAAATAAATTTGTTTAATAAGCTTCTTATTATTAATATCAGCCAAAGCAGAAACCATGGAGATATATGTTCACATACACACAAAATATTTGCCACTGCCATGTAAGAAATCCAAGTAGAAGAGAACCTTCCTATAGATATTAAATCTTTCAGATGACCATTTATAGATGACTATTTGTCAGTTATTTCAAGTCCCAAAAAATTACAGAATCCCTTAAATCATGTAGTCCAGCCTAACCAAGTACACAGAAATCAATAAATAAGTCAGCAAGATTCAATAAGTGCCTATACTATGCCAAGCTCTGAACTAGGCACAGTGATACAAATACAGAAGATGAAACAATACTTATTGTTAATATGCTTGCAATCTAATAGGAAGATATAGATAGATAGAGATATAGACATATAGATAGATAGAGATATAGAGGCATAAGTATAGATAGATATAGATATGTATGTATGCAATCATGTATGTATGTATACATTCATGTATGTGTGTATATATAGTCTAGTGAAATGTAGTCTAGTTAGAAAGGAAGACTAAAAGTAGGGGGGATCAGGGGAAGCTTCATTTGAAGGGTTGTGTTTGAGCTGTCTCTTAAAAGAAGACCAGAATTCTTTGTAACAGAGGTAAAGAAAGTATGGATTGCGGTATGTGAGGTAACCAGGTAAAAATGTGTACAAAAATATTTATAGAAGCTCTTTTTGTGGTGGCAAAGAATTGGAAATTAAGGGGATGCCCATCAATTGGGGAATGGCTAAACAAGTTGTGGTATATGAATGTAATGGAATACTATTGTGCTATAAGAAATGAGGAGCAGATGGACTTCATATTTACCTGGGGAGGCTTATACGAAAAGATGCTGAGTGAGAAGAGCAGAACCAGAGAGATTTGTACACAGTTACAGACACAAAGTATGTGTGATGTCCAGCTTTGATAGACTGGACTCTTCTCAGCAATGCAGGGTTATAAGTCAACTCCAAAAGACTCATGATGGAGAGAGATGTCTACATTCAGAGAAAGAACTAGAAAGAACAGAGTTTGAAGGCAGATTGAAGCAAACTATCTGCTTTCTGTCTTTTTCTTGTTTGGTCTTGTTTCCTCTTTCCCATTGTTCATTCTGTCTGACACAATTCTACTTTAAAACCTGACTAATGTCTAATGTGAAACTATTTTTAGATCCTATACTTAATTGTATGTTGCCATGGGGGAGGAGGAGGGGAGGAAAGGGGAGAAAATTTTAAATTCAAGGAATTGTGAAACTGAATATTGCAAACTAAAAGTAAACAAATTAATAAAGATGAAAAAATTTTTTAAATTTAATTTAATTTAAAAAAAGATTCAACATAAAACCATGAATTTCCATTTCACACTATTTCCTTTAAAAAAATATGTAATTAATACTAAAAATAAAAAAGGTGTGTAAATAGAATACTATGAATAAGGAACAAAGAGATAGGCCTGGGATTTAAAACACAGAGTGCAGGAAAGGAAGTGATCTATATAATGGGTCTAGGAGATAGACTGAGTAGAGGATATCAAGGGCTATAAAAGTGGAAGAACATAGCTTATATATTATTCTAGAGAAAATAGCCACTAGCATTTATTAAGGAGGAAAGTGACATGGTTAGATCTATTCTGAAGGAAAGGTATTTGGGCAACTGGAGTAGGGAGAGATCTGAGGCTAGCAAAACCAACTGTGATGCTATTAAAATAATCTAGGTGAGTAATAATGTAAACCTGAACTACAGGGGTGGCTTGGTGTGAATTTCGGAAAGGGTCAGATGTGAAAGATAGTGTGGAGGTCAAAACAGCAAAATCTGGCAACTAATTTGATATGTGGGATAAAAAAGGGTAGAAAATTGATGCTATGGACCTGAGAGACAAAGTATGATGATGATGCCTTTGGAAAAATAGGGAAGTTTAAAAGAATAGTGGTTAGAGGGAGTGAATAATGAACTCTGTTTTGAGCTTGTTGAGTTTGAAGTATGCCTGAGACATTCAATTTGAAATGTGCCAAAGACAGTAAATCATGTAGGACTAAAGTTCAGGGGAGAGATTGAGGAAGGATACATAAATTTGGTAGTAGTGTTCATAGAGATAACTACATCCTTTGGCGTTGATGAGATCAGCAAGAGAGATGGTAGGGAAAGAAAAGAAGAGGGCCCAGGATACAACCTGGAGGAACAGCCACACATTGGTGGCATGAAATAAATGATAACCAGAAACAGGAGCTTAAAAGATATAGTCAGACATGTACGAAAAGAAAAGCCAGGAGAGGTTAGTGTCACAAAAACCCTAAAAGAAGACAAAATTGACAATGAAAGGTTTGTCAACATTGGTTAAATCCAGCCCATATATCAAGGAGGATGAAAACTAAGGAGTAACCATTTGATATGATGTTATGGGAATGGGAATTTAAGATCTTCCCTGTCCATAGGCCCTGTGATTTAACTGCACCTGGAACCTGTGACGGGAGGCTTGGTTTTCAGGAATGCCCACACCTTGGTGCTCTGTGATGGGGTAGTGGGTCAAGAGGGTTGTGACATTCTCTGAGCCAAGAGAAGGCTATATAAACCCTGATGTGAGGCTTTGTTTTGGGACTCACTTTGAGAAGTGATATGTGATTTGACCACACGAGACTCTGGGCAGCTGTTGAGCCCCTGGCTTTGAAAACCCAGATGTTGATGCTTCCCTCTCTGGTGATTGACTAGGTATGGATGCAATGGTCAGACAGTTGGAGGCCTGTCTTTTAAATATTTCTCTGTCTTCTTGTAACTTCTGCTTGTAACTTCCATCTGTATACTCTGAAGTTCGGGGTGCAGACTTTTCCCCCTGAAGTAGGTAAATGATATGTTTGGTTGATTAAATCAAGATAGTTAACCCATTTTGAGTTGCTTTCCCTTAGAAAAGCAGATCTGAGAACCTGTGTTGGCAGCCACCCTGGGTATGTTGGGGTGCTTGCTGCTACATATGACAATTAAGATCATTGATAACTTTGGAGATAGTACTTTCAGACAAATTATGAGATCAGAAGCTAGATTACAAAGAACCGAGAAATAAAAGGAGAGAAAATGAAGTACAATTTCTTTTCCTCCAAGACAGGCTGCAAAAGAAAGGAAAGAAATATCAAGAAAACCAAGTGAGTAAAGAATGCCATTTGACTGAACTGTGATAAACAATTATATGGACAACCAATAGAGCTCATTTGTCAGTATAGAAATCTTGGACAGACATTGAAATTGGACAGTGAGTAGGCCCCCGAAGTGAAAAGTAGGAGGAGAGAAGGATGGATTGTCTACAGGAAATTTTAAAGTTTTTTAATGGGTCCAAACTTCTCCCTGAAAAAGGTACATCTTCTTCATACCATTCTACCAGTATTGTTGTATGGAGGCAAGCTATTTAACATAAAAGTCTCTGAAGTAATTAAAATGAACACAACCCAGAAGCCATATAGGACAGGCAGATATTGTAACCCGCATCATTTGAGAAAATACCAACATCAATAAGATAACAGATCCACTTCAACATTTTGAATATGAACCTGTATTCAATGACTTGAATTGACTCTGCCTTAGGAATATATTATATAGTTTTATGTTTGAAAGGAAAGAACAGTCTTCCCCTTTCTCATGACAAACTTACATAGGTTGAAATGCATTGCAAAAGTTAAATTATGAAGGAAAGTGGTTTGAACCAGTGGTGTCAAGCTCAAACAGGAATGAGGACCCCTAAACTGGACACAAGGACCACTGCACGCTACATATTGACTTAGAAAACCACATATTAATAATCTATGTTTATTGTATATTTACTCATTTTGTGAAATATTTCCCTATTAGATTGTACTAATTTGGCAACATTTGGGAGTGTTGTGGGCTGCATGCAGTCGAAACAATGCCTGTTTGACACCTTTATTGTAAAGTATGTTGTCAAAGAAATGAAGTGAAAAGGAAAATGGGCTGGTCATATGGTAAGAATTAACTGATGGCCATTGTCCTTGCAAGGACCCTAGGACATTGGGTGATTTCCTGGTGGTAAACCTAAGGGTGGACATGGACAAGAGTCACAGAATGGTTAAGCATGGGTGGGTTGCCCTATCATTGGAAGGAATACTCACATTGATGAGATCATAGATCTATTTCTTATTTAAGTATAAATCTACGATGTTATGACTAACTGACTCTGCCTTAGAATGACATTGTGCAGTATGATGTTTTAAAGGGAAGAATATCTTTCCCATTTCTTACTCCCCACTACTCCCTTGCTCATTTATGTACTGAGCTTTCTCTCATACATAAAGTGTGGTATAAAGAAACATCTATGTACTTAGAGTTAAGAGAGATGTGGGCACTAGTATAATTATTCACTGGTCATGTTACTGTGGGCAAGTAACCTAACCTTGATGAGTCTCATTATCTTCATCTTTAAGATGCATATGTAATAACTAACCTCTACCTCACAGTTTTGTTATGAGGACCAAGTGAGATAATTTCTACTCACTGATAAAACATTATACGTTGGTCTTAGCTGCCTTGAGAGGAGACATAGTCTCCTTTTGACTCTGACACTAATGTGTGTTATATGATTTCACTCAAGCCCTCTAACCCATTTTTTAGCCATTAAAATTTTAAGGGAATTGACCTAATCTGTCTTTTAATATGTTTTCCCTCCCCCTATAGCCTTTTATGCTATTAGTTCTATTCTGTGGAAAACCCAATAAACCCTTACAGACTGACTTTAAGACATTGCTTGTTTAAAATATGTCCTTTAAGAGACATCATTTAGGATGAACAATTGTGCTCTGCAACCTTTAAAAGAAGGCAGTACATAAATCTAAAACTCCATTTTATATTAA
>NW_027187244.1:1734179-1749277 GCF_028583685.1 Petaurus breviceps papuanus
CTCTCTCTCTCTCTCTCTCTCTCTCTCTCTCTCTCTCTCTCTCTCCCATTCAGTTGCCTGTTATCTTATTAAAGCATGGATCTTATCATATTTCTTCTTGATTCCCCATTTTTCTAATTTTTCCATCATTTCAATAATGCCTGACTCTTTGTGACCCCATTTGGGATTTCCTTGGCAAAGGTGTTGGACTAGTTTGCATGTCCTTCTCCACCCCCCCCCCCCCCCAATTACCTCCCCTGTTACCTCCAGGATCAAATATAAAGTCCTCTGGCTTTTAGAGTCCTTTAGATTAGAACATGGAACTTTTCAGTATTTCCGGTGTTATTATATTTTATTCTCCTCACTCTACTCTTCAAAATTATTAACCTCCTTGCTGCTTTCATAAGATACTCCATTTCCCAATTATGTACCGTTTTATTACCTATCCCCTCTGCTGGAATTCTCTCCCTTCTCTTCTCCACCTCTTGGCTTCCTTGGCTTTTTTCAACACTCAGCTCGGATCTCATTTTCTATAAAACGTTTCCCTTTTCATATTACTTCCCACTCACAGTGTATATATCCTCATTTGTATACTTTATATGTTGTCTTCCCCTTGGTGAGACAGTTAGATGACCCAAGAGGCAGCCAGGTAATGAAGTAGAAAGACTTCTGGGCCATGAATCAGGAAAGTATGAGTTCAAATCCAGCCTCAGATGCTTATTAGCTGTGTGGTCCTGGACAAGTCATTTAATTGCTGTTGGCATCAGTTTCCTCAATTGTAAAATGAGGATCATTAATAGCACCTTCCTAATAGGGTTGTTGTGAGGATGAAATGACATATTTGTAAGGCAGTTAGTTCAGTGCCCAGAACATAGTGGGCACAAAAATAAATATTATCTTTCTTCCTCTTCAGTTGTGAGTTCCTTGGCAACAAAGACCATGTTTTTGACTTTCCTTACATCCCCACTACTTAGCATATTGTCTAGCACATCAGAAACTCTTCATAAATGATTGTTGATTGATTGATCCCCAGCTTGGAGAAGCTCTGTAGTTACTAGGTCACATTGAATCACTGTAATATACAAGACATGTTCACTCTGGGCAGCTAGGTGAGGCAGTGGATAGAGCCCCTACCCTGCCATCATCAGGACCTAAGTTGAAATCCGGTCTCAGACATATTCTAGCTGTATGATTCTGGAAAAGCCATCTAACCCAGTTTGTTTCAGTTCTTCATCTATAAAATGAACTGGAGAAGGAAATGGCAAACAACTCTGGTATCTCTGCCAAAAAAAAAAGTGGGGTCACAGAGAGTCAGACATGACTGAAACAATTGAACAATAAAATTTTTCACTCTATAGAAAGTATACTTGCTTATTTCACTTTATTCAGTCATATTGAATATTGTGTGATAGTAAAATAAAGGTCAAATGGCTATGCTTGGTTGCTATAATTGCTCCTTTGAGAGTCCCACAGGTTGGGAATCAATAATATTAAGGAAAATCCATTTCATTTGGAATCAAAAAGAACTAAATTCAAATCCAGCTTTGTGTGGCCTTGTGCAAGTCACTTTGTCACATCTTCACTTATTTTTCTTACCTGAAAAATAGGAATATAACATTCTTCCAATGGTATTTGTAATGATCTAATGAGATAATAAATGTTAAATAATACAGGTTGGCCCAAAAATTTATATAAACTTTAAAAACACTATAGAAATATTTTAAGAGGGAGTGGTCATTCTTAATCTCCCAACTATGCTTTTATATGATTTCTTCTAATTTAAACTTGGTTCTTATAAAAGAAAAATATGATTGATTAATATAGCAGACTGATTATACTGAAATGGGAGAAGGGGATTTAAGTGAATAATAATCAGGAAGAGACAATTATACCTGTGAATATGCATTTAATTTGACTTTCACAAATATACATTTATATCTGGATTCCTCTTGCCTTTTATTCTTCCCTTCTATCATAAGATAAAAGATCTAAAGCCGGAAAGGACTATAGAGTCTCTCCAATATGAACTTCTAATTTTTACAGTGAATAAAACTGAAGCCCAGGGGCTCGCCCAAGATGACACAGAGAGTAAGCATGAACAAGAATACTAAAATTTCATAAGATACAGGTAGACAAAGGACTATAGAGAGAGGTATTTTCAAACTGTATGGGACACAGTATAATTCTGCTATTTCCATTCGTGGCCACCTCTATCCCCTACAAAGAGGAAAAAATAATAAATGAAAAATAAATGGATAACCGTCCCATTTAAACTCAGGGAAAGAACTATAAGACTCTATATCTTGCCTAGGTAGATCTTCAATAGTCCAGGAGCCTTTACTGGAATAGGGAAGAAATAGAAATCCAACCGAAATTTATTGTGGACCTGATGGGTTCTGAGACAATGTTTACTCCCTTAGGCAACTGTGTAGAAAGAAGTGACTTCAGATTCCATTTTAATATTATCTGATCTTTTACCTGAAGATATTGGTGAATAAGTAGTTTAATTTATTAATAACAAATCAAATGGTGAAAACCTGGCATCATTTGGAGAAATATAAATTTGAAAACAGTAAATGAATGTAATTAATTTTATCACTCTTTGCTTTGTTATAGAGCTCCTGATGTTGTGTTTTGTGAAATTGTCAGATCAGTTCCATTTTCTTTTTTGAGGCAAATACAGTTAAGTGACTTGCCTAGGGTCACACAGCCAGTAACCATCAGAGGCAGATTTGAATTTAGTTCCTCCTAACTTCAAGGTCAGTGGTATATCCTCTTTGCCACCTAACTGGCCCAAGTCAATTCTAATTTGAAAAATAAACTGATTAAGAACTAAAGAAAGGCTTTATCCCAAGGATGATAAATGGAAATGTACTGAGTTGGAACATTTGTACAGGAATGCCCTGAGATCAGACTTTTGGTTGTCTGAATTGTCTTAATATAGCTATTAATGATCTAAAAGGGATGGTCATCAGACTGCTAATGAAATTTTCAGCTGTGTCAACATTAGGGGTTGACATTAACACCCAGGAAGACAGAAAGAACATAAATGGATCAGAAGACATTTGAAGAAAATATATTGATTTAACTCGGAATTATAGTGACTATGTGAAGAAAAAGTCAGATAAATTAAGATTTAAAAAGGATACTCTTGCTATAAGTAGATTTTAAGATTTAAATTTTTATTTTATATATAAACCTTTGACTGTCAGTCAAAGACACTAGGACTCTTTTATACAAAATCATTAAACAGCATCAGTAACTCAATTTAGCTTCCCATCCTGAATTTAAGAAAATACACATTTTCAAAGTGTGAATATTGAATGGTCCTACATGCAAAGAGTTCTACAGACTAAATATTTAATAGGAGCAATAGGTAGAGTTAGAGAAAAAGCACATTTAGTCTTGATTTGAAAATAAAATGTCCTTATAGGTTAAAATTGTCCCTAAAGCTAGTGGGCTCTCTCTAGAGGTAGTTGGTTCCCTATTTTAGCAGCTTTCAAGGAAACCATGGATGGTGACCACATGTCAAGAATGATATCATAGTAATTCTTTCAGGCTTTTTATTGGTTCTATATGGCCTCACCCCAGGAGCTCAGGGAAAATCACTTCATGCTAAGGTATGGGTCACATCTAGGTTCTCCCTTAAAAGGGATTAACAGAATTCCTTTTAGAAAAAGTGACTTAATATATGTCAAAAGTAGTAGATAGCAGACAAAAGACAGTTATATGAATGTGAGCTATTATTTGTATCATTATTAGTATTAATAGGTGGATTATATCATAGGTTTATGTTTTAATTGGGACAGGGTCTCTGACTCCATGCATCTTACTATATGTTAGTATGGTCCAAGAATTTTAAATAATCTCATAATCAAGACATCCTTTTTTTTCTCTAACCATGCACACAGAATAGTGTAATTCTATACCCTTCTATCAATTACCACTTGCCCCAACCCCCCTGCAACAATATACTGATTCATTCTCCTTGCACTACCTTCCTTCATACCAAACTATTCCTTCTTCCTTCTCCCTTGCACCTTCCTCTGCTTTCATTTAGCTCTTTTTATCTCCTGTAAACTCTGTTCTCTTTCTTCCTGCATACTTAATAACAGGCCTTCATTTATCTTCCCTAAAAAATCTTTAGTAATTCAGGCCCCAAAGCTGGATAGTGATTTTGAAGGGAGATCAAATGTTAGGCATTTTTTTGCAAGAATTATCTAGATTGGCTCTATAAACTGCCCCCAAATCACTGGGCAATTATCCTTCATATTGCTATGATCACTAAGCTCTGGAAGGTAGATGCCTTTTATTAAGTCTGCAAAGGAACTGTGAACTGGATGACTCAGGGAAAGAAATAAGACTGACAGAATAGAAACTAAACTATGGATAATAGCTAATGGTCTACAGTCAATCAAATTGGGGGGAAATAATTTTTGAAATGTGACCTATAAGGAAATGTCATAGTGCCATGCAGAGAACTAAAATGACCTCATTACTCTGGGTGAGCAGAAAAATTCCACCAGGTTATGATCACCCCAATTTTAGTAATACTTTCAGGTTAATAAATGTGAACAATAGCTCTGTGAGGTAGGCAGGTGTAGCTTATAACAGCCTGATTTTACAGGTGGGGAAATTGAGCCTCACAGAAGAAATGACTTACCATTGGTAACCAACTACATGTGTCAGACTGAAGAACATAGACACAGAACTGAAAGAGACCCTACAGGTAACACAAGTCCTTCATTTTAGACATGAGGAATGTGAAGCTCAGAGAGGCTTTTTCATGGGCAGGAATCAAGCCAAAGCCTTCCTGATGGTTAAGTCCAACTCTCTATCCCTTCTTTTGTACTGTCTCTCAAAGACGGGAAATGAAAAATATAAAGGCATGATTCAAATGCCAGGCCTCTTTCCACTCAACTTCCCTGATACTTAAATCATATTTGAACACTGTAATAAATATTTCATTTCATCTGTCATGCCAACTTCCCTAGGACATTTAGGGCATTCAGTTTTAGAACTCCACTCCAGGCCTAAGATGTCTTTTTTGGTGAACAATGAAACATTTAACCCACTTTATTTAACTGGCTCAGGCTACTTTTCAAAGGCCCACCTTCCCATCTACTCATCAACACCTAATTTCTTGACACCCTCTCAGCATCTGTCCAAGTTTTCCCTTCCTCTTCCCCTTAACCTCCATCATGCCCTAGAATATTACTCATATCCGGATTGCTATTGTTTCTGGGAAGGTTGTGAGAATTGAATGACCTAGAGGACAAATCAACATTTGCCTTCTCCAGACCAAAATTACCTTTCCTAGATACCATTTCTTTATTTTTTCCTGTGTTTCCATCTGTTAGAATGTAAGCTCTTTGAGGATGATGACTGCCTCAACTTTATAATTGCATACTTTGTATGTGTATGGCACAAAGTAATGCTTAATATTTCCTTCCTTCCTTTTCTTCTTTTCATCATCCTTCCTTCCTTTATTCCTTCTTTTCTTCTTTCCATTCTTTATATTTTTTAAATTTATTTATGTATTTTTAGTTTACAATATTCAGTTCAACAATCCCTTGAGTTTCAAATTTTCTCCCCCTGTCTCCTCCCTCCTCCCCCCAAACATGGCAGCATGCAATCAGATATAGGACCTACAAATACTTTCACATTAAACATTAGTCAGGCTGGAAAGAAGGATTATAACCAACTGAGTGAACAATGAGAAAGAGGAAACAATACAAAACCAAAAAGAGAGAGAGCAAGTAATTTGCTTCAATCTGCTCTCAGACTCTGCAGTTCTTTCTCTGGATGTGGATATCTCTTTCCATCATGAGTCTTTTGGAGTTGTCTTCTGACCTTGCATTGCTGAGATGAGCCCAGTCTATCAAAGTTAGTCTTCACACATACATTGTGTCTGTAATACTGTACAAATTTCTCCTGCTTCAGCTCTTCTCATTTAACATCGGTTTATATAAGTATCTCCAGGTTATTATGAAGTCTGTCTCCTCCTCATTCCTTATAAAACAATAGTATTCCATTATATTCATATACTACAACTTGTATATCCATTCCACAGTTGATGTGCAACCCCTTGATTTCCAATTTTTTGCCTCCACTAAAAGAGCTGCTATAAATATTTTTGTACATATGGGTCCTTTTCCCACTTCTACTATCTCTTTGGGATACAACCCTAGAAGTGGTATTGCTGGGTTAAAGGGTATGCACTTATTTATAGCCCTTTGGGCATAGTCCCAGATTGCTCTCCAGAATAGTTTAATCAGTTCACAACATCATCAACAATGCATTAGCATTCCAATTTTCCCACATCCTCTCCATCAATTACAATTTTCACATTTTGTCATCTTAGCCAATCCGACTGGTGAGATGTAGTACCTAAGAGTTGTTTTGATTTGCATTTCTCTAATCAATAGTGATTTAGAGCATTTCTTTATATGCTTATAGATATTTTTAATTTCTTCCTCTGAAAACTGCTTGTTCATATCTTTTGGCCATTTATCAATTGGGGAATGACTTGTATTCTTATGAATTTGAATCAATTCTCTGTATATTTTAGAAAAGAGGCCTTTATCAGTTACTGGTTGTAAAAATTGTTTCCCAATTTTCCACTTCCCTCTTACTCTTGGTTATGTTGACTTTATTTGTACAGAAACTTTTCAATTTAATGTAATCAAAATTATCCACTTTGCATTTCATAACACTCTCTAGCTGTTGTTTGGTCATAAAATCTTCCCTTCTCCATAAGTCTGAAAGGTAAACAATTCCTTGGTCTCCCATATTGCTTACAGTATCAGTCTTTATTCCTAAATCATGCACCCATTTTGACCTTATTCTGGTATAAAGTATAAGATACTGGTCTAGGCCCAGTTTCTGCCATGCCGTATTCCAGTTTTCCCAGCAATTTTTGTCAAATAGTGAGTTCTTATCCCCAAACCTGGGGTTTTCAGGTTTATCAAATAATAGATGACTATAGCCATTGACTGCTTTATCTCTTTTGCCTAATCTATTCCACTGATCCAATAATCTATTCTTCAACCATTACCAATTAGTTTTGATGACTGTTGCTTTATAATACAGATTAAAATCTTGTATGCCTAGGCCACCTTCCCTAGAATTTCTTTTAATTAATTCCCTTGATATTTGGGACCTTTTGTTCTTCCAAATTAATTTTGTTACTATTATTTCTAGCTCTATAAAATAATTTTTGGTAGATTGATTGGTAGGGCACTAAATATGTAAAGTAATTTAGGTAAAATTGTCATTTTTATTATATTAGCTCAACCTATCAACAAGCAACTATTGTTTTTCCAATTACAGTTAGATCCAACATCAGTTATATCCAATATCAGTAAGATCTGACTTTATTTGTGTGAAAAGTGTGTCGTAAATATGGTCATATAGGTCCCGGGTTTGTTTTGGCAGGTAGATTCCCAAGTAGTTTATAATGTCTACAGTAACTTTAAATGAAAATTCTCTTTTTATCTCTTGCTGTTGGATTTTGTTATAAATATAGAGGAATGCTGAAGATTTATGTGGGTTTATTTTATATCCTGCAACTTTGCCAAATTATTTATTGTCTCAAATTGTTTTGTTACTTGATTCTCTAGGATTCTTTAAGGATTTCATCATCATCTGCAAAATGTGATAGCTTAGTCTCTTCTTTGCCTAATTTGATTCCTATGATTTCTTTTTCTTCTCTAATTGCTACTGCTAACATTTCTAGTACCAGATTGAATAAGAGAGGTGATAGTGGACACCCTTATTTCACCCCTGATCTTATTGGAAATGTTTTTAGCTTATCCCTATTACATATAATACTTGCTACTGGCTTTAAATAGATGCTACCTATTATTTTAAGGAAGGCTACATTTATTCCTATACTTTCTATTGTTTTTGATAAGAATGGGTGCTATATTTTTTCAAAAGTCTTTTCTGCATCTATTGAGATAATCATATGATTTCTGTGAATTTTGTTGTTGATATGACCAATTATACTGATAGTTTTGCTAATATTGAACCATCCTTGTATTTCTGGAGTAAATATTACCTGATCCAAGTGTATTATTCCCGTGATAAGTTGCTATAGTTTTTTTGCAAATATTTTATTTAAAATTTTTGCATCTATATTCCTGAGGCAAATTGGCTTATAATTTTCTGTCTCTATTTTGTCTCTTCCAGATTTAGATATCAGTACCATATTTGTGTCATAAAAAGAATTTGGTAGGACACATTTTTCTCCAATTTTCCCAAATAGTTTGTAAAGTACTGGGATCAATTGTTCATTAAATGTTTTATAAAATTCACTAGTAAATCCATCTGGACCTGGAGATTTTTTCCTAGGCTGTCCATTGATGGCTGGTTTAATTTCTTTTTCTGAGATAGGGTTATTTAAATAATTTACTTCTTCTTCGATTAATCTGGGGAAATTATATTTTTGCAAATAATCATCCATTTTACTAAGATTTTTATGTGCATACAATTGGGCAAAATAATTCCTAATTATTGTTTTAATTTCCTATTCTTTGGAGTTAGATTCACCCTTTTCATTTTTGATAATAGTAATTTGTTTTTCTTCTTTCTTTTTTATCTTATTGAATAAAGGTCTGTCAATTTTTATTGTTTTTTTTTTCATAAAACCAGCTCTTATTTTTATTTCTTAATCCTATGGTTTTCTTAATTTCAATTTTATTCATCTTTCCTTTGGTTTTCAATATTTCTACTTTAATATTTATTGGGAGTTTTCAATTTGTTATTTTTCTTTCTCTTTCAGTTGCATGCCCAATTTATTGACTCCCATTTTCTCTATTTTATTCATGTATGCATTCAGAGATATAAAACTTCCCCTAAGAACTGCATTTGCTGCATTTCACAAGTTTTGGTATGTTGTCTCATTATTGTTATTCTCTTCAATGAAGTTACTGTTTCTATAATTTCTTGTCTGATGCACTCAATCTTTAGGATTAAATTATTAATTTCCAATTAAGTTTTAGTGTATCATTCCATGACCCTTTATTACATATTTTTTTGGCATCATGATCTCCAAAGGATGTATTTAATATTTCTGCCTTTCTGCACTGAACTGTAAAGCTTTATGATCTAGTACATGGTAAATTTTTGTGCATGTGTCATGTACCACCGAGAAGAAGGTATATTCCTTTTTATCCCCATTCAGCTTTCTCTAGAAGTCTATCATGTCTACCCTCTCTAAAATGCTATTCACATCCTTAACTTCTGTCTTGTTATTTTGTGGTCAGATTTATCAAATTCAGAGAGGGGGAGATTGAGGTCCCCCACTAGTATAATTTTGCTATCTATTTCTTCCTCGAATTCCATTAACTTCTCCTCTAAGAATTTGGCTGCTATACTGCTTAGTGCATATATGTTTAGTAATTATATTTTTTCATTCTTGATGGTGCTTTTTACCAGAATATAGTTTCCTTCCTTATCTCTTCTAATTAGATCTATTTTTGCTTTTGCTTTATCTGAGATAAGGATTGCTATCCCTGCTTTTTTTTTTTAGTTTATCTGAAGCACAATATATTCTGCTCTTTACCCTGTGCATATCCTCCTGTTTCAAATGTGTTTCTTGTAGACACCATATTAAAGGATTATGGTTTTTAATTCATTCTGCTATCCACCTCCATTTTATGGGAGAGTTCATCCTATTCACATTCACAGTTATGATTACTCTCTGTATCTTTCCCTCCATCATATTCTCTCCCCTGCTTATGCTTTTTTTTCTCCCTTCTCCCTTCCCCTCCTTAAGAGTTTTCCTTTTGACCACCATCTCCTTCAGTATTCCCTATCTGTGCACCTCCCTTCCTTTACCTACCTTCTCCCCTTACTATTTCTTCCCTCCCTTCTAACCCCCACCCTCCTCTTTTCCCCCTTTCCTCTCCAACTGCCTTTAAGGCACAATAGATTTTTATACTTAAGGAAGTATGTTATTCCCTCCTAGAACACAATCTTATAAGAGTAAATTTCATACAGTGCTCCTCTACCTCCCTCCTTTGCCTCTACTATAATGAGTTTTTGTGTCTTTTCATGTTAGAATCCTAAACTTAATTGATTATATTAATCACTCCTTGAACCAAAATCAATGACAGTAAAGTACAAATAATGTTCATCTCCCTCCCTTTTTTCCCTCAACTATAGTATGATTTTATGCCTCTTTGTGTGGCAAAATTTACCCTTTTCTGCCTCCTTCTCTCCTTTGCTCCCATTACACTCCATTTGCATCCCTTAATAAGGTTTTTTTTTTATCATCAGATTTGTTCATTTATACCCACACCTTCTATCTATGTATATCCCTTTTAAGCATCAAAATAATTATGCAATTCTCAATATTGAGAGCTATCAGATTCCCATGTAGGGATGTGAACAGTTTGCTCTTTTTGATTCACAAGTTATGTGCATATATGTGTGCGTGGGTGTGCATGTGTGTGTGTGTGTGAATTCCTTGTATACCTTTTTATGTCTCTCCTGAGTCTTGTATTTGGAGATCAAATTTTCCATTCAGCTCTGGCCTTTTCATCGGGAAGGTCTGGAAGTCCCTTATTTCATTAAATTACCATCTCCTTGTCTGAAAAATTATGTTCAGTTTTGCTGGATAGTTGATCCTTGGTTGCAGTCCAAGCTCTTTTGCCCTACAAAATATCATATTCCAATCCATCCAATCTTTTAATGTAGAAGCTGCTAGGTCCTGTGTTTCTTTCTGGCTGCTTGCAGTATTTTTTCCTTGAGCTGATAATTCTGGAATTTGGCTACAATATATCTTGGAGTTTTAAATTTGGGAACTCTTTCAGGAGGTGTCTGGTGAATTCTTTGGATAACTATTTTATCTTCTGGTTCTAGGACATCAGGACAGTTTTCTTTGATAATTTCTTGGAAGATGTTTCCCAGGCTTTTTTTTTTTTCATCATGGCTCTCTGGTAGATCAATAATTCTTAGATTATCTCTCCTGGATATTTTCTCCAGGTCAGTTGTTTTTCCAATAAGATATTTTACACTTTCTTCTAATTTTTCTTTCCTTTTTTTTTCTTTTTGGAGGGCAATTGGGTTTAAGGGACTTGCCTGAGGTTACACAACTAATTTTTGTGTTAAGTATCTGAGGCCGGATTTGAACTCAGGTCCTCCTGACTCTAAGGCTGGTGCTCTATTCACTGCACCACCTAGCTGCCCCCTCTAATTTTTCAATTGTTATGTTTTGTTTGACTGATTCTTGATGCATAATAGAGTCATTAGTCTACTAATTCTAGTTTTTAGCTAATTATTTTCCGAGGATAGTTTTTAAAGCTCCTTTTCCATATATTTAGATTTCATTTTTTGGGAGGTTGTTCCTCCAGTTAGATTTTGAACCTCCCATCCCAGCTCACAAATTTTAATTTCTAAGGATTTATTTTCTTCAGTGACATTTTTTTCCATTTTGGCCAATATAATTTTAAAACAATTGGTCAAGATCTTCTACCTCTCTAATTTGTCTTTTATAATCCTTCTTGAGCTCTTCCAAAAATGCTTTTTGGGATTGAGACCAGTTTATATTTCCTTCTATGGTCTTAGGTGTGGATATAGGGTCAATGGTGTCTCCCAAAAATGATTCTTCTGATTCACAATAATTGTAATCAGTTGTCTTTGGTTTTCTCTTTCCAAGTTGTTTCCGGTCCATTGTGATTGCCTATTTCCTGGCTTTTAAAGTGGATTTCTGCTTCTGGGGTACAGAGGCCTCTGACCCATGCTTCTCAAGCTGTGAGCTACAGGCCTGGTTACTCTCAGTGTTTCCCCTGGGTTACCCTGAGTCAGACAGTGTAAGGTGTGGGGGAGGGGTGGTCTGGCCACTTCAGGTTTCCAGTTTTTTGCCCCTGGACTAGAGCTCTGAGCAGGTTCAGCAACTTAAAGCCTGCTGCACTGGTATCTGCATATTTCCTTGATTGTGTTAAAGTACACTGGGGCTTCTGTTTTTGGAGCTTACTGGCTCCACACCCTGGGCTTTGAGATCTCCCACTGGTCAACTGAAATGGGGTTTGTTGGGACTCTTCCCCCCTTCGCTTCAAGCTCTGCAGTGCTTCAGTCACCCCCTTCCTCTAGGACTCCCAAGCCTGCCGCTGGTTCCACTCCTTTAGGATTTTGCACTGGGGCAATAATCTCTGGGTTTTCAGAGTCAGGGAAGCAGATTAGAGCAGATAGGGTTTACTCTGCCATCTCGGCTCCTGGAAGTTCAAGTAGGTGATTTTTAAACATCTAAGCTGTGGACTGATAGCCCCAGGAGAAGCTACTGTTGCTGCCACACACCCAGCACTTTCTCTTACCAAGTTCCGACTGAACCCCCTTGCCCTGGTGACACATTTGCGAATCGCCCTTCTAATGGGTGAATCCACTGTCTGGGGACACCCTCTTGCTCCACTGTGATCTGGTCTCTGGTCCTGCTGGTGCAGCCCCCATGCACTCCACCCTTCACATGCCCAATCCTTTGTGCACACTTTCCTGGACTGGGAATCTGCAATGCTCTGTCTCCCAATGGATTCTGTCACTCTGAAATCCATTTTTAGGTTCCCTTTTTAGTGGTTACTGACAGAATTCATGGAGGAGTTCAGAGAAGTTCCTGGTTCACTGTACCATCTTGGCTCCACTCCCCCCTTCCATTCTTTCTTGTCAGGAGAAACTCACTGCATCCTAAAGCAGATGATTCTACTTTTTGAATCAGTCTGTTTGTTGGGAAGCTTTCCTAGACAATGAGCCAAATTCTTTCTCTGTAATTTCACAGAACCAAAGAACTAGAAATGGACCTCAGAAGATACTGAATTTAACCCGTACCCCAAAATGCATTTTCACTACAATGTCTTCAACAGGTAGTTATTAGGTCTTTGCACAAAGTCTTCTAATAAGAAGAAAATTATCTCCTTAGGTAGTCACTGTCACTTCTGCATAATTTTGATTGGAATTGGTTTGATTTGTTTACCATAATAAAGAGCTAATATCTGCCCCTGTAACTTCCATTGATTGCTCCTAGTTCTAGCTTCCAGTGTTAAACAGAATGAAACTTCCTTTTGATTAAGCAGTCCTTCAAATATTTGAAGATTGCTATTAGGGGACAGAGCTAAGGTGGGAGAGTAAGAGCAGGAACTTGCTTGAGCTCTCCCCCAAACCCCTTGAAATACCTGTAAAAATGGTTCTAAATAAATTGTAGAGCTACAGAACTCACAAAATGACAGAGTGAAGCAAATCTATAGACCAAGAAAGCATGGAAAGCCAACAGGAAGGGTCTATCACACCAGGCTAGGAGCAAAGTGCAGTCCAGTGTGGGCTGTGCTGGCACAGACAGGACCAGAATAGGCCTCATGGGACTGAATCACTGTAGCTGTGGCAGTTCCCAGGCTTCTCAACCCACAAATGCCAATGACAGAATGAATGATCAGTGGCAAAGCTCTGTGGGACCTAAGTGAAAGAAGAATGTGGTCCAGGTGGTGTCTGACCCCAGCCCTGGGTTGATGGAAGTGGTGGTGGCAGAGGCAGTGGCAGCAGCAACAGCAGGGGCAGCAGCAGCAATGGTGGCCGATTCTGGAGCTTTGGGCCCACAGACAGTGAGGGATCCTGTGACCAATACAAAACCTCTGAAGCCTGGGAGAGTACCCACCTCCACCCCCACTAGAAGCAGAGTGGAAACCTGATAAAGAGCTAGAAAGTCACATATTTAACTGGGAAGATGAGCAAACAGCATAACAAAATTCAGACTACAAAATTTCACTTTGGTGACAAAGAAGATCAAGACATACAACCTGAATAAAATAAAGTCAAAACTTCTATAACCAAAGCCTCCAAGAAAAATGTGAATTGGTCATAGGTCATAGAAGAGATCAAAAAGGATCTTGAAAATCAAGTAAAAGAGGTAGAGGGAAACAAGGGAAGATAAATCAGAGTGATACAAGAAAATCATGAGAAAGGAGTCAAAAGCTTGCTTAAGGAGAACCCCCCAAAAATACTGAATAAAATAACATCTTAAAAATAGTCTAGGAGTGTCTAGGTGACACAGTGAGTAGAGCACTGGCCCTGGAGTCAGAAGGACCTGAGTTCAAATCCGACCTCAGACACAACACAAAATGTATCCATGTGCCCTTTGTAAGTCACTTAACCCCAATTGCCCTCCAAAAAGCAAAAAAAAAAAATAGTCTAACTCAAATGGAAAAAGGGGTCCAAAAAGCCAAAGAGGAGCAGAATTCCTTAAAAAGTAGAATTGTCCAAATGGAAAAGAAGGTTGAAAGTTCACTGAAGAAAATAATTCCCTCAAAATTAGAATGGGGTAAACTAATGACTTCATGAGAAATCAAGATACTATAAAACAGAACTAAAAGAATGAAAAAATGGAAGACAATGTAAAGTATCTCATTGGAAAAAACCATTGACCTGCAAAATATATCCAAGAAAGAGAATTTAAAAATTATTGGAATATCTGAAAGTCATGATCAAAAACAGAGCATAGATATCATCTTCCAAGAAATTATGAAGGAAAACTGTCCTAATATTCTAGAACCAGACGTTAAAATAGAAATTGAAAGAATCCACTGATTGCCTCTTGAAAGAGATCACAAAAGGAAAACTCCTAGGAATATTAAAACAAAATTCCAGAGTTCCCAGGTCAAGGAGAAAACATGGCAAACAGCCATAAAGAAACAATTCGAGTATTGTGGAAACGCAATTGGGATAATACAAGATCTAGCAGCCTCTATCTTAATGTATTGAAGGGGTTGAAATATGATATTCCAAAAGTCAGAGCAGCTCAAATTAAAACCAAGAATCACCTACCCAATCAAACTGAATATAATTCTTCATGGGGGAAAATGGAAATTCAATGAAATAGAGGACTTTCAAATATTCTTCTTAAAAAGCCCAGAGCGCTATAGAAAAATTTGACTTTTAAATGTAAAACTCAAGAGAACCATGAAAAGGTAATAAGGAGAGAGAAATCATAAGGGATTTATGAAAATTGAACTGCTTACATTCCTACATGGAAATACAATATTTGTAACTCATGAGACCTTGTCAATTTTAGGGTAGTTGGAGGAAAGATAGATAGATAGATAGATAGATAGATAGATAGATAGATAGATAGA
>NW_027187244.1:1749287-1762854 GCF_028583685.1 Petaurus breviceps papuanus
AGATAGATAGATAGATAGATAGATAGATAGATAGATAGATAGATAGATGGCACAGGGTGAGTTGAATATATTTCACACAAAAGAGGCAAGAAAAAGGTTTCATAATGGAGGGGAAGAGGGGGGAAGGTAAGAGGGAATGACTGAACCTTATTCTCATCCAATTTGGCTTAAGGAGGGAATAGCATGCACACTCAACTGGGAATCTTACCCTACAGGAAATTGGGTGGAAAACAAATAAGAGGTGTAGGTGATAGAAGGGAGGTCAGATTGGGGGAGGGGATAGTCATAAAGAAACACTTTTGAAAAGGGACAGGGTCAAAGGAGAAAATAGGATTAAGGGGGGGGGGAGCATAGGATAGAGGGAAACAAGTCTTTCACAACATTACTATGGAAGTGTTTTGTATAGCTACACATGTATAATCTATATGGAATTGCTTGCCTTCTCTATGATGGTGGGTGGTGAGAGAAGAAGGGAGAGAATTTATAACAATGTTTTAAAAACAAATGTTAAAAAAGTTTTTACATGCAACTGTGAAATAAGGTATACATGCAATTGGGTATAGAAATATATCTTTCCCTACAAGAAAATAAGGGGGAAGAAAATAAGAGGGAGGGGTGTGATAGGAGGGAGGGCAGACTAAGGGAAGGGTCTGTCTAAAGGAAGTTTGCTGTCTTAAGGTGGGGAGAGAGGAGAATGGGGAAAAAATTTGGAAATTAAAATCTTGTGGAACTGAATGTTGAAAACTAAAAATTAATTAATTAATTAAAAAAAGAAACTGCTCTTACTCCCCACCCAAGTCATCTCTCTTCCAGGATAAATAATTCCAATTCTCTTCAACTGATCCATATATACCACAACCTCAAGGCCTTTCACCATCTCAGTTGTCTTCTTCAGAATAAAATGGAACTCCTAAAATTTAACATAATTATCTAGTCGTTGATATGACCTTGGAAGAATAAAGCAAAACAATTACCTTGATAGTCCTGGACATTATGTCTCTCTAACAAATTTTAAGATAGTTTTCACTTTGTGTTTGTGTGTGTTTGTGCTGCTATGTGTGTGCCGTGTGTGTTTTCCTCTTGAATTGCACTAAAACTAATATTTTTCAGTCAAACTATTATATAAACATCATTTTCCTCTCTGATTATGTGAAGTTGGATTTAAAAAAATTTTAACTCATTTATTCCTACTAAATTTTATCATACTTTATGCAGTTAAATTTTCTAGCCTCTTTTTTTGAACCCTGAATATATTATTCATTGTGCTAGCTATCCCTCTATATGTCATGTGCAAATTTGATAAAATGACATCTGCACCTTTATTCAAGTAATTGACAAAAATATTAACAGCACAGAGCCAAGGGCAAATTTCTAGGTAACACAAGTAGAGACTTTCTTTCAAATTGACATTAACATTTGATATTCAGTCATTTAAATATTACAATTTGCTCTTAGTTCTTTTCTTTGGGGACACATTTGTTGTTGCTATTCAGGTGTTCAATCATATCCAACTTTTCATGACCCGTGGGTCATAGTATACCAATATTATTTATGGGGTTTTCTTGGCAAGGGTACTGGAGTAGTTTGTCATTTTCTTCTCCAGAGGTAAATGGAGGTTAAGTGATTTTCCCAGGGTTACATAGAAAATAAACTTTCTAAGGACACATTTGAACTTGGGTCTTCCTATCTCCAGATCCAGAATTTGATCCACTGAGCCATCTAGCTGCCTCTATATATTTGGAACACATAGACCAAGTCTAATCTACTTCCTCATGACAACTCTTCAAATTCTTGATTATAGCTGTTATTATCATCCCTTAGGGTTTGGGGTTGGTTTTTTTTTTTTTTTACATAGCAGGAATTTGAGAACAAATAAATGTTGAAATTTTTATTCATTTTATTCAGAGAGCTAATATTATCTATTAAATAAATAACTGGTTCTTCTCCTTTTAATTTCTCTCTCCTACACTTTTTTACTGGGAATTTTAATTCAATAGGTTTTATTTATCTCTGTTAAATTGATACAGACATTCAATTACAATCTGCCTAAATGAAATTTATTTGAATCTTGGGTGAAGTATATTTTTGTTTTAACAGCAGCTGAAGGCTAAGGTCCCATTAAATAACTACTATAGTATAGAATATTCTTATCTTATATAGCATTAGAAAACCAACATCTGAAGCATCTCTGATGCTCAAGAATTCTTCCATTCTACCCTTACTAAATCTCTATTTCATTCATCACAATAATTGTTCCAAAACATTTTCTCGCTCCCCACCCTAACTATTCCCCTTCTTCTTAAAACACTTGGCATTCCCCTACCACTCTGAGAAAGTGGCAGCTATCTTCCAAGACCTCTATCAGCTTTTCAGTGTATAAAGTCTTAGTCTAAAAGAAAATCACTTTCACAGGTACAACATGGTGGAGAAAGAACTAGACATGAGTTTGAATTATAAAAGATCTAAAGTTTTTAGTAAATTGAAGATTTCAGTATGATTCAACAGTATGACATGGTAGAGAAAATAACTCACACCTTCCAAGGCTACATAAAGGGACATAATGTCAAAGACTGGGGTGGTGATAATCTGACCACATTATGTCTGGTCATATTGCACCTGTAGTCCTGTGTTCAATTGAGAATATTACTTTTGGAATGACTTTAATAAATAACAAAGCTTCCAGAAGGATGTTATCAATGGCATATCAGTCTTGAGAACGTCATATGAGGATCATTTGAAGCAAATGGGCAATGTTTAGCCTAGGTAAGAGAAGAGTTAGTAGCAACATTATAAATGGTGTCAAATTTCAAAAGTTGTAATGTGTAAGAGGGACTCATTTTTCTTAGAATCATTGGCTATATTAAAAAGGTAGTCCAAAATATTCATTTTACACATGAAGAAATTTATGCCCAAGGAGATGAAGCAATTTGTCTCACACATATAGTAACAGAGTTAGAATTTCACTTCAGATATTCTAACTCTTTTTTTTTTAAGATGGGAAACTTAAAGTCATCCTGGCATGCAGCTGATCAGGCATAAATAGTTCTCTGTGTGCCATATGAGTTGATATTCTTTTCTTGGATTATTCATATCTTCCACTATCATATTAGATTTTATGATATCCTTCTACAGTATTCCAGTTAATGATTATAAATGTAACATATAAGGAGAGGCAAGGGACAAATAGCCCTTGGGAAAGGATGTGGTGGTATCCCAAACCCCCTTCTCCAGACTCCATTAATTTTTGGTCTTAGTCATTCAATAAACAATTATTAAGCACCCACTATATGACAACCAGTGTACTGGGGGTGCAAAATTAAGCAAAAGATAGGCACTGACCTCAAGGAGCCTACAATCCAGTGGTCTTAAATTTGTTCACAATGTGTATGTTGTCCCAAATTGAATGGCTCTACACAAATTTCATTTACTATTGCACTCTATTTAATTCTTATAATTCATTATTCTTTTTTTCACAACATTGGAGATTTGACAATTATATGTTTCATATTTTAGGTAAATGTTCACCTCTTACCATTGTGTACCTCTTTATAGTTATAAAAAAAAAACTTTCCATACACTCTTATTTAACCTTATAACAACCTTACCCATCGTGCGAAGATTATTTCTTTTTTATAGATGAAAAGACTGAGGGTCTGAGAAGTCTAGTAACTTATCCAAGGTCACACCACAAGTAAATAGGAAGATTTGGGCTTAACCTCATGTCTTCTCATTCCAGTTCCATGTTACTTTCTCCATTATGGTATTCTAATTTTTGAATTGTTGCTAAGGACTTGTAAAGAAATCTACTCCTAGATTATTCTCGTTTAAATGATTCCCTGTGGAAAATAAGAGAAAATCATGGATGAATCCAATTTCTTTTTGTATTGTCTTCTCACATTAGATTGTAAACTCCTCAGGTCCAGGGATGGTATTTTTCTTATCCCTGACTCCACTGTTTTGCACAGTGCCTTTTCAGCCTTCTCTTCCTTCTTATATTTGAAAGTCAAATTTTCTGTTCAGCTCTGGTCTTTTCATCAAGAATGTCTGAAAGTCCTCTATTTCATTGAATATCCATTTTTCCTCCTGAAGTATAGTACTCAGTTTTGCTGGGTAGGTGATTCTTGGTTTTGATCCTAGTTCTTTTGACCTCTAGAATATAAAATTCCAAGCCCTTCAATCACTTAATATAGAATCTGCTAGATCTTGTGCTATCCTCATTGTGCTTCCACAATATACAAATTGTTTCTTCCTGACTGCTTGTGATATTTTCTCCTTGACCTGGGAACTCTGGAATTTGACTATAAGATTCCTAGGAGTTTTCTTTTGGGGATCTTTTTCAAGAAGCCATCAGTGGATTCTTTCTATTTCTAGTTTGCCCTCTGGCTCTAGAATATCAGGGCAGTTTTCCTTGAAAATTTCTTTAAAATGATGTCTATGCTATTTTTTTTTTATTATGGCTTTCAGGTAGTTCAATAATTTTAAATGATCTCTCTTGGATCTATATTCCAGAGAAGTGGTTTTTCCAGTGAGATGTTTCACATTGCCTTCTCTTTTTTCATTTGTTTGGATCTGTTTTATAGTATCTTGATTTCTCTTAAAGTCATTAGCTTTCATTTGCTCCAATCTAATTTTGAAGGAAAAAAATTTTCTTTGGTGAGTTTTTTATATTCCTTTTCCATCTTGCCAATTTGGCTTTTTAGGGCACTCTTCTCCTCTTTGACTTTTTGGACTTCTTTTGCCATTTGAGTTAGACTATCTTTTAAGTTCTTATTTTCTTCAGTATTTTTTTCTGGATCTCCTTTAGCAGTCTGTTGGCTCATTTTTCATTACATTTCATTACATTTACATCATTCTCATTTCTCTTCCCAAGATTTCCTCTACTTCTCTTGATTTTCAAAACCCTTCTTGAGCTTCTCCAGAGCCTTTGATCAATTCATATTTTTCTTGGAGTCTTTTGATGCAGGAGTTTTGACTTTGTTGTCTTCTTCTGGTTCTATATTTTGATCATCTTTGTCACCCAAAAATGATTCTATAGTTTTATTGCACTTCCTCTGCTTGCTCATCTTGCCAGTCAATTATTTGACTTTTGAACTTTTTGCCATGATTGAACTCTGCTTCCAGAATGTAGAGTGCTGTGTCCTAAATTTCTGGGATTTTGCACAGCTGCTGTCAGAGTTTCTTTTAGTCACCTGTTTCAGAACTGTGAGAATGATGCCCTCTCTATAGTGCCCACAAGCTATGCCATGCCAGTTCTCCTCACCCCAGGACCGCCACCCAGGACAGCAACGCAGATCCAAGCAGGGCAAATCAAGAAAATCTTGCCTCTGCACTGGCAAAGAGATTCCTCCAATTGCTCTCTAGTCAGCCAATTAGTCCCCCCATGATTTGTGGTCCAAGAAGTCCAGAATCTGACACCCTGGAAACAGCTGCTACAGCCTGTTTTTTTGCCCTGAGGGCATGGACTGGACCATGCTCTCCTCTTACCTAGTTCTAACAGAGTTCCCCCACTGACCTTTGACATTCTTTTTGGTGTTTATGGATTGATAAGTCTGGAAAGTGCCACAGCTGCCAGTGATTCACTCTCCTGAAGTCTGTTCCAGTCCATTTCTTCTATAGGTCTTGGACAATGTAGGGGGACTGTTCTCCACTCCCAGCCCAGTGCGATAAACCCTTTCTGTCAGCCTGTCAGGCTGCCTTCATCAGGAGATTTGTTTCTCTTTGTCACTTTGTGGGTTCTGTAGCAATCAAAATTTGTTTAGAGTAATTTTTTGCAGGTATTAGAATTGGTTGGAGCGGGAGCTCAAGGAAATTCCTGCTTTTACTCCACCATCTTATTTCCATCTCTCCCCCCCCCCCCAGATCCCTCGAACTCTTTTTTTTTTAAAGCAATTGGGGTTAAGTAACTTGCTCAAGGTTACACAGCCAGTTATTTTGTGTGGGTGCCCCATATCTGAGGCTGGAACCAATCCCATGTCTCCTGACCCCAGGGCCAGCGCTCTTACTCACTGTGCCAACTGGCTGTGATAGTAATGGAATATAAAGATTCCCCTGTATTGGCTTGGTTTTCAAATTGATTGTGTTAAAACCCAGAGCTTGTTAATCCCACCTGTGGGATGGACTTGTTGACTTGAAAAGAGAGACACAAACTGGGAGGAGCTGGTGACATAGATTTGGAGAGACAAGAGAGAGGCAGAAGAACTTTTTGGAAGCAGCACCCTCGTGGAGGCAGAGAGAGACTGAGAGGATTGCTGAGGGCCACTTTGAATTGCCCTGGACTTTTGAGACCTGCCCCCAGAGCTGCCAAGGACTGAGGAGACATGGCTGTTTTGCTGGTACTTTGTCTGACTGTTTTGATGTTGTTTTGCCAGATGTGTCCACTGGTGAAAGACAGTCCTGTTGTTGAAGAAGTCCTGGAACCTGGCTGCTGGTTAAGAGCTCCTGAGACTGTCCTGCAGACAGAGAGTGAATACTGTCCACTGGTGAAGGGCAGTGCTGTTGTTGCAGGGGTCTGGGAACCTTTCTGCTGGTTCAGAGCTACTGAGGCTGTCCTGCAGACAGAGAGTGAATACTGTCCACTGGTGAAGGACAGTGCTGTTGTTGCAGGGGTCTGGGAACCTTTCTGTTGGTTCAGAAGCCCTGAAGAAGGATTTTCTTGTTGTATGTTTACAGAAATCCTGGGAGAGGGTTTTGTTAATGTTTTCAGGGGTTCTAGGACTGTTCTGCAGACAGAGGATGAATTAATGAAGAGACTGGCAATGTATCTTGTGGCCTTGCTAAGCCTTGTCTCCCCAGGAACAAAGATTGCTGAGAACTTGCCTGGAGTCAAGATGAAGAAAAGACCTCCATTTGGGTATTAAGTGCTGTGCTTAAACTTGATGTAACTCTGGGGTAGATTCAATTGTGATCCAGGGGTGCAGAACTTTTGACCTTTTTGTGTTCTATGGTTGAACAAATGAATGTACATTACTTAGATTGGAAACTAATCTCCATTTGAGAAGAGTCCACCACTTTGTGGTGGACTAAATGAAGGTACAGCCTATGGGTGGAGTAGTATTTAGAACAGGGACTTTGTAATTGATTGAATGAATGGAAGGTCCTGGGGTAGGGTAGTACTTGGAGATCATTTAATCACACTTAGTAAATGCTGTATTTTGAATGATGTCATGTTTTGATCTTCTCTGTTCTTAATTTGTCACTGAATAAAATGGAGAGCACCTCTGCTGATATTTTGAACCTTGGGAAGTTGCCTTTCCTTGGCATTACATTACACTGGCTGCCCTGATCCTCTAACTCTTGATTCAGAACTGATTGGTCTCAGAAGATAGAACTTGGAAGAATGGGTGGCTGTTGTAAAGAAACAGATTTAGGCTTGATTTAAGGGTGGACCAAATTCCTAAGATTAGAGCTATAGAAAAAGCAAAATGAAGCACTTCAGAAAGTTCTTTCTCAGAAGAGACCTTTAAGAAGCTCTAGATCACTCCTTGTTGGTTATTTATATTATAATAGAGATTCTTGTTCAGATATAATTTTGATTAGAAAAAGAGAAATGTCTAACAACTGTAAGACTCTCTGATGCTGTGCAAACTTTATAGCATCAACGCATCATCACTCTTCTATCCCAATGGTCATAGACATGGAAGTGGAATCTCTATCTTTTGCCAAGACTATCTTTTCTCTGTGTCTTGAGCCTTTCCTCTCCCCTTGGTTTTCTTATAAACAGGCATTCCCATTTTCTTTTAAGTTTTCTTAAAAGTTTTCTTTTAATTTAATAGAGATTTATTTTCTCTTATTCCCACCTTTCCCTACTCCTCATTCTTTTTCATGTATTTCTGATACTTTCTCTTCATAGATTCCATCTCATCTCCCAACAAACATGTTCAGTTCTCCCAAATCTTTTTTAAAGGTCTCCTTTCACAAATTTACCCAATTTATCATGTGTCCCTTATCTTTCTTTTTGTTTCTTACTGGACTTCTTGAAAACTTTTTCTATTTATAATACCTACATGTCCTTGCTCCTTAGTCTCTCCTCAAAGTATTATGGAAGTTTCTGATGTATATTGGGAGGCAAGCCAAGATATCAGGGTAGAAAAAATCATTCAGCTGTCCTAAATTCTCTTCCAAACAACTCTAAATAACACCTCAAAATCCAATTGTAAAGAGACAAAACCAACAAAAGCTTGTGTGAAGCAATTTTCTAGATTAAGACAGCATAGAAAGTCATCAGGAGAGGTCTGTCTTGTGGCGTGAACACAGAAGTAAAAAGTCTTAAAGCCTTAGAGATGCCACCTCCTCAACAGCCTCCAGAGCAGAGCCAAACTTTAATATAAAGTTAAAAGTAAATATAAATGTGTGTGTATATGTATATATATACACAGATACACACACACACACACACACACACACACACATATATATATATATATGCTAAAAATGAGCACATAACAAGAAACAACCTAACCATGACAAGTTACTGTGGTGACAGTTACTATGTCATCAAGACACAAACCCAGAAGAAAATGATGTCTAAGCAGCTACAAGGAAAACCACAAAGAAAAATGTGAATTGGCTACAAGATCAACAAGAATTGCTGAAAGAGTTTAGAAAGGATTTTAAAACTAAGAGAGATATAGGAAAAAATGGGAAAATAAAAGAAAGCAAAGCAATAGAGTTATGAAAAAAGAGTGAACAATTTGGTAAAAGAGCCACAAATAAAAAATGCTGAAGAAAATAAAACCTTAAAAACCAGAATTGGCCAAATTGCAAAAGAGGCACAAACATCAATTGAAGAAAAGAACTCCTTAAAAATTATAATTGGCCAAATGGAGAAGAAAAAGAAGTACAAAAGACTGATGAAAAAGATAATTCCTTAAAAATTAGAATTGAGTGTGTAGAAGCTAATGACTCCACAAGACATCAGGAAACAGTAAAAACAAAATAAAAAAAAAAGAAAATGTGAAATACCTCATTGGAAAACATTGTCCTGGAAGGGTAATTTAAGATTTACTGGCCTACATGAAAGCAATGATCAAAATGTGACAAAACAGAAACCTAGACATCATATTTCAAGAGATTATAAAAGAGGTATGGCTAAGATGGTGGAGAAAAGGCAGCAACTTCCCTGACCTCTCTCCCAAATCCCTCAAGCACTTTTAAATAATGCCAAAAAACAATACCTGGAGCACCAGAACCCACAAAAATATGGAGCGAAATTATTTTACAGCCAAAGACAAGTTAGAAGGTTGGCAGGAAAGGTCTGGGTGAGAGTGAAGAACAGCCCAGCCCAGACTGTGGCAGCATAGGCTGGACTCAGCAAACTATGAACAGGCCTTGGAAGCCATTGAATCAGGAAGGGCAGCAGCTGTTCCTGGAGCTCCCAGTCCACAGACAGTAAGGGAATCAAACAACTGATGAGGAGATTTCATGGGGTACCATTGCTGGCACTGGGGGTAAGACTCTGTTGCTTTACCCATACATAGGCAAGGAGGAACACTAACTTACAAGGGCTTGGAGCCACATTGGAACAGGGACCCTTATCACAGAAGAGTACTTGTGATCACTCACAGATCAGAGCACAGGCCAGGAGAGTTATAAACATGCCTCTCTTTAGATCATACCACCCTGGAAGAACTGAAAACTCAGTATCTCTGAAAACAGCTGCACAAAATCACTGAATCTTGGGACAGTGTACCCTCGACCTGAGAAGCAGAGCTCAACTTTAACAAAAAATTGAAAGTCAAGAAATAGATGGGAAAATTAGCAAATAACAGAAAAAATATTCTGACCACATAAAGTTTCTGCAGTGACAAGGAAGATCAAAGCACACACTCAGAAGAAGTTAACAAAGTCAAAGTTCCAACATCTCAAACCTACAATAAAATTATGAATTGTTCTCAGGTCATTGAAGAGCTCAAAAACTCTTTTGAAAATCAGGTACGAGAAGTAGAAAAAAAAGTGGGGAAGAGAAATGAGAGTGAAACAAGAAAATCATGAAAAAAGTCTCAACAGCTTGGTAAAGGAGACACACACACACACACACACACAAATACTAAAGAAAATAACACCTTAAAAAAAAACTAGGTCAAGTGGTAAAAGAGGTCCAAAAATCCAGCAGAACTGGCCATGAAAAAGATACAGAAAAATTCACTGAAGAAAAAAATCACCCTCAAAAGTAGATTTGACCAAGCGGAAAAGGAGGTACAAAAGCTCACTGAAGAAAATAATTTCTAAAAAATTAGAAAGGAGGGGAGTGGCTAGGTGGCACAGTGAATAGGGCACTTACCCTAGAGTCAGGAGGACCTGAGTTCAAATCTGGCCTCAGACACTTAACATAAAACTAGCCTTTGATCTTGGGCAAGTCACAACCCCAATTGCCCTACCTTTCCCCTCTAAAAAAGCAAAAAAGCAAAATATAAAAAAATAAAAAAAAATAGAAAGGAGCAAATGGAATCCAATGACTTCATGAGAAGTCAAGGAACAGTAAGATAAAACAACAAAAAAAAGAAAAAACAAGACAATGAGAAATATGTCATTGGGAAAATAACTGACCTAGAAAATATATCCAGCAGAGATGATTTATCAAATTACCTGAAGCCCAAAATTTAAAAAAAAGAGTCTAGATATTATCTTTCAAGAAATTTTCAAGGAAAACTACCCTGATATTCTAGAAACAGAAATGGAAAGAATGCACTTATCTCCTCTGGAAAGAGGAATCCTCCCTCCAAAAAAAAAAAAAATACAAACACATAAACAAACCTCCCAAGAACATTGTAACCAAATGGTGAATGTCCCAGGTCAAGGAAAGTATATTGCAAGCAGTCAAAAATAGACAATTCAAGGGCCATGGAGACACAGTGAGGATAACACATGATTCAGCAGCTTCTATATTAAAATGTCTGAGGGCTTCAAATATAATATTCCAGAGGACAAAGGAGCTAGGATTACAACCAATAATCACCTACCCTGCAAAACTGAGTATAATTCTTCAGGGGGGGAAATGGACATTAAATGAAATTAAGCTCTTTCATTCTTAATGAAAAGACCAGAGCTGAATAGAAAATTTGACTTTCAAATATAAGTGTTTAGAGCAGCATAAAAAGTTTATTAGGAAAAGAAAATCATAAGGAACTTAAGGTTAAACACTTCTTATTCCTACATGGGAAGATGATACTTGTAACTCATAAAAAAACCCATTTTCTAATTATTAGGGCAGTTAGAAGGAGTACATATAGACATGGGGCACAGGTGTGAATTGAATATGAAGGAATGATATAAAAAAACAAAATTAAGGGGTAGAAAGAGGAATGCACTGGGAGAAAAGGAAAGGGGAAGATAGAATGGGATAAATTACTCACATAAAAGGGGAAAGAAAGAGCTTTTTCAGTGGAGGGGAAGATGGGAGAGATTGGGGGAAGGGTGAAGCAAGTTAACCTTACTCTCATCAGTATTGGCTCTAAGAGGGAATAAGATACATGTTCAATTGGGTATAGAGATCTCTTACCCTACAGGAAAGTTAGAAGAGAAGGACATAAAAAAGTGGGGGTGATAGAAGGGATGGCAAATTGTGGAAGGTGATAGCCAGAAACAAAACAATTTTAAGGAAAGACATGGTAAAAGGAGAAAGAAGAGAATAAACATTGGAAGTAGGATGGAAGGAAATATATTTAGCAATTGTAACTGAAAAAAAAATTTTTTTTGCTTTTTTTTGGAGGGCAATTGGGGTTAAGTGACTTGCCCAAAGTCACACGGCTAGTAAGTGTGTCAAGTGTCTGAGGCCGGGTTTGAACTCAGGTCCTCCTGACTCCAGGGCCGGTGCTCTATTCACTGTGCCACCTAGCCACACCTGAAAAATTTTGAAGAAAATTTCTATGTTAAAGAATTAATTTAGCTAATTATATAAGACAGATTCAAATTTATATAAAAAAAAACAAAAAGCCATTCCCCAACTGATAAATGACCAAAAGATACAAATAGCTTTCAGATGAAGTAATCAAAGTTATCTATAGCCATATGAAAAAAAAGGCTCTAAATCACTATTGATTGACAAAATGCAAATTAAAATAATTCTGAGGTACTGGAAAATGACAAATGTTAGAGGGGCTGTGGGGAAAATGAGATATTAATACATTGTTTCTGGAGTTGTGATAGGATTCAACCATTCTATAGAGCACTTTGAAACTATACCCAAAGGCCTAGAAAACCATGCATGCCCTGCAACCTAACAATATCAGTAGTAGGTCTTTATCACCCCAAAAAATTTTGAGAAAGGAAAAATGATCCTATGTGTACAAAAATATTGTACAGCTCCTTTATGGTGGCAAAGAATTGGAAATTAAGGAGATGCCGATCAATTGGGGAATGACTGAACAGATTTTGCTATATGATTGTGATGGAATACTATTGTTCTATAAGAAATGATGAACAGATACTCTCATAAAAACCTAAAAAGATTTATATGAGCTGACACAAAGTGAAATGAATTGTATACAAAGTAACAGCAATATGGTAAGATGATTAGTTGTGAATGACTTAGCTATTCTCAGCAATACAATGATTCAAGATAACTCTGAAAGACTTATGGTGAAAAAAGTTATCCATAGGAGGAGGCAGGAAAGGACTGATGGTGTCTGAATACAGATGGAAGCATACTTTTAAAATTTTATTTTTCTTGATTTTTTTTTTGGCGGGGGGAGAGGTCTATGTTTTCTTTTACCATACCATCAATATGGAAATATGTTTTACATAGCTACCTATATTGAATTGCTTGCCTTCCCAATGAGGGGTATGGTAAGGGAGGAAGGGAGAGAATTTGGAACTTAAAATTTTAAACATGAATGTCAAAAATAGTTTTTACATGTAATAGGGAAAAAATACTAAAAAGCAAAATATAAACTGATTTGGTTGCTTCCAAAAAATAAAGGAAAGACGGCAGGAAGGCAGGAAGGAAGGAAGGCAGGAAGGAAGGAAGGAAGGAAGGAAGGAAGGAAGGAAGGAAGGAAGGAAGGAAGGAAGGAAGGAAGGAAGGAAAGAATTATCAAGGGAAATTGCCCTGATATCCTAGAACCAGAGGGTAAAATAGAAATGGAAAGAATCTACCAATCATCAAGAGATCCCAAAATGAAAACTCCTAGGAATATAATAGGCAAATTCCAGAGTTCCCAGACTGAGGAGGAAATATTACAAGCATATAGAAATAAACAATCCAAGTATCAAGGAGCCACATTCAGGAATACGCAAGATCTAGTTCCTTCCATGTTAAAGGATTAGAGGCCTACAGTATGATATTCTGGCAAACAAAGGAGCTAGGATTACAAATGAATAATCTACCCAACAAAACTGAATATATTTCGAGGGGAAAATGGATATTTAAGGAAATAGAGGATTTTCATGCATTTCTGATGAAAAAATGAGAGTTGAATAGAAAATCTGAATTTCAAATCTGAGTTTAAAGAAGTATAAACATGTAAATCTGAAAGTGAAATCACAAAGGATTCAGTAAGGTTAACATGTCTACATTTCTAAATGGGAAGATGGTTATTGTAACTTGTAAGAACTTTATATTATCATTATT
>NW_027187244.1:1762954-1768655 GCF_028583685.1 Petaurus breviceps papuanus
AGGGATATACATATATATATATATATATATATATATATATATATATATATATATATATATATATATATATATATATATATAGAGGGGGGACATGGGTGGGAGCTTGTGATACCAATAGTCAAATAGAATTTACTGCTAGCATCCCCAATATTCATCTTCTCTGATGAACAGGTAAGAATTATGTGAATATTTCTAGACAGAAAGAAAATGATTGGCACAAAAGGATAGATTAATGATGAGAGAGGAAATTAACATTAGGGCAAAATTTCAGAGGAAGATGAAAAAAAAAAATTATGAGTGGAATTTATTTCGTATATATTCTGTATATTTTCATGTGTTCATTATGTCTCCCCCATTAGAATGTAAACCTCTTAAGGGCAGGAAGTTTTCCACTTTGTCTTTTATCCCTAGTACTTTACACAATGAACATTACATTGTAAACCTTTAATACGTGCTTGGTGATTCACAGATCAATCTTGGTAAATAGGAAAGTCTATAAGAGTAGAAGGAGAAAATGGATGAAAACAGAAAGTTTTTATAGTTTTAATAAAGTGGGATGAAGGACTATATGGTGCATTTACTTAATCTAAATAAATGGGAGGTAGTTCATCTCCTTAGCAGAGAGGTGTCTGTGCATGAGCAGAGATAAGTATAAAAGATCCTACCTTTTGCTGCTACTCTTCTAATGCCTGCTCCCTCTGCTTCTGTTGTGTGGACTTGTAGACAATAGGAAACATAAAAAGGTAACATGGCATAGTGGAAAGAATGTTGGATTTGCAGTTTGAGAAACTGAATTTGAATACCAGTTCTGCTATTATACTACCTGCATGACCTTGGATAGAACTATGATTATGCTACATTTCAGTAAATTAATTGTAGGTCGTGTAAAATTATTTCACAACTTTGAAGTCTTTTTAGTTATGAAAGTCAATCCATTAAAAAGCTTTTACGTGACATTTTATCAGTTTAAATTGAAGAACTGTGCTGGATGAAGACAATAATTCAATTTCCATGTTTTATATTTCAAAGTAACAAATCTAATTGCCTTATTTTCATGTACAGTACATCAACAACATGTGTTAATATAACACCGAATAACCACTAGCAAAAAAAAAATCTACACGGCTCCTCTTGGTTATCAAAAATGTCATCTCCAGGTTTAATTTATTTTGATTAGTGTTACGTGAGCCACATTGCAACAGTTCGGTTTTAATGAATTGCTCAGGTTCCATGCTGTGTCATTTGAGTATTTATTGGAGTAACTAGAAACAGAGGTTGCGTCTCATCAGTTCTCAAATAGAACTGTGGCAGAGTCTGATTTATTAACAGCCCTATGATTCACCCACCCACAGCTATGGACATTAGGTGTTCATGACTTTGGGGCCTGTGTTACATCTGGGAAACTGATGAAATAGAAATTTGAAAAATATTAACTTTAGTTTTCTTCCCCCAACACACACACTTACACACAAACACACATATACACACAATTAAACCTTTTGGTCTTATTTATGGGAAAATAAAAGTTCTCTTTCTAATTTTCTATCTTCCTGTATTATACTTAGTCATTACCTCAAAGACTTAAATGTATTAAGTGATGAAAAATAGAAACAGATTTTTTTTTCTTGAAGAAGAAATCTATTATGACGTTGGAATAATGGCATGTAGCAAGTGACTTTTATAGATGCACATTAAAAACCTTTCTAGTTCCTGTGGAAATATAAAATAACAATTAAATAGCTAGCATTTATATAGTGCTTCCAATTTTGCAAAATATATTTCATATGTGATCCCATTTGATTCTCCACAACAAACCTAGGAAAGGCAAGGGAAGAGATGAGGAAAGAATGGAAAGGAGGGGAAAGAAAAAGACAATATTTCTTTCCAAACAGCAATAGGAGTAGAATATATTTTTCACCATTCTCTCTATGCTCCTTTTTACATCGAAGTCACCAAATATTAAAGAACATATTGATTTAATTTGGAGGCTATTACCATGTTCTTAATAGAATTTTTCTACCTCTGTATTCTCTGAAATAGATAATGGGAAATAAGCTGAATTTATCCTCATGGTGGTCTTTTCACAAAGCCTTATTTTTAGTCCTGCAATAAATTGTAGTGGCTCCTATACTATACAAAATTAAATATAAAGTTCTTTGTTCTTTAAAACTCTTTGCCACCTCCCCCCTTCTCTCTTAACAGTCTTGTTGTAAAGTACTTGAATGTTCTCTGTGTATGGAACCTTCCAAGTTCACTAACCCAGCTGTTGTTCCTGGTCTACAACCCAATACTGTTTATTTTGACTCTGTCCCTTTAGCTTGCCTATCTTCCTTCAAAACTCACCTCAAATCCAAATTTGTAGAGAAAGCCTTTTGTACCCAGGCTTATATTCCGGGCTAGTGCCTTTCTGTCCGCTCTGTCTAAATCTTGCATGCAACTATTTATTTACATGTTCTCTCCTCCATTAGAATGCAATTTCCTTGAAGGAAAAGCTAGTTTTTTGTCTTTCTTTTCATCCTCTAGGCTAAGCCCAATGTCTGACTCAGATTAAACAATTATTTTTTAACTCACTGACTGACCACTCTCAGCCTTGGTTAATCTGTCTTCCTTCCTTCCATCTTTTTTTTCCTTTTCTCCCTCCATCCTTCCTTCCTTCCTTCCTTCCTTCCTTCCTTCCTTCCTTCCTTCCTTCCTTCCTTCCTTCCTTCCTTCCTTCCTTCCTTCCTTCCTTCTTTCCTTCCTTTCTTTCTCTCTTGCTTCCCTTCCCTTCCTTTCCCTTCCTTCTTTCTTTTCTTACTCCTTTTCAAAAAAGATTTAGACTCAGGAGAGACTTTAGAGAGTATTTTTAAGTTCAAATAGATGAAAAAACTTATACAAGAATATAAAATTGTACCATACATGCATGCACACATATATGTACGCACACACATGCACTCACACTTACTCAGCTAATGGGCATGACATGTTTGAGATAATAGGTACCAATTTTATTTATTTCCCTAAGCTTTGTGAAACCATAGGCAATTACATCACTTAATTTGCCCTTGTTACAGTTCTGATGCCAAGGTCATACAAATAATTGTCAGTAAATCTAGGACCTAGGTCTAAACATCCAGTCTGTTGTCTCTGCAACTACATCATGGCCCACAATCATTTCTCCCCCTTACCATACCAATAAGAGAGGAATTTATTTTGGAGAGATGTTTGAACTTATTCTGTCTAGATTCATGTCATTTATAGATCTGCAAAAGTCACAGTATTTCAATACTCCAGGGCCAGATTAGGAAATGACTTCATCTAATTGAATGTCTCCTTGGGTGATAAAGGTCTGTCTGCTCTTCAGAATGAAGAGAAACAGCTTCTTCTTACCACAAGGAAATGAAAGAGCTGTCTGCTTCTAGAGGTTTTAGGTTCAGACCATTTAAACATAATAAAAGTGTGTCCTAAAATTACCATGTTGCCAACTTGTCAACCACTCAGTCAAAAGCCAAAGCCTAATTGAATCATCATATATTAAGCACACACTATGAACAAAACACTAAACTTCGTCCTTTTAGGTTTAGAAACAAAAATGAAGAGTCCCTGACCTCAAAGGGGATTGCATTTTATTTGTAATTTCAGTGTCCCCACCCAAAGGTTCAGGAATTATATTGATAAGGTACCTCAGAGATCACCTACTTTGAAATATCATTTTACAGATGAGAAAATTGAAGTTCAGAGAATATAGATGACTTACTCAAGGTTACCCAACTAATTAATCAGAGAATCAATCCATCAATCAGTATTTAAAATCATAGATGTTAAGGATTAGTTAATTGGATCCCTGAGAGATTTTCACACAGGTAATAAGTAGCAGAGGCAAGATCTGAACTCTTGTTCTCTGACTGATAAATATTTTCCACTGCAGTCCACTAGTAGAATTGGTACTTGGATTTAATTCTTCTCACTTCTAGTGACTCTGTATTATATCACAGACAATCTCCAAACTAGTGGCTGAATATAGTTATCTTATTTCTTCTACAAAGCTGGTTTGGTAGAGAAGGTGACAATATTCTAGGCACGTAGCACTAATTAAGAATAATAGTAATGAGTATTTATATTCTGTTTTAAGGTTTGAAATAAATGCTATCTCATTTGATATTTACCACAACTTTGTGATATAGTAAGTTCTATTATTATCCCCATTTTACAGAAGTGGATGAGGCTAAGAGAAATTAAATGATTTGTCAAAGGTATCACAGCTAGTAAGTGTCCAAGGAAGGATTTGAACTTGTGCTTTTCTAACTTTAAGTTCAACATTCTTTCCGCTGTGCCATCTAGCTTCTTCAGGAAAATCCTCTTCTGGTGAAAAGACTGTAATGGAAGAATTCCAGAGAAAGGAACACATTTATAATAGTTCTCTTTATAGTGGAAAAGTAGCAGAAATTTCAAGAACGAAAACAAATTGGGGAATGACTAAGGAAATTGTGGATGGAATACTACTATGCTATAAAAATGACGAGCTCAATGATGTAAGAAAAACATGGAAAGACTTGCATGAAATAATGAAGAGTGAAATGAGAAGAAGCAAGAGAATACAGTAATGGCAATCTTATTTTAAGAATGACTTTGAGTGAGTGAGCTATTTTGGCTATTATAGATACTCAAATTAACATAAAGGACATAAGAGGTAAGCTGTTATCTGCATCCAGAGAAAGAACTGACAAAATATATATATATAATAATTTTACACATGCATATACATGTGTGTACATATATGTGCATATTTATGTGTGTACACACACATGTACACACTCTTATTTGTATCTGATTGTAGCCATCATTAGGGTGGGGAAAGGAAGAAAAAAGGAGCAAAAAGAAAAGTCTATTATAAATAAATTATGTATGTATGTATATATATACTTAATATTTGTAAACAAACTAGCAAATTATACATAATGGATTTTTAGTTTTATATGAAGTCTATTTTAAAAAAATTATACCATGTTATGGAAATTCTTGTTTTATCCCATAAATTAAACATAAATTTAATTAATTAAAAAATTACTTTCGGGACACCAAAAAAAAAAAAGATAATGGGAAAGAATTGGAGGTAACACTAAACTTATGTAGTCATACTCCATATGTGCTTAGGACCCTAATGGTTAATGGAAAATTAGGCTCCAGCAGAAGGGAGGGTAGAATATACATCAAGTCTACACATACTCTGTATTCTTCCCAACCTTATGATTCTACAGATCAATTTGAGTGCTAGGGCAGCAAGAAGAAAGGGTTATAGATCGGTTGACCACAGATGAGAAGTTATAGGAGAGAGCAAGGAGTGAAAAATCAAGGAACGCCACAGGAGAAGGAAAGCAATAGGCTAGAAAATGCTACATGAATCTCTGTAGAGGTGTGAATGTAAGGGTTATGGGATTTAAAGATCTTCCATGCCCCGTTGGACTTGCTGACGTAGCAGGAAGGGGCGGAGCAAGAGGAAGCGGAAGCCAAGCTAGCGTTCTTTCAGTGGCTGGCGGTGGTGGTGACGGCGGCAGCAGCAGAGGCAGTGGCAGCGCGAAGCCTTTTTTGAGTTAGAACTGCTAAGGACTTTCTGCTAAGGACTCCTGCTGAGGACTGCCAGGGGCCAGAGCTGCTGGGAGTGCGCTTCCAGGACACTGGGTGGTTGCTGTGCGTGGGGAGAGGAGGACCTTTGCCTGAGGTA
>NW_027187244.1:1773655-1785549 GCF_028583685.1 Petaurus breviceps papuanus
TGTGTGTGTGTGTGTGTGTGTGTGTGTGTGTGTGTGTATAAAGCCAAGCATGAGCAGCTTTCCAGAGGAGTGCTGTTGTGGACAGCGTCAAGATTCTAATTACACAGTTTAATGAACTCTCTATTTATTCAGTAACAAACTAAGTCAAAACATTCACAGAAATCAAAGTATAACATTCACAGTGTTATGGTATAAAAACTTGTCACTAAAATGGCCACATAGTTTTCACCAAAGTAGTCACATACTTTCAAAAAAAGTACATTCATTTAGTAACTCAATCATTTAGTAAGTCCTTAATTCAATCACAAAGGTCTAAAGTTCTCCACCCCTAGGTCACATTGTCTGAATATCTTCAATCAAAAGTCTTCTTTCTTCTTAATTGGAGAAGTCCTTAACTCAATTATCTAAATATAAAGGTCAAAATTCTCCACTCCTAGACCATAGTAAATCATGATCTTCTCAGTTGTCATTAAATACCCAAGGAAAGGTCTTTTCTTCTTGACTCGAGGCAGGCTTTTGTCTTCAATGGTTCCTCTTCCATGGTCCCATCTCTTGCCAGCTCCTTGCTGTCCAGCTCATTGTGCAGTTCCTGTTCCATATTAAAGCTCAGTGTCTAGTCCTCTTCAAGTCCTTCACAGTTTCTATTCCTGGGAAGACAAAGCTTTACAAAGCCACAATAACATTTATGTACATTGCTGGCACCCTCATCAATTCACTTTCTGCCTGTGAAATCAACACAGACCCAAAAACAAGGTGTGAGGAATCAACACAAATCATCAGTTTAGTCCAGGATCTCTGAAAACATCATCAAAATCCTCCTCCAGGATTTCTGTAAACATACAAGAAGAAAATCTTCTTTCAGGGCTTCTGAACCAGCAGCAAGGTCCCAGGGCTTCTGTAACAACAGCACCATCCTGTATCAACAGACAAATCTGACAAAGTAACATCAAAATAGACAAAGTACCAGCATCACAGTCATGCTTCCTCCCAGTTCTCTCATTTCTCATTTCTTCTCAATTTTCGTCTCCGTTCTCTGTTCTGCCACCACAAGTTCTGTTCTCTATTTGTAGCTCCTCAGCCTCCATGTTGCTTAATCCCAGAAGTTCTGGCCTCTCTCAGCTTGGGCTTTTCCTTATATATGGTATTAGCTCCTTCCTGTTCTGCCCCTTCCTATTACATCAACAAGTTCATCCCATTGTGGGATTCACAAGTTTGAGATCTTAATTCTTGACACAATCATGAATTTGAAACAAGGTGCTAAGTACCTCTTTGCTTGCCAACACAAGGGGCATGGAAGATCTTCAAATTACATTACTATTATAGTATATAATGATAGTATACAATAACATGATTCTATTAATATATGTTATTTTGTATGTATGTTACATAAATAAAACCTGAATTATATGGTAAATGATTAAATATATAAAATAGATTATAATATATAATTTCAAATATAGACACATATAGAATTATTTTATTATATAACAACCATTTTACACACACAGACATACACAAATTAATACAAACTATTAGAAGAGACTTATCTGCATTCTACTTTTCTATAATAAACTCTGGTTCTCTCACTCCAAAATACTTTCTTTTTTTTCCATTTTTTTAATATATATATTTGAGTATTTTATTTTAAAACTTTCAATTCCAGATTCATTCCCTTTCCCCCGCCTGCCACCCACCCCCACTGGGGGGACAAACATTCAGTATAGGTTGTACATGTGTAGCTAATGCAAAACAATAACATAAATGTACATAAATTGTAAAAGACTAGCTATAGCTCCCTCCCTCCTATACCACCTCCCACTTGTTCTATTCTCTACTTTGATCCTGACCCTTTTCAAAAGTGGGTGCTTCCAAATTCCCTCCCCCCCCAGCCTGCCCTCCCTTCCATCATCCCCCCTCACATCCCCTTCCCCCCCTATTCTCCTGGAGGGTGAGATCCCCTATTTAGTGTCTATTTCCCTCCCTTCTCAAGCCAGAATCAATAGGAATAAGGTTGACCTACTCCCTTTTGCCTTCCTATTCTTCCTCTCCACTGTAACCATTTTCCCTTGCCTCTTCTGTATGAGATAGTTTCCCCACTCTGTCTCTCCCCATCTCCTCTGATTATATTCCTCTCACCTCTTAATTTCACCTTTTAAGTATCATCCCTTCCTGTTAAATTGGTCCCGTGCCCTCTATCTATGTATACCTGTAAACGTATATACACACATTCACATATGTATTCATATGCCTGCATACCCTCATATAAAGACATATATATATTTCTAATCCCTTCAACTACTGAGAAAAGTTTCATAGGTTACAATTATTGTTTTTCCATGTAGGAATGTTAATAGTTCAACTTTGGCCAGGTGGCTCAGCGAGCAAGAGCACTGGCTCCAGTGCCGCGATGACCCTGATCAAATCCGGGCCCAGACACCCAGCACCACACCCAGAAACAATAACTGGCCATGCAACCCTGAACAAGCCACTCAACCCCGATTGCTTAAAAAAAATAGTTTAACTTTGATAAGTTCCTTATGATTTCTTTTCCCTGTTTACCTTCTCATGCTTCTCTTGCTTCTTGTATCTGAATGTCAAATTTTCTATTCAACTCTGTTTTTTTCAGCAAGAATGCTTGAAAGTCCTGTATTCCACTGAATGACCATATTTTCCCCTGAAACATGATACTCAGTTTTGCTGGGTAGGTGACTCTTGGTTTTAATCCCAGTTCCCTTGACCTCCGGAATATCACATTCCAGGCCCTTCGATCCCTCAGTGTAGAAGTTGCCAGATCCTGGGTTATCCTGACTGTGTTTCCACAATATTCAAATTGTTTCTTCCTGGCTGCTTGTAATATTCTCTCCTTAATCTGGGAAGTCCCAGAACCTGGCTATAATATTCCTAGGAGTTTTCTTTTTGGGATCTTTTTCAGGAGGTGATAGGTGGATTCTTTCAACCTCTATTTTGCCCTCTCGTTCTAAAACATCAGGGCAGTTTTCTTTGAGAACTTCCTGGAGGATGCTTTCCAGGCTCTTACTTTGGTCATGGCTCTCAGGCAGTCCAATAATTTTTAAATTATCTCTCTTGGATATATTTTCCAGGTCAGTGGTTTTTCCCATGAGATATTTCACATTGCCTTCTATTCTTTCATTTGTTTGGATCTGTTTAACAGCATCTTGATTTCTCATAAAGTCATTAGCTTCCATTTGCTCCAATCTAATTCTGAAGCAATGATTCTCCTCAGTGAGCTTTTGAGATTCTTTTTCCATCTGGCAAATTCGACTTTTTAAGGCATTCTTCTCCTCATTGCCTTTTTGAGCCTCCTTTGCCATTTGAGTCAGTCTGTTTTTTAAGGTATTATTTTCTTCAGTCAGGCTGTTGACTCTCATTTCATAATTTTCTTGCATTGTTCTCATTTCTCTTCCCAATTTTTCCTCCACTTCTCTTATCTGCTTCTTAAGGTCCTCTATGGCCTGTAACCAGCTTGTATTTTCCTTTGAAGCTTTTGGTGCAGGAGTTCTGACTTCACTGATTTCCTCCTGTTCCATGCCTTGCTCCTTCTTATCCCCAAAATAGGAGTGTAATGTTGGAATCTTCTGTCTGCTTTGTTTCCTTTGCCTGCTCATTTTGCCACTCAATGATTTGACTTTTGGGCTTTTTGCCACAATAGGACTCTGCCACCAGACAGGAGAGTTTTTGTCCCAAACGCTGGGGTTTTCTCAGCTGCCGGAGGTATTAGATGGGTGCCCTCTCTGAGGTCTCCACACGCTCTGGCAAGCTGGACACACACCCCAGGACCTCCAACCTAGACTGCAATCCAGATCCAAGCAGGTTAAAGCAAGAGCGATTACCCCTCAGACTGGTGCTTGGTCCCCCTACACTCTGCAGGCCAGTAGCTGAAGCCGCCATGTGGTGCTGGCAGGCTGTGCTGGCATCTCAGTGGTTTCTCACTCCGGGGGTAAAAGCCATGCACTCCCATTTACTGGGTCCCAAAGTCCAGACTGCACTGGCCTCTCACCTTGTCCTTCGCATCTATGTATTGATAAATCTGGAAATGGCCACAGCTGCTGTTGATCTGGAGTCCCTCTGGCTGGCGGCTGGTCAGGCCCGCCCTGAGGCTAAAGCCTAGGAGTGGGGCTTGGCTCGGCTCCCAGAGCACTGTGCTGGCCGATTCCTGCTGGCCTGCAGGGCTGTCCTCAGCAGGAGGTTAGCTTCTCTGTGTCATTTTGTGGGTTCTGCAGCTCCAAAGTTTGTTTAGAGTCCCTTTTTTACATGGATTGTGGAGGGTGGAAGCAGGAGCCTCGGGAAGGTCGTGCTTCTACTCCGCCATCTTGGATCCTCCTTCCCAAAATACTTTCAAGAAATAGAAAATTAGCTATGCATTCAACTTTTGGAAAATAGCTGAATATATTATGATATATTTTTACATACACACATATAATCATTTTCTCATATAATACTACTTTTACTATTTCTAGTTAAGAAAACTTGACTACTCCCTCAAGAAATGGTGGCTACTTTTCCATATTCATAATTAAGTGGTATTTTAAAGTGACAGTCTTGTCAATTATGTAGAAAACATGCTGTCTGAAGGCAGGACTCCACTTTAGTACAATCTATTCTGATGACATATAGATAGAAATGTTTTCCTAAAGACCCAACAGATATGAAAAGGGGCCTCAAATATCTGAAGTAGATAGCTAACAAATTATCCATTGTCTCTCACAGTACAAGATTATTCCTGGCGTAACACGTAAAACTCCACTTTTAACTATTTTTAAGCCAGTATAGATTATTTATAAAAGTAAAGAATTCAACCAGGGATATTTCTTAAGAATTTGTAGTTCATATCAATAAATATGTCCTCCTCTGAGTATGGTATCATTACCTATAAAAGGAAAGTACCCACTTGCCACTTTGCAATCCATTCTCCATGATGCTGCCAAAAATCATCTTCCTAATACACTAATAATTTCCCTTCTAAGGTTACCCTTTATCTATTTATTTGCTTTTTGTGTGTGTGTGTATGTGTTTTAAAATGTATCATACATATATGTATTTGAGTGTGAAGTTTTCCTCATTAAAATATAAGCTCCTTGAGGTAGGGACTGTTTCAGCTGTGTCTTTCTATACTCAACATTTGGCACAGTACCTGGTACATGTCAGTATTTTAATAAATGTTCTTAATTGACTGAGCTGATTGATTAATTCCTTTTTTAGTGCTTTTATTAAACACCTTTGTTTAGGTGAGACAGTATAGTATAATGAATAAGCATCAGCCTGAGAGTCAGAAAGATTTGGCTTTAAGTTTCACTTCTGAAAAATCCTGGCTATGTGACTCAGGGCAAGTCACTTAAAATGTCAGCACTCTGGAACCTCTGTAAGATTTTAAATTACAGAATAGTTGCTGGTTTGCACTGGTAGAAGGAGTTCCCTCCCTACAAGTTCTTTGGAGTAGTAGAATCATAGTTCTCAACAACGACAAAAGTCCAGAGTCTTATCTTAGACACTGTAGGATATAAATGGGAATAGGCACATTCCTTTCAGAATTTAGAATTGTCAGGAGTTATGGCACATTAACAAATAATTTATTTCAGTACAGAGAGAGAGAGAGAGAGAGAGAAACGGAGAGGGAGAGAGATATTACATATATGCATATAGATATGTGCATACATATATACATATATGTATATACACATGCATGTATGTATACAGACATGCATTCCGTATGTGTGTTTATGCATATATGCCACCATAACACAAAATTAAACATAGAGAAAATTATGGAGGTACACAATGCCAGTGGAATTATGAAGAAGGAAAGTTTATTTATCCCAAGGGAAGAATAGAGGGAACATCTTATGGAGGAGGCAGAATTTGAGTTGTGTCTGGAAGCTAGAGCAAGAAGGACATTTTAAGAATATTGACAAAATGAACAAAATCATAGAGGCAGATTTTTTTTAAACAAAATACCCCTTTTACAAGCATTTTGGTTAATTAAAATTTTGTTCTCTAGTAGGAAAATGTTTCTTGTGTCATTCAAGAGCCCCACATGGGAATGATAGTCCAAGATTTTGAATCAAACCCCTTATACAGCAAAATAAATGAATAAAGAAAATTTTAAAGAAAAAATAGGCTCTAGCTGTTTGCTACAGGAAGTGATTCAACTTTGCCTCTAACTGAAAATCTGGCAAGTACGCATTCCCGTGCTAATGCATATACTTACTGTGATGTGCAGTGGGATTATGATTGTCTTTGGCAACATAGGTTAGTTTCCCTTAAAATTAGAACATTACTTCACTGGAACATGCTTGTTGGAAAGACAAGGCTATTACTACTATCAGTGAAGGAGTATAATGCAAAACAAATGAAGTCAGAGGAACCCTGGGGGTTTTTTGATGCTTATCCTGCCATGCAGTGGGACACACTGATCCCTGTCAGTTAGTCACAACACACAGAATACAAAGAGAACAGTGTAAGGACAATTGCTTTGCAACTATTCAAACTACCTAATACATAAAGGGTCTATTATGGAATTCAGTAGGAAGTATCACTCATATTTGAATTACATAGCAGTGAGCTCCATTGGTATTGGAAATAAAGATGTGATGAAAGATTGTTACTCATCTGTCTTTCATCCTAAGTTAGAAATATACTGTAAGGTCACATTGTTGTAATGGTCACATCAGTCAACAGTCAATTGAAAAAAGCATTTATTAATTACCTAATATGTGTAAGCATTGTGCTGAGTGCTTAACACTACCTTCTGTCAAAAAGTTTACATTCTACTGAGGAAGTAAATATGTGTATAGACAAATATACACAGAATGGTACATAAATTTAAATTGGTATATAAATTTTCATATATGTGGTATATAAATTCAATTTTTCCTCCTGTATATATACACACATATACATATATCTGCATGTTTTTATTCTGTATATATGTGTATGTGTATATATGTATTTTATTCTGTATATATGTATATATATATATATATATATATAAATACAGAATAAAAATTTAAATATCTAAATTTAAGGGGGTTAAACATGTTATGGAAGGGGAGTACTTGCAGTTACATGAATGAAGTTTTATGTCAAAGGTGATATTTATGGTTTATTTTGAAGAAGAAAAAGAAGGAAGAGAGGGACTCTGTGGGGCAGAAGAGGAGAAGACACATTCCCAGATGGGGGACAGCCAATGCAAAGGCAGTTTCAGGAGATGGAATTTCACATGTGAGGAACAGAGAAAAAGCTAGTTTGGCTAGACCATAGAGTACAAGAAGAGAAATAATGTATACCCAGACTGAAAAGATGGATTGTGACCAGGTTTTGAAGGGTTATAAGGGCCAAGCAAAGGAGCTTATATTTACCCTGGAGACATTAGGGAGTCAGAGTAGTTTATTGAATAATGGAACAATGTGGCCAGATGTGTAAATAAGGAAAAGTACATTGGCAGCTGTGTAAAGGGTAGACTGGAGAGGGGAGAGACTTGAGGTTAGGAAAGCAATTAGCAGGCCTTACAATAGTCTATGCCAGTAATGGTAAGGATCTGAATAACACTTGAGATATTGCACGATAGAACCAGATCTATAGCACTACAGTTTTTATGTTGGAAGTATTTTGAAAATGTAAGACCTTAAGATTTTTAAATAGAATCATGGAAACTTCAAAGTTGGAAGGAACTTCAGAGATCATCTAGCCTAACCTCTATGGAAACAGGAACATGTGCTCCAAAATAGAATCATAGAACGTCAGAGTTGGAACAAAACCCAGAGATCATCTCAATCAACCTACCTCTGAATAGGAAAGCCCTCTGTTTAATCTGCCCAAAGTAACGATCTGGCCTTTGTTTAAAGATCTCAGATGAAGAGAGAAACACTTTGGCCTCCTGAGGCAACATATTCCATTTTTCTGCAGCTATAATTTGGGGGTAATTTTTCATTGAATTGGAATCTGATTCTTTGGAACTTCTGCCCATTGTTTCTAATTCAGCCAACAACTATCATTTCTGCTTCACGACAGATCTTTCATTACTTGAATACAATTATGCCCACCTTCTCTTTTCTAACTGTTCCAACCAATATTCATATTATATTATCTTGAGACTTTTTGCCATCCCAGCTGCCATCCTTTGTGTTTTCTGCCATTTGTCAACATTTTGCTAAAATGTTATACCAACAACTAGATAAAGAACAACCTAAAGACAATATACTCTGTATTTAGTCTGACAAGAACAGATTACAGTGAAGACATAAGCCTGTAGAGGTCTTTTGGTATTCTGGTATTTGGTATATCTTGGTATTCTGACTGGGTCATTTAATCTACCAGTTATCTAGCCTGGCTTTTGAAGCTCATTTATGTGAAATAAGGCTGGAAATGTAGGCTGGAGGCAGATTGTGAAGGGTCTTAAATGCTAGGCTAAAAAACTGATATTTTAGCCAATAAGACAATAGGGAGAAAGGCAAAAATTTTGAATGAATAAGTGACATAGTAAAACCTACATATTAGGAGCACTACATTGGCAGAAACGTGATAAATGAATTGGAAATGGGAGAAACTGAAGACCAAAAGCTCATGTAGAAGCATCTTAAACTTGTCTAAATGTGAAGTAATAAAGTTCTGAACTAGGGTCATGGAAAAGTGAATGAAGAGGAGGGGACAGATTCCAGAGATGTAACAGGGATGCCTTGAAAAGGATTTAACAACTGTTTGGGTGTGGGGAATGGAAAGGAGGAAAGGGTCAAAGATGACTCAGTTTACAGACTGAGAACCTTGAAAGACGATGATGCCATTAACAGAAAGAGAGAAGTTGAGAAAAGATTTGTTAAATGTTTTGCTCAATCCAAGAGGCAATCTAGGGCATTTCCCTTTTCTACAAATGCAGTGACCACATTATGAAAGAAAAAAAAAAAGGTTAGAAAACATAATCTGTTCGTTTTATTTTATTTTTTTTTGTAGGATGGGGAAGGAATTAATAAAAATGTAGTCTTTAAAAACTGGGGCAGGGGGTGGAGCAGGAAGCTACATTAATTACGTTTAGTCAGAAGTTGCTATAAAGAGAACAGGGTCCTTTCCAACACAATGCCTAGTCCGAGGTTATGTTCAACACATTGCTGAGAAAGCACTAACAGTGATAACTTGTAATAGATACCAGCTGCCTCCCCTGCCTTTCGAGGCAGCTAAAGTTCTCGCTTGTAACCTGCCTAGCTTCAGAGATAATGTTTTTTTTTTCCTCCTATATCTCCCTCCTTTCAAAGAGGCCCTGAATAATTCACTTCTACTTGTTGTTGTTGTTGTTTAGTCTTTTCTAACTCTTCCTGACCCCAGTCAGGGTTTTCTTGGCAAAGATACTGGAGTGGTTTGCCATTTCCTCATCTAGTTAATTTTATAGAAGAGGAAACTGAAGCAAACAGGATTAAGTGGCTTTCACAGGGTCACACAGCTAGTAAGTATGTGAGGTCCCATTTGAACTTAGGTCTTCCTGACTCCAAGCCCAGTGATCTATTTCATCACCTAGATGCACACTCATTTCTACTAAAGACAATAAATTGGCAGTACCTAGATCAGGCATTACATTCTGTCCTATTTTGAGGAAGACTTTTTTTCTAGGCCAGTCACTTCTGACAGTGGTGTCAAATTCAAGTGAAAACTAAATGGAATAGAATGATCCCTGTGGGCTGCATATTGACTTTGTAAACCACATGTTAACATTATCTATTTTCTATCTTATTTTTATCTTGTTTACTATTTCCCAATCACATTTTAATCTGATTCAGGTTGCACTCTGGGGGTGTTTCTTATGCATGCAGCCTTCTGGCAGTCTCTTTTGACACCTTTGATCTACTATAACCTAAAGCAAGAAACTTAAAGTTGTTCTGCAGACAAAAAGAGGCATCCTTATTTCTTAGTACGTTGCAACTTCAAAGAGCACATTTTCCATGTAAGGGAATAAGCTCTTATAAATAGTACCTACTATGTGTCACGTACTATTACAAGTATTTTTCAATCTTATCACATTTGATCCTCACAACGTCCACTGAGAAATATTTTACAGTTGGAGAAACTGAGGTCTACAGAAGTTATCTAGGGCCATATTGTTAGTGGATGTCTGAATCTGGATTTGATCTGAGGTGTTCCTGTCTGTAAGTCTGGCACTCTGCCCACTGTATCACCTAGCTGTTTTATGGGGTGGAGGGAGGGGTTGTCCCTTCTGCCACTTAATAGAAGAGCAGTAAAAGATAATCTGAACAGTAGACCTAGAAAAGGCTGTGTGAAGGAATCAGAGTCTCTGAGATTCCAAAGCCTCCTGCACCCCCCCCAAAATCCTTTATTTAGAGAGGTGACCCAGGTCAGTGATCCAATTTCTTACTCCTTTGAACTTCATCATCTGAATCTTCATCCTGAAAAATAATATCAGCCTTTGTATTCACACCTCATCAGTACTCTTTGTCACTCTGATTGGAGGGTAGAGAGAAGGGCTCCTTGTAAAACCTCCATTTAGAGAGGAGGAGGTCCCAAACAATCACGTCTTCATTTCCTATCTGACCGCACTACTTTGAACTTTTGCAATATGTCCCCAGGCTGCATAATTTCCTACCTCTCCTCCTCTCATCCCCTTGCCTAGCTTTGACTTCTTTCATTAGATTTTAAACTCCCTGGGGGCAGGAACTGTCTTCATATTTGTATCTCCAGGACTTAGCACAGTGTCTAGCATATAGTAGATGCTTAATAAATGTTTACCTACTGACTGACTTAGGCCTAGTAGATTTCACTTTTAAGGTCTTGCTTAGGGTCCAAGGTAACAACTTGCATGAACACTATTGTAACTATAAGAAAGACCATCAAGGAGGGAACTCTCAAAGTCCCATCACAAATAAACCTTTTTTCCCATTCCTTCTGCTCTCACCTTTGTCCAACCCCACTCCCCAACACTTATTCTCAGGCTCTTGAATAGAAAAGGAAAGCCCTATATAACTGTGTTTCCTTTTTATTTGTTTCTGACCTCACAACTGCTACTTTGTGGTCCATGGGAAATGGATCAATCATGTTCCTGATGGATATGAACTGGGCATCAAATAAAACCATCTTACCATCCCTGAAAACCATTGATCATGATTCATTTTTCAACATGTCATGGCAACCTTCATCTTCCTTAGGATAATAGGAATGAAGTGCATAAAGATCATCAATACACTTGGTCACTACAGATCTCCTACTCTTTGTTCCTGGCATCCATCAAATCTTTGGCTTTAAAATTGCAGTTTATGGCTCTATGAGCCAGGAATCTGGGTACAAAAGTTTGAACTGGTACCAGGAATGTGTAACAGGTTTTATTGCATAAATACACCTGCTGTAAGGAGCTCAGGTTATTCTTTGAACATCTGGAATTGTACTAGAACATAACACACTGCATTTGCCTGATGTACTCTATCTATAGTCTTGATCATCATGTCTATTGCCTCTTGTAAGCACAGTTGATATGAATATGCTATAAGCCCTCCCCCATTTCCTTAACTCTACCAGCAGGCTACCTCCACACCCCTATGGAGGCCAAAGGGGAGAGACAGCCACCTGATCATTCTTGATGAAACCATGACAATCTTTAATATCACCACTTCTTTTTCTCAGTATTTCACAAACCATCCTTTTAATCATACTTTTTAGAATTCTGTCAAAAAAATAGCAGAATAAAATCCATATCCTTTTTGAAAACCAGATCGGCATTTTTCTAGTCCTGCAGAGTTTCATCTTTACTTACCAATTCACACAGGAAGAAAAGAGAGAGACAAATACAGAGACAGAGAGAAAGAGAGAGACAGAGAAAGACAGAGACAGAGAGAGAGAGAGAGAGAGAGAGAGAGAGAGAGAGAGAGAGAGAGAGAGAGAGA
>NW_027187244.1:1786394-1787201 GCF_028583685.1 Petaurus breviceps papuanus
TCTGTCTGCAGGACAGTCTCCAGACCCCTGCAACAACAGCACTGTCCCTCACCAGTGGACAGTATTCACTCTCTGTCTGCAGGACAGTCTCAGGGCTTCTTAACCAAATGCCAGGTTCCAGGACTTCTTCAACAGGACAGTCTTTCACCAGTGGACAAATCTGGCAAAATAACATCAAAACAGACAGACAAAGTACCAGCAAAACAGCCATGTCTCCTCAGTCCTTGGCAGCTCAGGGGGCAGGTCTCAAAAGTCCAGGGCAATTCAAAGTGGCCACCAGCAATTCTCTTAGTCTCTCTCTCTCTCCACGAGGTGCTGCTTCCAAAAAGATCTTCCACCTCTCTCTTATCTCTCCAAATATACGTCACCAGCTCCTCCCAGTTTGTGTCTCTCTTTTCAAGTCAACAAGTCCATCCCACAGGTGGGATTAACAAGCTCTGGGTTTTAACACAATCAATTTGAAAACCAAGCCAATACAGGGGAATCTTTAATTGCCATTACTATCACAGAAGGGGATGTGTGAGGATAGGGATGGGGAAGATACCTAGCAACTGGTGTTGGTAAAGAGATGGAGAATTATCATTACTTTATTGATATTTCATTTTGCCCTTTGTTACTCATTAAGATTATTAAGAAACAAGAAATTTCTTAAAGAGCAGAAACTATATCTTCTTGTTTCCCCCACCACACCAAGCATAGTTCCTCTTCACGCATTTGTTAATTCATTAAATCATTTATTTAGCAATTACTCAATGGGTATTATATATATATATATATATATATATATATATATATATATATATATAT
>NW_027187244.1:1787211-1806924 GCF_028583685.1 Petaurus breviceps papuanus
TATATATATATATATATATATATATATATATATATATATATATATATATATATATATATATAAATAATGGTTGCATCACAAAACTATAACCATAGAATACCCAGATAGTTTCATTGAATCAATCAAAAGTATAAGCTAGGTGTAAATAAGTTCTTAATCAATTTGAGAATATAATAGTGTTTTCACCATTAGTCTAAAGATCGTGTAGAAAATCTCTTTAAATTCTTGAAACTATCATAGATGCCCCAGTACTTATTCATAAAAATGACAGTCAAGGGAAAAATTAGTCAAGCAGTAAATGAGTCTAGTGGTAAGAGAGTTATAGTTCAGTGATGGGATTCAAACTCCTGAGAAGGAATCACACTTCTAGGGAAAAATTACTTTCTCTCTTTCTTCCTTCCATTCTTCCTACCATCTACCATTATGTCTTAAAATCTAGATGATCAGGAATGACACCTCCAGCTGGGAGTAATACTCCCTTGAGAAAAGGCAGCATTAGGGAATGTGACCCCTTATGGACAATAGGATTGCTAAATGTCCACACAACAAAGCTAATACACCATTTTACCAATGAAAGAATGGAGACATTAGGTTATGGTATCTAGAGTTCTGGGTTTGGTGTCATCTACTAGCTATATTTAGCCACTTTATTCTTCAGGGGACTTCCTAGCATGCACCTAGCATGGTGTAACATAGGTTCCCAAAGTAGGTGATAAAATAACTTGGGTGATTCTAGAAAGATTCAGGGGGGTGGTCGTACCTTCATATGCAATTGGGAACATTGAATAAAAATAAAGGGGGTGGTAGAAAGATAAACAAAGAGAAGAAAATTTTGAAAAACTATTCTTATATGTTTCATCTTTCATGTAACAGTGAAAGTCATAGTGATTACGTTATCTCCCAAATAAACACTCAAAACACAAGTTATAACCAATCTGTAGTCAAGTGCACCTACAAGTCTTAACAAACAAGTGTTGGCAGGAGAGCATGGCAACCATATTATCAGGAAGTCCAGCATGCATTGGCAGGAATATGTGTGTGTGATAACTTGTTTGCCATATGATACTATATGGTTACATGACATAATACTGTACCATCAAGATTTCAATGTAGAAAAAATCCACAAATTTACAAAAAATTTTTAAGTTAAAGATATGTTGTCACATATATATATATATATATACATATACATAATATTTTTGAAATGACACAATTTTTTTAAAGTTAAAGGGTTGAATAAAGTATATTTCTAGGGGGTGCTAAGTATTTTTTTAAAGGAGGCTGTAGGCCAAATGAGTTTGGGAATCTCTGGTATAGTATGTAAAACACTGAACTTTGAAGATTTCTGTCCAAATCACATCTCAGATACTCGTTAGCTGTGTGATTTCAGGAAAATCATTTAACTTTTCTCTGCCTCAGTTATCTCATTGCAAAATAAGGTGGCTGGACTAAATGACAGCTCTGAAGCTATACTCCCCTTATCTAATAATTTATATATGTGTTACAATCTCTATTAATGGAGAGTGTCTACCTGTTGAGGAAGTCACAGTTAGCTCTTTTATTTGCAAACAGATGAAAAGAATGTAAAAGAGAGATTAATGGTTTGGTCAATCATACAGTTGATGTTGGAAATGGTGTTCAAAATCAGGTCTTCCATGTCTTCCAGTCTATCACTTTGTCCATTATATCATACTACTTGTCTCCACCATACTGCCCTAAGCACTTGTTAACCTTGATTTCTTATATAAATTTTGTTCTTATTTGAACTAAATCCTTTAAGAAATAATTTAGTGGGAGGGGCAGAGTCAAGATGGTGGAGTAGAAACAGGACCTCTGCACAGCTCTGGGTCCCACCACCTCTAATTCATGTAAAAGGAGACTCTAAACAATGACACAAAGAAGCTAACCTCCCACTGAGGAAGGCCCAACAGGCTGGCAGGAATAGTCCAGCTCAGCACTCTGGGAGCCAAGCCCAGCCCCAATCCAAGGTTTTAGCCCCAGGGCGGGCATAACCAACCACCGGCTGGAGGTACTCCAGATCACCACCAGCTGTGGTTATTCGGAATTATCAACACATACATGCTAAGGACAAAGTGAGAGGTGAGTGCAGTGTGGACATTGGAATCCAGTAGTTGAGACTGCGTCAGCTTTCCACCCAGGGCGAGAAGTTGCTGAGGGCTGCAGCACAGGTGCTGCCATGTGCCAGCTTCAGCTCCTGGCCTGCAGAGTGTAGGGGGAACAAGTGACCTGTCTGAGGGGTTATCACTCTTGCTTTAATTTGCTTGGGTTTGGATTGCAGTCTTGGGTGGAGGTCCCAAGATGTGTGACCAGCTTGCCAGAGCATGTGGAGGCTTCAAAGAGGGCAGCCAACTAAGGCATCTGGCAGCTGAGAAAATTCTAGCATTCAGAATGAAGCTCCCCTGCTTTGTGGCAGAGTCCTACTGTGGCAAAAAGCCCAGAGGTCAAGTGACTGAGTGGCAACATGACCAGGCAAAGAAAGAAAACCTAGCAGAGCAACCCAACATTAGAATGCTATTTTGGGGACAAAAAGGAGCAAAGCATGGAATAGGAGGAAGACAGTGAAGTCAGAACTCCTGCACCAAAAGCTTCAAAGGAACATATGAGCTGGTTACAGGCCATAGAGGTCGTTAAGAAGCAGGTAAGAGGAGTGGAGGAAAAATTGGGAAGAGAAATGAGAACAATGCAAGAAAATTATGAAATGAGAGTCAACAGCCTGACTGAGGAAAATAACACCCTAAAAAACAGACTAACTCAAATGGCAAAAGAGACTCAAAAAGGCAATGAGAAGAAGAATGCCTTAAAAAGCCAAATTTGCCAGATGGAAAAAGAATCTGAAAAGTTCACTAAGGAGAATCATTGCTTCAGAATTAGATTGGAGCAAATGGAAGCTAATGTCTTTATGAGAAATCAAGATGCTCTTAAACAGATTCAAACAAATGAAAGAATGGAGGGCAATGTAAAATATCTCACTGGAAAAACCACTGAGCTAGAAAATAGATCCAGGAGAGATAATTTAAAAATTATTGGACTACCTGAAAGCCATGATCAAAGAAAGAACCTAGAAATAATCCTCCAAGAAATTCTCAAGGAAAATTGCCCTGATGTTTTAGAACCAGAAGGCAAAACAGAGGTTGAAAGAATCCACCAATCACCCCCTGAAAAAGATCCCAAAAAGAAAACTCCTAGGAATATTGTAGCCAGGTTCCAGAATTCCCAGACTAACAAGAGAATATTGCAAGCAGCCAGGAAGAAACAATTTTTATATTGTGGAAACACAATCAGGATAACGCAGGATCTAGCAGCTTCTACCATGATGGATCAAAGGATTTGGAATGTGATATTCCGGAGGTCAAAGGAGCTGGGATTAAAATCAAGAATCACCTACCAGCAAAACTGAGTATCATATCTCAGGGGAAAATATGGTCGTTCAGTGAAATAGAGGACTTTCAAGCATTCTTCATGAAAAAACCAGAGTTGAACAGAAAATTTGACATTCAGATACAAAGAGCAAGAGAAGCATGAGAAGCTAAACAGGGAAAAGAAATCATAAGGAACTCATCAAAGTTAAACTATTAACATTCCTACATGGAAAAATGATAATTGTAACTGATCAAACAAATTAGCATGCAAAAATAGCTGAATGGAATATATATATATATATATATATATATATATATATATATATATATATGTATATATATATAATGTATGTATGCATGACTATATCAGAGGGTATATGGGCATATAAATACATATGTGAATATGTGTATGTATGTTTACAGGTATACATAGATAGAGGGCCAGGATCAATTTAATAGTAAGGGATGATACTTACAAGGTGAAATCAAGAGGTGAGAGAGGTATGTAATGAGAGGAGATGGGAAGAGACAGAATGGGGTAAACTATCTCATATGGAACAGGCAAAGGAAAATAGTTACAAGGTAGGGGAAGAATAGGAAGGCAAAAGAGAATGGGTCATCCTTATTCTCATTGATTTTGGCTCAGGGAGGGAATGACATACACACTAAATAAGGTATCTCACTCTACAAGAGAGTAGGGGGAAGGGGATGAGAGAGGGGATGACCAAAGGGAGGGGAGGCTGGTGAGGAGGGAAGTTTGAAGCACCCACTTTTGAAAAGGGACAGGATCAAAGTAGAGAATAGAACAAGTGGGAGGTGGCATAGGAGGGAGTGAAATATAGTCAGTCTTTTACAATATATCTACTATGGTAGTGTTTTGCATTAGCTACACATGTACAACCTATACTGAATTGCTTATCTTCACAGTAAAGGTTGGTGAAAACAGAGGAAGGGAAGGAATCTGGAATTCAAAGTTTTAAAATCAAATGTTTAAATATATTATTATTATTAATACTATTTTACATGTAATTGGGAAATAAGTTATACAGGCAGTGGGGCATAGAGATCTACCTGCCCTACTGGAAAAATTGAAAGGCGTATGGGAGAAGATATGGGAGAGAGCAGATTGGAGGAGGGGATATCCTGTGGGATTGCTATTTTGGGGCGTTGGGTAGGGGAAAAACAAGGAGAAAATCTGTAACTCAAAATCTGGCAGAAATGAATGATGTAAATCAGAAGTTAATACATCATTTGAAAAATGAAAAAAAGAAATAATTTAAACCTAAAATTTGATATGAGTTCACATTTAAGTGATTTCATGACACAGAGATTTAATTTCTTATGACACAAACATGAAATTTACAGAAATAACAGTTTCCTTGAATTCTAAGTTAATACTTAACATTTCATCATTTCAAATATAATGGAATAATATAAAAAAAAGTTTGCTAGTTGGTATCTTTGTTTTAGAGAAGCCAATATTAGCTTGATGATCAGATATGCAACAATCTACCCCAAAGGATTGCTATGACAAAAGTGTTTTAGAAAGCATAATGTAGGGGGCGGCTAGGTGGCACAGTGATTAGTGCACACTGGCCTTGGAGTCAGGAGGACCTGGGTTCAACTCTGGCCTCAGACACCTAACACAAAAACTAGCCATGTGACCTTGGGCACGTCACTTAACCCCAATTGCCCTCCAAAAAAAAAAAAAAGAAGAAAGCATAATGTCTTATAGAAATGTGACCTGTCACTAGTTGATCAATCAACAAGTATTAAGGTCCTGGAATGTGGTAAACTCTTGGACTATGAAGACAAAAAAAGAAAAAGTACCTGTCCTCAAGGAACTTACATTCTAACACTATAGCAACAAATAGTCCTTACTTATAATTAGCAATATTTGATTATAACTAGTAATATTTTTCATTAGAGAGGCAGAAAATTATGATGATTTCTTTAAAAGCTTTAATTTTCTGTAGTTAAAAACTGGTTTCATTAGGTTCTTCAATGATTTTGCCTTTTTAGATATAAACCATTTCACAGTTGTGTTCAGCACACCTAGAGACCACATGTCATATGTTCTGTATGTTAAGGCTTCATAATTTAGCCCCTGCTAAAGGTCTTTTGAAGCCTAGACTCCAGCTTTCCTATTATGTGAATGAAACCATTTATGAGTAAACAAAAGTGTGAGGTTGATAGAAGTTTTAATTAAGGAATAATGTCAGCATGTAGATAGAAGAATGTTTGACACGTGGATTTATATTCAGCTAACACTTTAAAAAAATTTTCCTGTCATCTTTTACTGAATAGTCCTGTTCTTGCATTAATATATTGGTGGAAAGATAATAAAGTCTATCCATTAGCTCATTTTTATCACAGTGAAAATGAAATTACACTCTACACACTTCATTACTCTGAATAATAATTTAATAATGACATCTTTTTAAAAACAAATACCCCCTCCCCCAAAGCCACTTTGACTTGCAGGCATATATGGAGACTTTGACAATGTAAACAATAGTTCTAATTGCCTCCCTCAAGTGGTTTTCAATTCAAACACTCCATAGCTTGAATATAAAATTCATTTTAAAAAATCATATTTTGTTATTTAGGGGAAAATAGCCTACTTTTGCAATGTGAACTTTTCTCCCTCATTCTCCATAATTCTAAATTTTGTTAACTTGCTTAAATATATATTTGGATTGACATTAAAACATGTTTCATATGGGTCATTTAGATGGTCTTCTACAATTTTTTGTTCTCATTAATAACAGGTATCATAAATAGAATGAGGTTGGCATCTATGCATGTTAGGTTGACACCTAAGAGATCTAATACGGAGAAAGGATTCACTTTGTGTTTAAAAATACCCACCCCAAGGGCCTTCCCTTGATGCCTGAAATTCCTACCTCACTCATTCCTTTTTGGGGAGGGCAGCAAAGATCATTGTGGATCCATAAATCTTATTTTAGAGAAATGATGTATTCAATGTATTCAGCCAAGAATATATTAAGCACCAACCATGTGTATGAAGGTATTATTAGGCACTCATTTTTTCTCCTAAATTAGTCTATCACTCCTCCAGGAAGATGAAATAAGTATTTAGTGGAGGGAAAAGTTCACAGCATGGGACACTGTTTTGTCCTAAATGATCACAATAATGGGTGACTCAGGAAATACAGGTACTAGCAAAGGGAATATTAAATAATAACAATAAAAATGTCAGTAATAGAACACTTATAACTTTAAATCTTTGGAGAACGAAAAACTCAAAAAATAGAAAACAAGAGGAGCAAATCAGAAGCACACATGTTCCCCATTTGTCTTCTGTGCCACTAGAATTGTCTCAAAGATGATTTAAGCCAACATCCCAAACTTTAATTATTACAATAATCTAATCATTTTGGCCACTTGTAGGAAATCTGCTGAGCATGAAGCCCAAAAGAACAATGGTAGGATAGTGGCTTTTTCCAATGTGCATCCTATTTTATGTCTATTGAACAAGAAGATGAGACAAACAAGAAATCATATACAAATCATTTTGCTTTCTATGGAAGTTTACTATTTTCCTCATAATAACACTCTGAAGTCAGTCATGCAGTTATTATCCCCATGTGGCAGATGAGGAAATTGTGACTCAAAGATATGACCCATTGAGATAAGATGAACCTGCCTAAGGTCACACACCTAGTAAGCATCCAATCTGGGACTCAAACCCAAGTGTTCTGATTCCAAGTTCAGAAGAGATGGAGTGAGGTAAAAGAGAAATTATATCTAGTTAATGTCAGGCATTGTACCCAGCAGTAGTGAGTTTCTTATACCTAGAGGCATTACAATATAGGCTGCATGAACAAAGATGGCATTCCCCCAATCAACTGAAGCCTATTGAATCTATGCATTCCAACAGTTAAAAGATGGTTACATACTAAATTCCTAGAATATGCAAAAGTAACCCATCCTACATCTGGTTCATTGTTTCCAGGGTGATTTACAGATCTTTATGAAAATACTCATGAGAAAGCAAATCATCTTAGATGGGGACTTGTCCATTCTCACTTGGCTAGCATATGTCAGAGCCAGAATTCAGAAAACTATCCAATGCCCAAAACAATGTCCTGTGATTCTGGGTCCAATGCTACTTCTATCATGCCTCTTTGGACTCATCATTAGTTTAGAACAAAACAGGATAAAGGCAACCATAGGACACACTGATCTGATGTTCAAGTGACTTTAAGAAAACATTATAATAGATCACAAAAAGAAAAGTCTCTGGCACCACCTACTGCATTAATTTAGTATCAACCTTTAAAGTTCTCATTTCGAAAAACAAAACAAAAGATAACAATAATAACAAAATAATGACCTGAAATTACTCCCTATATAGGAAGCAAAATAGGAAGGTTGTATAGGAATTTAATTATGCTTCCATGTAGTACGTGTTTAATTTAATTATCTATTCTTCAAAATGTAAAATACATCTTTTGTTTATGCAACTGAATGCACATTATATATGTGTATCAAAGTATGGAAATTTTTTTAAAACACAAAAATGCAAAGTTTTTGGAAAATGTTTTGAAAATCAATGGAGAATGAGGTGGAAAGAATTCCAGGAAAGAAGAGACATTACGTTGGAAAAACAAAAATCTTCAAAGCATGTTAGAGAGGCAGTTAGGAAACTAGCATTACCAAAGCAGAGGGTTGTCATAGAGGTACCAGGAGAAGAACTAAGGTTTCAAACTATATCTGGGCCAAATTGTGGAGAATCTTGAATCAATTAGTCAAAATGTCTGATGGTAGTGCAGCTAAAAATGAAATTACATTCACATCTCACCCAGCAAACACCAAAGTTTTGAACCCCAACTTGTCTAACTCCAAATCCAACACTCATATGGCTACCCTGTCTCTATATTTTGAGACTAATTACAAAAACTATGCTACTGTATCAACTTTGATTTAATTTAACAGGGACATTGGAACTTAATAGTGCTGCATAGAGGTGACACAATCTTTATAAAGGCTTTCTATTTCATGAAGCAATACATATCTCTTTATACACAATTCCATGACTACATTACTTTTAATTAAACATAATTAACTGAAAATAAATCTTACTAAGGGAATTAATGATATATCAAAGCTAGGGAGTTGGGTTTGTTTATTTGTCTTTGTTTTACTTTTGGTCCAAGGTTATTCTATTCTAACAAATTCTCCTTAGAAACCAGTGTTAGCTACCCAGACTAGATACAATAATAAACCAGGTTGGCAGATGGGAATCTCATAGATTATAAAATGTCATTAATTTGAAAAAGAGATTATAGCAGAGTTTCGGGAACTGTCAAAGAGATATGTGACAGGTGTCTACTATTTAGTTATCATTTAAAACAGAATTTCAGGATACAATTATATCATTCCACTGAAAGCATCCAAAGTTAGAAGATTAGATGTTAATTCAAATCACTTTACTTACTTAGATCACTTTCTAATTGAGATCTATGTTCAATGTCCAGTGCATCACAAATTCTTTGAGGGGAGGGATTGATTCTGTCTAATTAATAGTTATAACCCCTGTCACAACTTTCATGTGGCCCTACACAAAGAACGCATTTTATAAATGTGAGGTCATACGGGTAATTTAGAGTTAAAAATATTGTAGACTACCCCTTGGTTAATTATGTCATGTTATAGTGAGGAACATAGGACTCAAAAAGATTAAGTGAATATCTAAAAGTCAAATATAGCTAGGATTTGAACTTAAACCCTCTCCCGTCAGCAGTCTTCTCATACACAATACTATTGAATAGAATCAAGTGATATATTCTGGTATGGAGGAATCTATAAGCATATTATAGATTTTATTTTATTTTTGAGACAATTGGGTGTAAGCGATGTGCCCAAGGTCACACAGCTAGTACACTTCTTAGGTCATATTTGAACTCAGGTCTGCTTGGCTCCTGGTCTGGTGTGCTATCGACTGAACTACCTAGTAGCACCTATTGTAGAATTTTAGGTAAATGTCATTTTTTTAGCCTAGATGTGATAAAACGAAAAGAATATTGACTGTAGTCAGAGGGTTTAAGTTCAAACCCTGTCTTTGATGTTTACTATCTGCATGACTTTAGGGATCACAATCTCTGTGGGCACTTGTTTCCTCAATTTGAAAATGGACTAGATACTTCTAAATTTTCTCCCTGCTCTAGATCTACTATGATCCTGGGATCAGTGCTGGGAATTGCCAGTGACAAACTCCCTCCAGTGAGTTGATTATTAACTCATGTGTAATTTAAAATCTTCAGAGTCTCTGAGGCATTAAATTGTGACTGACCAATATTAACTTGACCAGTACATGTCGAATATAGGGACTTGAACTCAAATCTTCCTAACTCCAAGTCTGGCCATCAACCCACTAACTCACTACACCAGGCAGCTTCTTAAGATTGTACAATAATGCTCTAGTAATTTGCTATAAGTTAACCAGAAAGAATAAAAGATCAATAAAATCAAATACATTTTATTTTTAGGCAGATGGTTGTAGCTAATTACAAATAAGGGGCAGCTAGTTGACTAAGTGGATAGTGTGCCAGGTCTAAAAGTCAGGAAGACTCACTTTTCTGATTTCAAATCTAGTCTCAGATACTTACTAGTTGTGTGACCCTAGGCAAATCACTTAACCCTGTTTGCCTCAGTTTCCTCATCTGTAAAATGAATTGGAGGAAGAAATGGCAAAACATTCCAGTATCTTTGCCAAAGAAAACTCTAAACAGGGTCATGAGTCAGACACAACTAAAAAAATAAATGACAAGATTACAAATAATTATATTAATTAAAAAGTGCCTTGTGATTTGCAAAACACTATGATCAGTTTAAGTCGCATGAATTTTCTTTTTTTTTTTTTTGGAGGGCAATTGGGGTTAAGTGATGTGCCCAAAGTCACAAGGCTAATAAGTGTTTTAAGTGTCTGAGGCTGGATTTGAACTTTAGTCCCCCTGACTCCAGGCCTGGTGCTCTATTCACTGCGCCACCTAGCTGCCCTGGTTGCATGAATTTTCAATGAACAAAACCTCTTTTATTTAGAAATGCTTTGAAAGTTAGACCTTTTTTGCTTATTCACATTGGATTTTCCCCTCAGCTCTTTGGAATTTGAAGGATTTTTTTTTTTTTACTGTAATGGTAGTTAGAGATCTCCCTGAAAGTTACTGTGTGCCTTTGCTTCCCTTCTGGTCATACAGTAGTTCACTTATACTTTGCCACTGAAATGGGGTTGTTATCTCATTGATTCAAGACTTTTATCCAGTGATGTGGATTGTAACCCACCCCATACCTCCTTGTGCTAGGTGACTCTCATCCTTGTTCTTCCTCAAATTCAGTACAGGGGAGCTACCCTCTCTGCTGTAGGCTTTCCTTGCTTTCTCCCAGGGAAAGTTCCAGAGCAATGCTCTGGCTGTCCACTTATCATTCCTTACTTTCATCATGTGATCAAGTCATATTCTAATTCTATTATAACAGTTCTTTGGAGACATCCTTTATTCATACTCTAATATGGAGTTCACTTGAGTCCCCTTTATATATGCAAAAATCTATAATCCAGCCTGGCAAAGTGGGTGATGACTATATTAAAGCTATTTGATGTTGTATACAGTTGTATACAGTATCTTTCCTGATATCAATATTCTTAAAGAAGCCAGAAAATTCAGGAAAAGGGCTCAAGACATGGTGAAGGAGACAGTCATCAAATTGGTGGTCTACCAACCCCCTAGGGCTTGTAAAAATTGTACTTGTTATCAGTTACTATATCCACAAAATGGGGATGCTAGAGTAATCTAAGTGCCCTGAAGGTGATCCAGCTCTAGAGAAAAAGATCCTCTAATGTTCTATCAGTCCCCTGGAGAAGAGAGTCAGGGGACGAGGAGGAGGAGGTGGAGGAGGAGTTCCACTGTGACATAGCAAAAGGCTGTTGGATTCAACTAAAAGGGGTAGGTTCAAATCCAAACTCTGTCATTACTATCAGTATGACTTTTCAGAAAGTCCTTTCACTCTTCTCAGTCTCAGATGGTTTTTATTCAGATGTTTCAGTCATGTTTGACTCTTCATTACCCCACTGAGGGTTTTCTTGACAAAGGTACCTGAAGTTTTTTTCCTTCTCTATCACATTTTACAAATGAGGAAATTGAGGCAAACAGAGTTAATTGATTTGCCTAAGGATATGTAGGTAGTAAGTGTTTGAGGCCAGATGTGAACTTAGGTTTCCCTGACTCCAAGTTGGGGGCATTATTCATTATACCACCAGAGCCTCAGTTTCCTCTCCTGTAAAAGAAGATTAATGAATTAGTTCTTCACAGTTCCTTTCAATTACAAATCTATTATTTTTTTTTCTGAACTCACACATGAATAAACTTCTATATCCTATTGTTAAATTTCCAAAAATTATTTGGTATGAGTAATGGCTGGTTCTAAGTGACTCATACCCAGAGATATGCTGGTATTCTATGATGTCACAGAAACTTTCAGGTAAGTAAGGTCTCTTGCCTGAGCCCTGCTGTCACCAAGCTGAAATGACAGTCAGTCAGTATTGTCTCTGAATGAGAATGAGAAACCATCCTATTGAATGTCAAAAAGTTAAGCTTTCTTTATTTTCTTAAATAAATAGCATTGTCATATTATTAAACTCAAAATGGGAATGAAAGTGACCTGATCTCTTTTCTAGTTTTATTAAATTCATTCCTTTTTTGGTCAAAATTTCCTGTACTCTGAAAATATATAAGGTTATAATGAGGGAAATAGCTATTTCATATCTTTCATGAATCACTATGGTCAAAAGATAGGCAGCGTTCTGGGGATGAGTCCACCTATAATTAGATGAGTCCTCAGACAGTAGACATCTTCTCTTGCCAGTGAACTACTGGACACCTTTCCAAGAATCTGTCAGAAATACTTAAAATCTGAGAACATAGCCCTTGAGTACTCAGAGGCATTTCTGTGCCACAATGGGGCATTGTATTAGGACTACTATAGAGGGGCTCTATCTTGCATTTTATTTCTTTTTATTTAATTTCATTATTTTTTCCAGTTAATAAGCACTTTTTTCCCCTTCCTGCTATTTATTATGGGTGAGAGGTAGAAAAAGAGCTCATAATAAATATACATAGTCATGAGAAACAAATATACACAATCACTCAAAACTAATTCTCACATTGAATTAATGATGTCCCAAAAGGGATTTCTAGGGGTGGCTAGGTACTGCAGTGAATAGAGTACTGGCTCTGGAGTCAGGAGGACCTGAGTTCAAATGCAGCCTCAGACACTTAACACAAAAATTAGCAGTGTGACCTTGGGCAAGTCACTTAACCCCAATTGCCTCACCTTCCCACCCCCTAAAAGCAAAAACAAAAACCAACAACAAAAAGTATGTCTCATTATGTATTTTAAGTTTATTACCTCTCTATTAAGATATGGGGAGCATACTTATTCTTCAGTTCTGTGGAATGATATCTTGTTAATGCACTGGTCAGAGGTCTCAAGTCTTTCAAAGTGGGTTTACGATGTCATTGCATAAAGGATTATTGTATTTCTGCTCACTTCAATCTGCATGCATTCATACATGTCTTTCCACTTTTCTGTGAAGCTATTTTATAATTTTCTGAAGTCACACCAGTATTCTATTACATCCATATACTATAACAGGTTTATCTATTCCCCAACATGTAGATAAGATACTCCATTACTTCCAAATTTTTCTATTACTAAAAAAAGCTGGTATAAATATTTTTGTACATATGGATCCTTTTCTTCTTTTTTGGATTTTATAAGATAGACATGCAAAGTTTGGCAGTAGGTAGGGGCCAAAATTAAAATAGGCTAAACTTCTTTAGGCTGTAGATAGGTTAGATTAGAGACAGACTATGATGGTTGGTTGAGTTGGGTCACATGATGAACAGGAGAGTGTGCAGTGGCAACCCTATATTGTTCACACAATCTGAAATCCTTTGGCAAGATGCATATTGTGCAAGCCTTCTGTAGGGTATAAGGCTAGTGGTATCACTAGATCAAAAGTTTTGTATGGTTTAGTGTTTTTTAGGGAAGATTACCACATGTCTTTCCAGACTGGCTAGAGAATATCACAACTACACAAATATTGCATTAGTGTACCTCTTTTCCTAAGACCTTCCAACATTTGTCATGTTTTTCTTGTGTTATCTTTGCCAATTCTCCTCTTGAACTTTAAATTCAGCACAATTAGAAGAACTAAAGAAACTCAGTCTTCAGTCTAATATCTACTAACTACCTACTGTACGCAAAAGTCTAATAGACACAGGAGGAAGAAACAGAGTTTAGGTAAGACATTATCCATGCTCTCATGTCAATCAACTTATCAGTCAACAAGAATTAATTATTTTTACTGAGAATTTTGTCTATATTTATTGTAATAATATCAAAATAAAAGCACACTTTCTTGTCAACCAGGAAATTTGTCTTTTCTATAATGTATCATTATCTAAAAGAATTTTGTTAATTTTCTTTTCCTTTGGAAATGAAGTGAATGTACAAATTTTGGGGGGAAAAACAATCTTTTCAAGGAGAAATGTAATTCAAATTATAGAATACCTTTTTCCTTGATTTTTTAAACTAATAAGCTAAATATAGAAATACTTGATGCACATAAAAACTCCAGAATTTAATTCTGTAACCTCTGCAAGTCACTGGCCTAATAATATCTTGAAAAGTTTTACTCTGGATCTAAAAGTGATTGATAACCTTAAACTTTTAAAACTTTTTAAAAGTGGTTATACAGCTTTTTCCCATTAATCCCACCTGAACTTTCTTTTATGTGTTCTCTCTCCTGACATGTGAACTGCTCGAGAACAAGGACTGCTAGGGGGGCAGCCAGGTGGCTCAGTGAGTAAGAGCACCGGCCCCAGAGTCGGAATGATTTGGGATCGAATCTGGGCTCTGATACTTAGCACCACACCCAGAAATAACTGTCCGTGTAACCTTGAGCAAATTATTTAACCACAATTGCTTAAAAAAAAAGAAAAGAAAAGAGAACAAGAGAACAAGGACTGCCTCACTTTTGCTATTTTTATCATCAACTCTTTGAAGAGTACTTATTACATAGCAAATTGCTAGTGTAATAGAGGTTTGGTGAATATCTGGACCACCCAGGATAGCATTATCCATATGGAAGATTCCTGGGGCCTGTTTCAGAAGCTGGAGAGCAAGAGGATGCTTAGATATTATAACCTGTTAAAGCCTTCTTCCATTGCCTATAAAGCTGAAACTGTCTGAGTCTTGGGGGTAATCTTACATCACCTAAAGAGAGTTCATGGTATTTTCATGTGAGGGTGAAGGATTCCTTCACCAGTATCCTAAGAATCCACCAGTGGTGTGCTGGTAAATGTTTAACAGCCTTCTTTCTGGAAAAAAAAATACTCATGACTCACTTTTAAATTTAATCTGTATTAACATTTATTCATGCTTTCATAAATCCAGATAATCAACAAAATAATAAATCTAATCATGATTTGTAGTTTGCTTACTTCTGAGGTATTCAAACTGAACATTTAAAAATTATGTATTCTATGCTGGTTTAAGCTGGCTGAAGCATAGCTCTGCAGTCCCAATGACCCCACTCTCCTAAATAGCCCTGGGTCTTTTGTCTTTTCATTAGTTTTTTTTTTTTCCATTTAGGTGCATGGAGTGGAGTTTCCAAGCTAGCCCAGGGCTGTAGGTGATCTGAGAGTATAGGAATCAGGGCCAGATGCTGTAGCCAGCCCAGAAGCCACATCCTGAGTACAAGAATACTGAACTTCAGCTAAGCAGAAGCTTGTTCTACCGACTTATATTTGAACTCAGTATACAATGAATATTTTCAAATTGAGATAAATTATGAAAACTAATTCCTCTTCTCCCCAGACTAATGAGTAGAAGTTATGCCTCAAGATTTTGGGGAAAATGTTAATATTGTAATTAATTTCAATTAATTAATAATAATATGTTAGTCCTTGCTATATCTTTGAAGTAAATGCCCCTTTGTAAAAGCTAACATGATGTTAAATGGAACTGAGGATCTGTTCTCTGGGTGCCTAAAATGTCCTCTTAACACATTTGGAGAAGACTTGAGCTGATGATGACAGAGGAGAGAGATGTCCTAATTCCTTTAGGGTACTGGAGAACCCTGGGAGGATAAAATATCAAGCCTGACTTAAGAGGGTGGGACCAGACCAACTAAGTTACATTGCTATATAAAGAAATGATTTTTCTTCTATTCATTCATTCATCTAGTATATGCCAAACACTGTGCTATATAGCTTCTATTCTCAAAGAGCTTACATTCTATAATTAGAGACAATATGTAATTATATAAGCTCATGCAAAATATATAAAAGATAAATATTCAATAATGTAGTTGAGGGACATCAGTAGATAAAGGTAGCAAGAAATGTTTCATTTAAGAGGTATCATTTGAGCTGAACAACAATAGCAAAGGATTCTAAAAGGGAGAGATAAGGAAGAAATTAGTTCTAGGAATGTGCAAGGCTATATATAGAAAGGTGTAGAAACAGAAGATGGATTGCTGGGCATGTGGAATCTAAGAAGATCAGTTTGGCTGATGGGTGAATTTGTAAAGGAGTGAAATATGTAACAAGGTTAGAAAGTTCAAAGTTCTTTCCAACTTTGAGATTCTGTGATCTTATGAAATGCATGTAGGTAGTGTTGTGTTTAACAAAATACAATCTCATTTAAATGTATTACTGAATTCACATTAGCTTTTAATAATCATGGATTGCCTTTGGGAAACCATGCAATTCTTTATGACCATAAGCTTCTCCTTGAAACAAAGGCTAGACATTTTCAATATAATATTCTTCTAGTGAGGCAATGCAGACTCAACTCATGATATAACAGTTTCTGATCAATTAAACTTGCAAGTTTCTGGTGGAGTAATGGAGAAACATGTTGAACATATTAGTGAGCTGCCATATCACCATTAATTGTGCAGAAAAAGTGGAGAGGTGTATGGTCATAAATTTGGTACATTAGTCAGATCAAAAGAGTAAAGGATAAATAGTGGAGAGATTATATGCTCTACTGCTATCCCAGTAAAGAAAACAGAACCACAAGAAGTATATCATGTTAGAGGACCCCCAGGGAGCATTTCTAGGACGACATAAATGAGAAGAGGTACAAATGATGAGTAGCTGTGAATGTTCTTTAAGATAACCTCTGCCTTATTAATAGAAATGATCAATGAGATTGCAGATTTGTTCAAATTTCAAAGAATTTTCTCAATCGTGCACATAGGGCTAATGTTTGAGGAATCTGGGAAAAGGTGTTTTTTAAAATTTTTTTGTCATTGGAAAAGAATGTTCAAACTCAAAAATGTTTGAAATCACTAAGAGACAGCATGATATTTCTTCCATGAAAGGGGTACAGCATTACCTATAGGGGACCAGTTGAGCTTATTAGCAACATCTGGCAAAGCCAAGTTCCTTAAGTTGTCTCTTAACCCATTCTCCACTGTCCAAATTATTGGTTCCTAAATCCTTGAAGTAGAGAAGTGATAGTAGTATTGGTGAAGGGAGGAGGCCTGAGTTGGGAAAGGAGAAGATGTTTGTGTGGTGGAATGGGGAGGGCAAATCAAAGAGTTCAAGGTGATCATATGGAGTTGACATATCTCAGAGATCATTCTGTTTAGCAATATAATTTTTTAAAGGAGGGAAAGAACAAAATTTGACATTTGATCCATGTTGATGATTTTATCATTAACAGAATAAGTCTTCCATTAAAATCTTTCTCTGATGCTCTAACAATTCTATAAGAATGATCAAACACTGCCATGAAAGAATCAGTCTAGCTAAGTTTATAGAGGACCATTACCAATTTACCTATAGGGAGAAGTCTACTTAGAGGCAAAGGGGCTCCTGAAGATCTGCTTAAACTTGAGATAGTCACTTAATTTTTTTTTGCCTTTTGGAGGGCAATTGGGATTAAGTAGCTTGCCCAAGGTTACATGGCTAGTATTTTTGTGTGGGTGTTAAGTGCCTCAGGCCGGAACTGAACTCATGTCCTCCCAACTCCAGGACCGGCGCTTTACTCACTGTGCCACCTAGCCGCCCTAGTCACTTAATTTTAATTAATTAATTAATGAGCTTGAGATCTCAAAGATAGGAAATAAGGGGGTTGGACTTCATGACCTCTATGATCTCTTCCAGTTCCGTATCTATGGAAATAAGATCCTGAGAGGAAGAATAGCGAGGTTGTAAGACTTAAACTGTGGATGGATAATATCATTAGACTTTCCATTCTGCTTTCCATGTTTCATTTCACAGTCACTATGTATGTGTGAGTTTCTATGTGGCTCAAATACAGATAACTTTCAAACTGTCATTTCTAACTTTGATGTTGGAACAAATTGGAAAGGTTAAAATATTCACTTCTACGTCTCCTTTACCCTGTGTTTTAGATACACATAGTTCGATTTAGTTCAATTTGAAACAAATATCTTTTTTATGTTCTTGATCAAAATCATTGTTGATGTTGATGCTATTTTAGGTAAATTATTCTAACTATATTCATGAGATTAACTAGAGGTTTTGTTTCAGGATAGTAGATGTGTTCCATTGGGGTTTTTTTTTTGCATCATAAAGTCATTTTTCCTTTTCTTCAATCTCTTAAAAAAGATTGGGCAACATTTAGCAATCAAAGTTTTGAAGGTTGATAGGAAAGAAGAGAACAAACCTTTTTAAGAGCCTGCTATTTACTAGGCATGTTGCTATGTGTTTTATAAATATTATTTTATTTGACCCTCATGAAAATCCAACATGGGAGGTAATTGCTATTATTACTCCCAGTTCAGGAAATTGAGGTAGAAATGGTTTAAATGCCTTCCCCAGGGTCACATAGCTAGTATGGGAGTGGAGCCAGATTTAGACTCAAGTCTTTCTGACTCCAGCCCCAGCAGTCTATCCATTGAACCACCTAGCTGCCTTTGTGACAGAAAGGTGACAAAGTCAGGAAATCCTTTTAAAATTAAGTGAAAGTTAGTATATGTAGCAGGAAAGCTCATTGGACTGTACTTGAAGTTTGGGGATCAGGGGTCACATCCTGCTTCTACTATTTACCATCTATATAACCTTAAAGAAGTGACTCCCTCCTCTTCCTTTCTTGGCTCTGGTTCTTAGTCTCCTGTAAAATAAAGGGCCTGGCCTACAAGATCCTTAAGATACCTTCCAGGCCCCAATGCTATAATATTATGAATGCTTCAAGGATCCAGTTTCTCTGGTGTACATATTCTCATTGCCAAAAGGAGACCATAATTTTTCCATGACTTATCAAGGGATCTTCAAGAGTCACTTGTAGTTGAAAACATTAATCACTGGGGAAATATCCTAATGATAATTAGCACATACTTAGGTTGATGTATGGCTATCAGATAACACAGTTCATTTCCAAACCAGTAATAATAATAATTAACATGTACATGGTATTTACTATGTGCCAGGCACTGTGCTAAGTGCTTTACAAATATCTAATTTGATTTTAACAATAACCTTGAGAGGTAGATACTACTACTATTCCCATTTTACAAATGAGGAAATGAAGACATACAGAAGTTAAGGGAATTATTAATAATAATATCTATAATACCTTACATAATAGACCCATTAGAATTTTTTACTAATAGTAGGTAGTATTTACATAGAGCTTAAAGGTTTGCAAAGTACTTTACAAATATTAGCTCTCTTGATCTTCACAATAAACCTGAAAAGCAGGGGCTATTAATAGCCCCATTTTACAGATGAGAAAACTAAAAAAAGAGAGGTTAAGTGAATTTCTCAGGGTCACAAAGGTAGTACATGTCTGAATCTGGATTTGATCCCAGGTCTTCCTTACTCCATGTCCAGCAGTCTATTCACTACATATTCCAACTGCTGCTTCACAGCAACCTTTTGAGGCAGGTAGTACAATTATTATCCCCATTTTAAAGGTAAGGAAATTGAAGTACCTAAAGAAAGAACAATTTGTAAATAATCAGAGAAGTAGTGTTTGAACTTAATAATGTCAACTCAGAATGAAGATTCCATGACCTGTGAAACTGGCAAGTTTTTCTTTGCCAGCCCTTTTCAAATTGGAAGAAGGAAAAGAAGAAGAAAAAAAATCTTGTCATGCTACCCTGAATTAGGCTACATTTTCTCTCACATATGGCAAATGTATATAAAAACATCTCCCCAGAAACTATAGTTAGGGCAACATTCCTAGAAGAAATGAGGGACAAACCCAGATCTCCTGGTTCTCTGAGTCCATCTCTCTCTCTCTCTCTCTCTCTCTCTCTCTCTCTCTC
>NW_027187244.1:1807024-1911399 GCF_028583685.1 Petaurus breviceps papuanus
ACACACACACACACACACACACACACACACACACACACACACACACACACACGAATCCTTCTATCTTGGAAGGACCTGATGGTTCTTAAACCCCACAAGCATAATATTTGTGAACTTCAGGTCACTTCCAAGCCTCACTGAAGCACCAAAAGGGTCTTTAACTGAAGTATTTTTCTATAATTCAATATTTTTCTCCAACAATAATTTTTATCTCTAAAGAACAAAGAATAATTGAATGGGATTAAATATATGGATGTAAATAGTTCATTGTATCTTATTACTTTAAACAAAAATAGGAATACCTTTATTATACATAGAACATTTCTTACAATCATTTCAGATGCATGCATTTCAAATGCAATTATTTGATTGATATTCCTGAGGCCTCAAACAACTGGCATGACTGATATTTTCATGGAACTGACTGATTAGAACAAATTGACCGATTTCATGGACATCCTGTAAACAAAATAATTGACTGTGACTGAATTTTTTTCTTATTTTATCTTAGGAATTAGGGTCTATTGTAGAGCTGCACATAGTCCTGGTTTCCCTATGACTGAGATTTGGTTTTTACTTTTGTTTATAAGGTCAGATACCTCCTCAGGAGCTCATCAGTTGTAGCTTCCAGTTCACTGAACTTTCCCCAATAGACAGTTAGTGTGAAAGATGGCTACCTTTAATATCAAGTAATAACCCTTTATTAAAGGTCAGAAGTGTGAGTCTACCAGAGGATTCACAGAGGGGGAAGAGAAGCAGAATTAAAATTTCTTAGATTATAAGATTCATTCTTAATGAATATGTTTCCAAAATAGTAAAAATGGTCACAGCAGTGAGGCACTTTGATTCTGAAGGGATGAATATTGTCTCAGGAAGCTATTTCATTCTGTGCCAAGTTCTTTCCTTGATGCTATAGCCACTATTCATACTTGTTCTAACATCCAAATATGCTATTTGACATTACTAATTTTATGTCCTAAGTCATTTCCCTACTCTTCTCTGGACCTCAGTTTACCCATCTGTCAAATAAGGATGATCATAGTTACAGAGCAAAGAGGTTGTTTGAATGAAAGATGCTTGTAAATCTTCAAAATATTGTAGAAATATGGCTTGCATTTTCTCTCTTTTTTTAGTTATCTGCCCCACAACATAGATCAGAATACTCGAATGACTTAGTAGGTGATTTTCATCCTAGGGATAGGGGATGGGAATTTCTTCTCCTAATTGGAGATAAGGGATGGGGACTAGCCCTGTGATTTCGTTGGTATAGGGAACTCCCTCTCCTAATGTAAAAACCTGCATTAGGAGGAGCTGAACTTACCATTTCTCTCACACACCCATGCATTCTCTTAAGTCATTCCCCAAACTTATAAGACTTGGTGGATGATAATTTACCCTATAAATACTACAGTCTTAGAGAGTCTAAGGTAATTAGAGGACACATGACTTTCCCAGGGTAACACAGCCAGTGTTACAGGTACAGTCAGGTCTTCCTTGTTCCAAAGCTTCTATCCACTATGCCAAGCTTCTTATCATGAATCGAGTTCAAAAAATTCATCAATGTGGTTGTCAAGCCTCACTGGATTTCATTGGGCTCATACTCAATAATAGAAATAAAATGTGTCCCTAGGTTTGTAAGAATTATCTCTCTTCAGTCCTTGGAGAAGGTGTAGCTCAGAGGAGAGAGGGCATATCTGGTTACATTGAAGGAGCAGAAAGGAGCTGCCATAAGTTGTAGGATACTGGAACAACTTTTGAGAACCTAGTACCACTTGCATTCCCATATAGGGATATCAGAGTAAGGCTTTACTAGAGTCTATTAAAAAGTAGATTTAAAAATTAGTAAAAATGTATAATGAAATAATTACCTATTTGTAAGCCTAAGAACCTTTCTGAGATCTAGTTAATTCCACATCCCCAAGTGCCTACAATTTAAATGAACTCAGCATACATTTATTAATCACCTGCTGCTATGCTAGGCATTGAGGATAGGAAAAGAAAAAAAAAGCAGAACAGTTCCAGCTGTCAAAGAGATTTATTCTGCACAAACACAGACAGGTAAATCCATAGTAATGTGAGGAAAGAGAGAACATTGACAAGTGTAGGAGGGGACTTAGGGAAGAAGCCATAAGACTAGAGCCCACAAAGAAAAAATAAAAGCATTCTAAAAGGCAAAGGTAAGGAGGGAGTGCCTTCCAGGTTTGGGAAAGAGTTAGAAGGATGCATGAATGTGTGAGAGGGATGCCAAGTTCAGGAAAACACCAGGAGCAGTCCACTTTGGTTAAAACATAAAGTGAGAGAAGAAAAAGGTAGATTGGAGACGAATTGTGTAGAACTTTGATATTAGGAAGAAGATTTTATATTTTATCCTAGAAGCAACTGGAAATTACAAAAATATTTTATTATTTCATTTGTTTTTGTTTTTCTTGTATAAAAACATAAAAAACGAAAATTAAATAACCCAATTGCTACAAACAATGTAGAAACAATGCTTGTAGATGTGATAATCCTCCTTAGCTGCCTCAAAGATAAAGGAATGTAACTCTATGATGCTAAAAAGAATAATAACTGAAATGTACACAATGTTTTATGGTCTGCAAAGTGTCTTAGATAGATTATGTCACTTGAACTAAACAAAACTTTGTGAGATATTATAATAATACTAAACTGTGCTATTAAATCCATCCAACAATGAGCAAATTTAGGAAAATAAATTAAATGATTGTCCCATTGCTACACATTTAGTAAGAATTGGAGCCATTATGGGGCAGCTAAGTGACACAGTGAGTAAGAGTGCTGGCCCTAGATTCGGGAGGAGCCGGGATTGGTTCCGGCCTCAGATACTTAACACCCACACAAAATAACTGGCCGTGTAATGTTGGACAAATTACTTAACCCCAACTGCTTAAAAAAAAAGAATTGGAGCCATTATTTGAACTCAGGTATTCCTAAGTAAATCTAGTACTCTATCCAATGATGAGTGCTCTTCTTTTGGGGGGAATTTTCTAAATCTTATTTTTTTTTTTTTGCTTTTATTCTTTATTGTGTTTTAGACAGCTATTTGTTCTATCATGGCTTTGGGGTTTTTTAAATAGATTTTAATGGATTTTTGGTTGTCTTGGGCTTAGGTTCTTAGCAAAAAATAACATTGGTTGAGTTTGGATAACACCCTTCTAAACACCAAGGAAGGTGTATAGGAACCTAGAGGAACACTGTACAATTTGTCTTGGTATAAGTAAAGACACACAGTGATGGGAAGCCTAGAATCTCACAAAGTATCGATGATTATGGAAATGGGAAGCATGGAGAGAACTTTATATATGGTAGAAAACTATTTGAGGGAAATCTAAGGTATGAGGAAAATATTCAGGAAAGAGAATAATGAAACTGCTTCTATAAAATTTATTACATTCTGGAGCCTTCCAAGGTTCTCAAAGAGACATATACAATTGAGGATGTAGGTCAATGTTTCTGAACACACCTTAGTTTAATTTTTAACTAGATAGAGAATATAAAGTGTGGGCCCAAGAGAAGTTTATCTTTTATCTATCTATCTATCTATCTATCTATCTATCTATCTATCTATCTATCTATCTATCTATCTAGTTATTTGCAGGTTAACAAGGGTAAAGGATGAGGCCTTTATTGTGATATTAAAAATATTTCCTAATACAAAGTGTGAACATCCACATTGACACAAGACTTTATTCAGCAATTGATAGGCCTCCTAAATAAAATGTAACCCTTCTCCTAAGTTCTCAATTGGCTAATGGATTTTTTATCATTGCTATGTGTTTCAGTACCAATGGGCTATACACTTGAACATTCCCACAAAAGGGAATGGGATCTGCAAAGTATAGATAGTCACACAGAGATTCATATGGGAATAACACAGAAGCCTGGGCATCAACTAGTCCCCTTCAGGAAACCATGTGCCCCCAAGAGTTGAAGAACCATATGACCTGAGGAGAGAAGGTAGTCAGATGTAGAGTGACAAAAGATTTTGTGAGCAAGAAGAATAGTTCCTAGGACCAAGATTTTTCCAATAGAATAAGAACTTGCAGACAATATCTGTCTCTTCAAACAAGGAAGAGCTAAAGCTAAAAAGTAGTAATGGACAGAGCCTTGACATGAAGGAGCAAGGTTGGATTTTGCACCCCATGAATCCTAGGAGCTTTATTTCCTTTGTACATTTCAGTTGGGAATTTGACATTCTAGGAACCTCTAGTCCTTTATTCTTGGGGGAAGGTAGGAAAGAAGGTAGTACTGTCAGGAGACTGTTTAGATCCCTGGAGAAGTTATGGCTCAAAAGATAGAAAGTGCATCTAGAAACAAATGGATCTTCAGTGTTTTCCACTGGAGGTAAGATGGTGAAAGCAGAGATTTCAACTATTTGGTAGTAATATATGGAGGGTTATATAGACCACTGAGTATGTCAGAGGCCTACCAGAGATAGGTGGGGTTTTTTCCCTCTTTGTAGACTTGTGGATGAGTGCTGTTTTGCTTTGCTTTGGCTTGATTAGATTAAATAAACCCTTTTCTGCATCTGATTGAGACCTACTTGAGTTCAGGATTTTGAGACAAAGAGAACCAATTCTTCTTACAATTTAATAATTGTCATTTATTGGGAGAGGGAACAAGAAAGCATTGTTTATGTAAAAACTCTTACTAAATAAATATCAAATTTGGTGTCTCTTGGAAGCTTTCCAACTTGTCTCTGTCTCTCTGATTATAAAACATTACCTCCCATAACAGCTTTTGTAGTAGCAAAAACATATAAAGAGTAAGAGGATGTACAACAACTGGGAAATGTGTGAAAAATTAGTGAATAATAAATGGATATGATGGTTTAATACTATGCTATAAGAAATGGGGTAATAGATGATTTCAAAGACAGACCTGGAAAGACTGACACTAATTGATGCAGAGGGCAGTGAGCAGAATCAGAAGAATAATTTGTGCTATAACATCAACATTATAAAAACAAACAATTTTGACTTTTATAAACTAAATAAACAGACCCAGGGTCTATGTGATGACAACAACACTTTAAAAATAAACAACTATGAAAGCTATAAAAACTATAATCAATTCAATGACCACTCAGAGGATCAGTGATGAAACATGCTATATATTACATGGAAGTGATGGATTTAGGGTACAGAATGAAACAGATAGATGATTGATAGATCTCTATATCAACTATTTTTGTCTCTATCTATTTGGCCACTGGGGAAATTCTCCACGTTTCTCACAAGAAATTTTTGTTTTGTTCCATTTTTTGATGGGCTGGGTAATGGAAGGAAAGAAAGAAAATAGATTTTTGTTGCTTTAAAAAATGAGGGGGTGGTAGATTTTAATATTGCATGTACTCTCAGATGAGATAACTGTACTATTAGTTTTACTTAACCTTTACTAGGTAACCAACCAGAGACATCTCACAAAGGGTGATCTATAAATGAATGTAATATAAAAACAAACTCTAAGCACTCCACAACATCTGCTTTAGCTACCTTCATGGCTGTTATAAAAAAAATTGTTCTCATCCACCCATTCCACTGGGGTAAGTCTTCACATCCTTAATGTAGACACCCCCCTAACTCACCAATTGGTTTGAATCACAAGATGGTTTATGGGGGTGTGGCTACTACACATGTTACAGCTTCTTGAAGCCAGAGGTGAGAGTTGAGTGCTAGGTAGACACTGAAAATGGTGAAAGCCCCTGAAAAGGGCTTGACAAGCCATCCTACCAGAGGTGCAAGTTCTCCTTGAACATCCCATATACCTATATACAGCTGCATTGCAGGGTCAAAGGGAAGGCACATTTTTGTCACTTTTTTAGCATAATTTTGAATTTCTTTTGAGAATGGTTGGATTAATTCACACCTCAACCAACAATGTGGTGTGCCTGTATTTCCAGAGTCCTCAAATATGACTTCTAACTGATTATTCCTTAGTGCAATCTAGAAATGATTCCAATTTTATCCCTGTAAGTACTATTTTTTTCTTACTATTGTATTGACCATGATTTTTCATGTATGGATTTTCATATTTTTTAAAAAGGCTAGTCTATTGACAAATGCTAAAATTTATACATTTTCTTTCCCTGCCCATTCTTCTGACACTAGAATTAAAGTTTATAATTAAATTTTCACAGATTTCAAACGAATTGAAAACATGGACAACAAAATTGAATGAGAGTACCTAGGCAGTATTTCCTCATTGTGATCCCTGATTTCCTAGTGGTCAATCAGATTTGCTTTCATTCACTTATATCAGTAGAGTTTTCAGCTTTACAAGTAGACTTGTCAGCCAATTGTGGCCATTGGCTCCTCTCCACACACATGCTCACTTGATGCACATACACATTTTATTCACATTACTCTAAGCATACATAATGTTAAGTCAAGTACAATAATTTTTGTGAAAACCAGTCCATGTGTTAACCTTATTTATACTTCTTAATCTTTTATGACTGATAGATATATTTATTGCAGTGCTTAGTGACTTGATTCATTAAGTTGCTCTTTGCTAAACTTTCTGGAGCATTTGAACAGTTGGCATGATATATTGGAAAGAGTTCTGAATTTAGAATCAGATGACTTGACTTTAAATTCTGGCTCTACTATTTCACACATGGTTGACCTTGGACAAGTCACTTTAAATTCCATGGGCCTCAGTTTCCTCAATTGTAAAGTGAGGAAGTATTTTCAATAAATTCTAGGGTTTTTCCAGTGCTAAATTGATGATCCTGTGAGCTTCTTTTTGTTGTTCAGTCAATTTCACTCATATTTGACTATTTGTGACACTGTTTTTCTTCTTTTCCAAAAAGACTAGAGTGGTTTGCCATTTCCTTCTCCAACTCCTTTTACAGATGAGGAAACTAAAGCAAACTAAAGTGACCTTGCCCAGTGTCCCTGTGATAGTAATGGCAATTAAAGATTCCCCTGTATTGGCTTGGTTTTCAAATTGATTGTGTTAAAAGCCAGAGCTTGTTAATCCCACCTGTGGGATGGACTTTTTGATGTGAAAAGAAAGTCCTGAACTGGGAGGAGCTGGTGACGTAGATTTGGAGAGACAAGAGAGAGGCGGAAGATCTTTTTGGAAGCAGCACCTCATGGAGAGAGAGAGACTAAGAGAATTGCTGGTGGCCGCTTTGAATTGCCCTGGACTTTTGAGACCTGCCCCCTGAGCTGCCAAGAAACTGAGGAGACATGGCTGTTTTGCTGGTACTTTGTCTGTCTGTTTTGATGTTGTTTTGCCAGATTTGTCCACTGGTGAAAGACAGTCCTTTTGTTGTAGAAGTCCTGGAACCTGGCTGTTCGCTAAGAAGCCCTGAGACTGTCCTGCAGACAGAGAGTGAATACTGTCCACTGGTGAGGGACAGTGCTGTTGTTGCAGGGGTCTGGAGACTGTCCTGCAGACAGAATGAATACTGTCCACTGGTGAAGGACAGTGCTGTTGTTGCAGGGGTCTGGGAGCCTTTCTGTTGGTTCAGAAGCCCTGAAGAAGGATTTTCTTGTTGTATGTTTACAGAAATCCTGGGAGAGGGCTTTGCTAATGTGTTCAGGGGTTCTAGGACTGTTCTACAGACAGAGGATAAATTCATGAAGGGACTGGCAATGTATCTTATGGCCTTGCTAAGCCTTGTCTCCCCAGGAACTAAGATTGCTGAGAACTTGCCTCCTGTCAAGATGAAGAAAAGACCTCCATTTGGGTATTAAGTGCTGTGTTTAAACTTGATGTAACTCTGGGGTAGATTCAATTGTGATCCAGGGGTGGGGAACTTTTGACCTTATGTTTGGAAACTAATCTCCATTTGAGAAGAGGGGCTTTGTGGTGGACTTAATTAAGGTATAGCCTAGGGGTGGAGAAGTATTTAGAACAGAGACTTTGTAATTGATTGAATGATTGGAAGGTCCTGGGGTGGGGTTGTACTTGGAGATTATTTAATCACATTTAGTAAATGCTGTATTTGGAATGATGTCATGTTTTGATCTTCTCTGTTCTGGGTTTGTCACTGAATAAAATGGAGAGCACCTATGCTGGTATTCTGAACCTTGGGAAGTTGCCTTTCTTTTGGCATTACATTACAGTCCCACAGCTATTAAGTGTCTGAGGTCAGATTTAAACTCAGAAAAATGAGTTTTCCTGATCACAGGCTTGTCACTCTGCCACCTAACTACCCAAAGACGCTTTGGGGTTTTCTTGGCAAAAATATTGGAGTACTTTGTCATTTCCTCCTCCATTCATATGAGGAAATCGAGTCAAACATTGTTAAGTGACTTTCACAAGGTCATGTAGATGAACTAGTAGATGTCTGAGACCAAATTTGAAATCAGGGCAGTCTTCCTGACTCCAGGTCAAGCACTCTATCCACACTAGAACAACTAGTTGTCCTTCAAGAACCTATGAGCTAAGATGATCTGTAAAGTGCTTTCAAGTTTTCACTCCTATGATACTCTACTGTCATGTTTTAGACAAATCAAAGGTGATAGAGACTGAGAAATGGCAATTGTTATAGGAATAGAATGGAATTTTAAGATCTTCCCTGCCCCTTTGCCATTTGATAGGCTTAAGTGCCACTGGAGCCTATGGCAGGAGGCTTGGTTTTCAGGAGATACTTTGTGATTGGGCAGTGGGGTCAAGAGGGTTGTTACATTCGCTGAGCCAGGAGAAGGCTATATAAACCCTGATGTGAGACTTTGTTTTGGGGTTCACTTTGAGAAGTTTTGTGTGATTTGACCAGATGAGTCTCTGGGCAGCCATTGAAAGCCTTCTGGCTTTGAAAACCTACATGTTGATGCTTGACTCTTTGGAACTGGCTAGGAATGGATGTAATGGTTGGACTGTTGGAAGCCTGTCTGCTTGAAATGTTTCTCTGTCTTGCAACTTCTGCTTGTAACCTATCTGTATACTCTGAAGACTTTTTTCCCCTGAACTAGGTAAATTATATGTTTGATTAAAGCAAGATCATTAAGCCATTTTGAGTTGCTTTCCTTTAGAAAAGCAGATCTAAGAACCTGTGTTGGCAGCCACCCTGGGTATATCGGGGTGTTTGCTGCTACAGCAATTTGGTAAGAAGATATTGTTTTTTGGGCTTTGCTAACTTTACTTTAAGGACTGCTAGGTGGGGCAGGAGTGATGTGCCTGGAGTCAGGAAGACTCATCTTCCTGAGTTCAAATCTGGCTTCAGACACTTACTTTCCCTGGGCAAGTCAGCTAATCCTGTTTGCTTCAGTTTCCTCATCTGCAAGATGAGCTACAGAAGGAAATGGCAAGTCACTACAGTATTTTTGGCAAAAAAATAAAAGAACAAACGGGGTCACAAAGACTGAAATAAACAACAACAATTTTATTCTGTATCAGTTCATCTAAATCTTTCCACTCTTCTCTATGTTCATCATATTCATTGCTTCTTATACTATTGTATTTTTTAAATTTAATTCTCATCCCACAATTTGCGTAGTCATTTCCCAATTTTTTGGAACCTATTTTATTTCTAGGTCATTGCTTAACAACAACAACAAAATGCTGCTATTTGTGATTCCAGAAGATTGATGAAGAAGGTTGCCCATCAAATGACAGATTTATTGTTGTTGAGTTGTTTCAGTCACGTCTGACCTTTTATCACATCATTTGAGGTTTTCTTGGCAAAGATACTGGAGTGAATGGTTTGCCAGATTTCTTCTCCAGTGGATCCAGTGGATCCATTTTATCAGGCAATTAGAGGTTGAGTGGTTTGCCCAGGGTTATGCAGCTAGAAAGTGCCTGAGGTTGGTTTGGATTTTCCTGACCAACAGCTGCCTCAATGACAGTGAAATAATGACCAATGTACAAAATAATAAACACATTTTTGGATGTGGTCAGCAAGGTAATTTGCTTGATTGTGATTGTATGATATAAGAATTCTTTCTTTTTCCTTCTTCCTTTCTTTTCAGTGTTGGGGGGGGGAGTAAAAGGAGAAAAAAAATGCTTGATAATAAAATTATTTTTAATTTAAAAATTTATGAATGAATTAAAAGATAATATACTCTTCTTCTAATATTTTATGATTTGATCTTTAATATTGTGGTTACGTATTCATTTAGGATGTATCATGCAAAACAGTATAAGTTATTCGTCTAAACTTGCTTTTTAGCAGATGGCCTTTCCCGTAGTTTTGGGAGTTTTTTGTTTGTTTTAAATCAAATACAAAATTCTTCCCTAAGTAACTTATGTTTTCAGTTTTATGAACACTGGTGTAGCAACTTCTAATCTAGGTCTATCTCATGTGATTTGTTCACTTGATTGACTCTTTTTTGTTTGTTTGTTTTAACCAAAACCAAATGATTTTGATCTTTGTCAGGGTATAATACAGTTTGTCTGGATATGCTATTCCCCCTTTATTCTTAACCGATTTACAATTTTTCTCCTTCATAGTACAGACCTTGGATTTATCCAATTGTATTTTGTTATTTTATTAAGTTCTATGAAGTATTCTGTTAGTAGTTTCATTGGTATAAAATTAAGTATGTAAATTAACTTTGGGAGTATTGTCATTTTTATCATATTGGAACAGCCCAGCCATAAGCACTGAATATTCCTTAAACTACCTAAATTGCTCTTTATTTCTTTAAAAAGAACCTTATTGTATGATTTGATAGATTGATTTTCTACATTTTCATTGTCTCCTTCCCTCTCATAAAGCAATGTGTAATAGAGGAAGGAGAAAGTGAGAAGACTTGGACAAAAATTCTGAATCTGACACTTGTTATCAAGGGCAAATCTCACAGTTTTTAACTATTTCATGAAGATAGCCTCAGGTGGGAGATGGACTATGGGCTCCTGATATCTATCTTTGCCTTAGTTTCTTCTATATTGTAAAAGGTCCTGGGGCAAAACAAAGTTAAACAAGATTCCATAGTTACCTGCAAGAAGCTTGCACTCTAATAGGGAATAAAAGACCCACACGTGTGTACACACATACATACTTATATACATGAATATATATGTATATACATGTACACACACTAATATATATGTGTGCTTATCCAAAGAATATTGAAATTGTTTGAGTAGAATACTGCTTTTTTAAAAATCTCTTTTACTTATGAAAGTCCATTCTCTCAAAATGGACAATTCTAAATTATGGGAACCCTATTAAATGTTCAGAGTTTTCAGCCTGCTGAGATTAGAGCAATAAAACTCAATGGCAGGCTGTATTCAGAAATCTAGAGAGTAGTAAGTGTTCTTATTTTCAAAACATTTTAACCATAGATTGTAAATGTTGCCAGATTGGTTTGTTGATAAGGTCATAGCAATAATCATTTAAATTAATACCACATGACAATGTTCTAAGGTTACTTACCATGTACTGCTTTTAAAAGGACTTGACAAATTGAACTTATGGGCTGATTTTTTTTTCTTTCCTACAGTTATTATCATACAGATGATTGCTTGTCCTTTAGAGTACAGTGGTTGAAAAGTCCATGCTTCCTTCAGTTTCACAATGCATAGCAAAGAAACCAGTGAGAATGGAGTCTAAAAATGAGACACTAAGTTATTCTCTACATTCTGAACTGAATTCTAAGATATGATTCTTTCCAATTACTATTTTTTATGAAGCTGAAGAAATTCACCTTTTGGTGACTCAGTTGCCAAAAAAATAAAATAAAATAAAACAAATATTTTGAAAGCTGGAAGAGATCTCAGATATCCAACTTGTACATGTATCATGTCTAGAACATGCTTGCCAAGTGCCCATCCAGTCATACTTCAACATCTCCAGGAAGGGGAAATGAGGTTGGTCTAAACAGCCTCTGGAGGAAGCTGATTACATTTTGGGACAACTTTGGAAGTTTTCTTTGTTTGTTTTCTTTTATGAAGCTTAAATCTATCTCAATGTATCTTTTCCTCATTACAACTTTTACCTCCTGACATTGAAGGATTCTTGTAAGAGACGCAAGGCCAAGGAACCATTGGCAACTTGCTACCTGGCTTTCTCTTAATTTGCATTTTTACCTGTAACACCAGTTTACAGGCTATAGGGAAGTCCAACCCTGCTCAAACTCTGTTACAGTACCCTCTCACTAGTTCCTTCATACAACCTTCATTCTTCAACTCACCACCACTATCGGTCACCCTAACTATTGTTTCTTTATTTTTGCACATAAAATATTCTCTCTAAATATAGGACTTTCTCCCCTGCTAAAAGAAATGTAGAAACAATGAGAGGGTTGGGAGGAAGGTTTGCTGAGAACAGAATGTTTCCTTAAATCCTTCCAGTCTCCCTTCTTTCTTTGGAATAAGAGAAGTGTAACCTTTTAGTGTAACCCTTCTCTTCCTTTCCATTATCACCAACTCCATCCCACTCTTCACATAGGTTTAGGCCATTGATCTCCACAAGTAAAGAGAGTCCCATACCAATGAGATTTGGGTTTTGGGACTAGAATTACATTTGCATCAGTCTTCTCAAGACATAAATAAGCAGTCACAACATTGATTAGGGTTTGGAAAACTAGGTATTTTTTTTTCCTTCACACTATTGTGGTCATTGTGGAAATAGTATTCCTGGTTATGCTTACTTCATTCTGCATCAAACTATACAAGCTTCCTAACTTCTGCTGAATTCTTCATAATCCTCATTTCTTATAGCATTATATTATTTTGTCATATTCATATATGAAAGTTTGTTCACACTCCAAAAATGATGGTTATCCACTATTTCCCATATTTTATATTGCAAAAAGTATGCACGCACACACAAATATGCCTACACAGGTATATATATATATATATATACACACACACACACACACACACACACATGCACACACACATATATAAACACATACATATATATGTACACATATATACATACAGAGAGATACACATATGCATGCATGCATGCATACATATATATAAAGTAGGTATAGACCAACATCTCACATCATATACCAAGATAAGGTCAAAATGAATAAATTATTTAGAAATGAAGAATGATATCACAAGTAAATTAGGGGAGTGTGGAAAAAAATGTATCTGTCAGATCTATGGATAAGGAAAAAGTTTATGACCAAATAAGAGACAGAAGAGATTATGAAAGAAAAATAGGTAATTTTGATTACATGATATTTAAAAGCTTTTGTATAAACAGAAGTAATATAGCTAAAATTAGAAAGAAAACAAGAAACTGGGGGAAATTTTTGCAACAACTTTCTTTAACAAAAGTCTCATTTCCCAAATATATAGGAAACTGAATGAAGTTTTTATAAATAAGAGCCATTCCCCAGCTGATATATGGCCAAAAGATTTGAAGAAGTTTTAAGAAGAAAAAATCAAAGCTATTAATAGACACATAAAGAAAGAGTCTAAATAACTATTGAGTACATAAATGAAAAGTAAAATAATTCAGAGATAATACCTCACACATCTAATTGACTAATATGACAAAAAAGGAGGAGAGGATATGGAAGAAAAACTTGGACATTAATGCACTGTTGTTGGAGTTGTGAGCTAGTCCAACCATTCTGGAAAACAATTTGGAATTATGAACAAAGGAGTACAAAACTATCTATATCCTTTGACTTGGCAATAACTCTACTAGGTCTGTATCACAAAGAGATAAAAAAGAGAGAGAAAAGGTCTTATTTGTACAAAAAATTACTTATAGCAGCTATTTTTACTTTGGTGGCAAAGATTCTGAAAATAAAAAGCTGATATAGGTGGTTTTGTACTCCCAAATTTAAAATCTATTGCAATGTACTGTGACCAACACTATTTGAAAGTGAGAAAAAACAAAGAAAGAAATGGCAATAAAAATGAGATACACATGCTATACAGTTAAGTATATGAAATATCAGTTTATTTTATAGGAAATTAAAACTGGAAAAAGTTTATTGTAAAGTGAACATACTTTGGAATTAGCAGTTTATTGGAAAAGAGATTAGGACACACATACCATTATATATATATATATATATATATATATATATATATATGTATGTATGTATGTATGTATATACACACATATGTATGTATATATAAAATATATCAGTAAATTCCAGCTGTATAATAGTATTTGGAGGAAAAAAGATGACTATTCTTTTTTATTAAAGCAATCAGGGTTAAGTAACTTGTTCAAGGTTACACGGCCAGGTGTTTCTGGGTGGGTGCTAAGTGTCAGAGCCCAGAATCGATTCCCAGGTCGTCCCGACACTGGAGCCAGTACTCTTACTCGCTGTGCTAAAAGATGACTATTCTAAAGGATAGAACATGAGATAAAAGACTTTTTGACATAAAAATAATCATATAAAAGGTAAAAGAAAATAGAACAATTAATTTATCTTAGTTGTGAAAGGGAAATTACTGTATTTAAAATGTAGACTTATTGATTAAGGACACACACACATTTATGTCTCATGATAGCTAACACTAGGGAAAGGGGAGGGAAGAAAAAAGTTACATGATGATTTTAATATATATTTTGAAGGAATAACAAGTTGTACATAATAGATTTACAGTTTCATGTGTAATCATCTTCTTTCTTCTGATTCTTCTATATTATGGAAATGCTTCTTTTATTTCTTAAATTCAGAATAAAATAAAAATGCTTGTTTTATCTCTTAAATTCAGAATAAAATAAATGAATAGATAGCTAAATAAATGAATGAAAGAAGAAATGAATAAATAGATAAATGAAATTCATAATGGTAATTACCAAGCCAAGTGGTTAAAGAATAAGAAAAGAGTTTCCAAGAAGAAACACAAATTGTTAATGATTACTTTAAAAAATGTTCAAGTTCATTAATTAGAAATATATGTACATTTAAAGACCTTTGAGGGATCATACTATCAAATTGACAAAAAAATTTGTTAAAAGCAACAAAATTCAGAGTTGGCAAAGTTATGATAAAACAGGTAAATCCATTGATCACTGATGGTATTTCAGATGGTAGACTCCTTTCAATCATAAATTATAGATTTAGAGCTGGAACATATTTCAGAGTTCATTCATTCCATCCCCTTCAATTTTTACATATGAAGAAACTAAGACCTAGGGGATTAAGTGACTTGTTCTAGACGATACTGGTAATAATTGCCTGATGGGATTTGTACTCAATCTTCTAATTCTATGTCCTATGTAACATGCTGCCTTTTAAAGAACAATTTAGCTGAGAGGAGTAATAGTTATGAAAATAGCAGTAACTTCTGATTCAATGATTCCATTTTATGGATTCTGACTTGCTTATAAAAAAAATGTGTTTTTGTTTCAAAGACAAAAGCAGCAATATTTAAAATTGTAGAAAAACTGAAAGCAATTTAAATATGGAAAAAATAAGAGAATGGTTAAATAAATTGTGATATTAATTTAATTAATGCAATTGCATAAAAAAGAGTCATAACAGATAATATAAAGACTGACAAGTATGTAGGATTTAAAGAAATCTGAAAAGTTCTTTTCAAAATAAAGCGAAGTGAAAAAAGTAGCAGGAGAGCAGTATGAATATATGAGCAAAAGTGATTAGAAAAAAGACTATTGAAAGAAATTTAAGAGGGACTGAAAGTGTATGCTTTCTATACATTGAGATTAATTTCTTTTAATATACATATATAAAGCAAATTAATTAATTGTATTTATATTTATGATTAAAGTCACATTCTAAAATGTAATAGTCAATCAGATCTGATCTAATAGCTCTAGAGATGAAAAATAACTGAGAAATTTCTCCTATGGGATCACAAGAAAGAAGAAAGTAAGGAGGAAAGGAGGGAAGGAAAGAAGGAAGGAAGGAAGGAAGGAAGGGAGGGAGGGAGGGAGGGAGGGAGGGAGGAAGGAAGGAAGGGAGGGAGGGAGGGAGGAAGGAAGGGAGGGAGGGAGGGAGGGAGGAAGGAAGGGAGGGAGGGAAGGAGGGAGGGAGGGAGGGAGGAAGGAAGGAAGGAAGGAAGGAAGGAAGGAAGGAAGGAAGGAAGGAAGGAAGGAAGGAAGGAAGGGAGGGAGGGAGGGAGGGAGGAAGGAAGGAAGGAAGGAAAGAAGGAAGGAAGGAAGGAAGGAAGGAAGGAAGGAAGGAAAGAAGGAAGAAAGGAAAGGAGTAAAAAGGAAGGGAGGGGAAGAGAAAGAGGAAAGGAAAAGGAGGGAGATAAACAGAAAGAGAAAAAGACATAGGCAGGAAGTGGGTAAGTGATATAGATAGGAGAAAGAAATAGAAAGGAGAGATTAGGAAAGAGGGGAAGATTAAAAAGAGGAAGAGAGAGAGAAAAAGGGGCAGAGGAGGGGAAGAATCAGAGGGCGACAGGAAGAAAAAAAATGGAGGTTGGGAGAGAAAGGAAGGAAAAGGAAAATAAAATTAGAGACATTTTCCAAAAGTGGAATTTTCAAGCTGAGCAGAACTTTAGAGACTGTAGGATCCAGCCTTCTCATTTTGCATGTGAGGAATGAATCTCAGAAAGAAAAAAAAAAGCCTTAACAAGGTCAGACAATTGACAAGTGACAAGGCCAGAAAGGCAATCAAATCTTAGGACTTCTTGACTATCACTCTGCCCTTTACTATTCATGAAAATGCCAACTTCTCTACCTGGAAGACTCCACATTTAAATCATCCTGCTTTAAAGTGCTCTGTTCCTTGTTTCCTAAGGAAATCATCTTAGACCTCATTAGTTTTACAGCTTAAATTAGTCTAATTACAAGCTTTAGATAGGGACCGAAGCTCTAACAATGTATTACTTGGAAGCTTCATCAAATTTTATCACCAGATCCTACGATCTGTGAAAATTTCTCAGGCAGGATCATGTAGGGAATACAGAGTAGTATTGCTGGTGTGATTTGATGGGGTGCTGGGCAGGACTAAATGATATTAACCCCATTTTCTCTTATTCAATCATAATGGCTTCAGTCCTTTAGGTACCGAAAGCATTTTGTGTTGTTCCAACAATACCTTTAATAACTATGCTTGGAAGAAGGTATCCCACCTTAAATAAACACCTTAGAATAAGCAAACATGTTATTCTATTTATCTGTATTTATTCTTAGATTTTCATTCCTCTCCTGGCTATATTCCAAACCTCCTCTACCATGCCTCACTTTTTCAACCTGAAGCCTCATTCTAGCCCTGAAAGTCCTATTTTGCAAGTACACTTTACCCCTGTTGCCTCTCCCTCTAATTGGATGGCTTCTGCCAGAACATCCTTTTAAGAAGGGCACCCAGACCAACCATGTTTTGTTCCTCTCCAGGCTGCACTCTGAACTTGCTCTACTATGCCTTGCAATGGAAATCCCTGCCTCCTTTCCTCACTTTTTTTCATGTGTTGTCTTCCCCGATCAGAATATAAGCACATGAAATTTAGGGACTGTCTTTCTTCCTATTTAAATTTGTATTCCCCTTACTTAAAACAGAGTATGGCACATGGCAAGTGCTTAATAAAATTTTATCGACTGATGCAGATGAGTTTAATATACAATATTAAACTTATCTCAAAAGCCTTAGAGAGGCATCAGATCAAGTATTACATGTCTAAAGGCAAAAGTAGGGAAATAGGAAAAGTTTTGTGAAGAAGACATTTGAGTTTGGATTTAAAAAAAAGGAATTCATACATAGAAAGTTAAGGCAAAGGGAACAGATTGAGTAAAGATGCAGGCCTGCAAAAATAGACTGGATTAGAATTCAGCTCATCCTAACTCCAGACTTGGAGCTCTATTATATGTATATGTATACATATGCATATGTATGTATGTATACATATGTGTGTGCATGTGTATTTCACCCAGTTATCCAGTTTGGCTAGAACATAGAGAGTGTTAAGAATAATAGTAATATCTAATAAGATAAAAAAGTAGAATATGGCCAGATTGTGGGAAATCCTTGAATACAAGGCTGAGCATTGAACTTTATTCAGAAATGAATAGGGAGCTACTGAAGATTTCTAAAAAGAGGAGGAACTTGAAAAGTTCTATGCATAAGAACAATTATGTCAATGATATGAAGAATGAATTGGAGAAAGACATGACAGGAAGGTAATAGATTATCAGGCTGAAGGTCATATGTGAAAGAAAGTTACAAAGTGAAGAAGAGTTTATTGTAAGTAGACTGGTAGGGTAGGTTTCCATCAGACTCTCCATCACCAGAATGTTCACTGCAGGCTATGCATGGGCAGCCCTGCCAACAGATTGATGATCTATAGGCCCTGAACCAAAAATCCTCATTTACCATGTACCTCATCTTGGGCATTAACTTTTTAATTACTGGAATACATTGCAGACCCTATTGACTACCAATCAGAAATGTCTTTGAGCAATTGGCATCACAACCTAAAGACTAGGTGGACCCAAAGTCCTCCCTTGTAGAAGAGATTTTCATCCCCCTATAGGTTAAAAAAATACAGGGCAGTTAAGTTTTATTTTGTTTTTATATTATTTTTTCATCCTGAGGCTAGTGTAATAGGGAAATTCTCACAGTCTGAAAAATAAAGTTAAGCCTCATGACCTATCAATGCCATAGATGATAATATTCTTCATAAGTTATTAATTTTGTATAGATTATAATTTAGTGTGGTGGTAGGAACTGAGGGTTGCTGATATATGAGAAGCAAGACTTTAATTAGGAAAGGAAAACTTGTTAGAGATGTGAATACATTTTTTTTCTGTGGGATAGGAGGGATATCAGGAGTATAGGATGAATAGTACACATCTTTCATGTTGGTGTCTATAGAGTGGGATTGAACTTCTGATGCCCACAACCCATTTGTTTGTGGCTGACACCTATGTTTTGGTTTTATAAATGATGCTACGGGGGCAACTAGGTGGCACAGTGAATAGAGCACTGGCCCTGGAGTCAGGAGGACCTGAGCTCAAATGCGGCCTCACACACTTAACACTTACTAGCTGTGTGACCTTGGGCAAGTCACTTAACCCCAATTGTCCTGCCTTCCCCCCTCCAAAAAGACCAAAAAAAAAAAGAAAGAAAAAAGAAAATGATACTAGGAGTTGGTAAGACAAAATAGTCATGTAAAATTTATCCGTTAAACATATAATGTTAGTATTTACTAATAATGCTAGTAAAAAATATCTTAAGAGTCATGGCTTAAAATTTCAGTGGTCAGTACATATCCTATTTCTCTAATTCAATGGAATGTCAGAATCTTTAAGGCAGGGACTATTTCATTTTGTCTTTGTATCCCCAATACCTAGCACAGTGTGTGGCACATAGTAGAGGCGATTAGAGGGCACAGTGGATAGAAATCTACACCTATATTCAAGATGACCTGAGTTCAAATTTAACCCAAGTTATTAGCTGTAGTAGTAGGAGTATTTTTAATTGCTGATTTTTCTGTTGATAAATGCTGTGGCAGTCATTGCCATAAATAAAATATACAAAAAGAAAAGAGACCAATACAGAGATTTTTGTAAGGGTCCAGGCCTTTGAACTAGGCTATCTCAAATGTTAAAGATCTGTTTATCTATTTTATGTTATTGAAATGAAGTTTCTGCATTGTCAGCTAATCCTGATCAAATTAAAGATTCATCTAGAATTAGGATAGTATACCCCAGAAAAAAGTCTGCCCTCAAGGAATAATTAAAGCAAGATCTATAAACAAAAGTGTCAGTGTAGGAGGGAAACATATAGACATTTAAAAATTGTTAAAGGGATATCCTCACATCCTTAACTTCCATTACCATGGATTGTCCTCGGTAGGAAGTTTTAGAAGTGCTTTCCTTTCACTGTATCCATATCTAGTTCAGTTTAGCCTTTTAAGCATTTCTTTTACCTTCACATATGCAGGTATGTATTTTTACATATACATATATGTGATACATATACATATGTATCTAAATACACACACAGCAGACTGTGATAGAGGAAATAGACCAAGTATTTATTAAGCACTTCTAAGTGCTTTATAAATAGTATTTCATTTGATCCTTACAAGAACTGTATGAGGTAGGTGCTATTATTATCCCCATTTTACAGTTAAGGAAATTGAAGCATGTAGGAGGTGAGTAACTTGTCCAGGCTCACAAAGTCAGTGTCTGAGACTGGATTAGAATTCATGTCATCCTAACTCCAGATTCAGAGTTCTGTCCACTGTGCTATCTAACTTCCTCTTCATTTTAGAGGATTCAGAAATGTTTACATAGTGATATTGTGTTCTGCCAGGTTTGGGCCTGGAAATTACAAGCTAGCCTTTGTGTGATTTTGCTGCATCCATTTTTTTTTTAATTTGTTTTGAAACTGGGCAGTATTTGCTTTGATATTTTTCAATTCATGCAACTTGACATCATGGTACCTTTGAAGTCAAGCCTATTGTCAGATTTAGATATGTCACCAATTTTGTAAGACTTCACCAAACCTTTCCAGTTTTCCTATTGGGATGTGCCACACAAGAACATCATTATAGTTTAAGTATGTCTTTTGATGAGGGCTTAAATAAGTACATAGCTAAATTCTTTCCTTCTTGGTACATTTTTGATTTACCAACATGATTAACAATAATTCTTTGCACCAGTTTGATCTTCAAGTTTAGTGAATCTACTAAAATAGAAGTGTTCAACCTAAGTTAAAAATTCTAAGATCAAAACTAGGTCAAAATCAAATGGTGAGGAGTTCCAAGAGGTGTCAGTCCACCCAGTGAGTTCCAAAATTTATCATCATTTAAAGTATGTTGACGTTATGTGGCAGTTGATTAACCATCACAGATCTAATACATTGTTAGCAAATGTCCAATTAGTTTGCAGCTGTAACAGTCAGTAGATGATTCATCTACTGTTCCTCTTAAATGTTTTAAAACATCTCTCCAAAGCTTCCAGGCTCAGCTTCTAAGTTAATTTCCAATGTACTGCATGCTCATCATAGCAAAATCCAAAATAACCTGGACATCGGTGTAGAACAAATTAATGACAGCACAAAGTGAAGCAAAAGTATTGCATGATGGTGATAATACAGGGGAAATAGAAGAGCTTATAATGAATTGCAACCACTAAGCCCATTAAGTGGCATCCTTCAACCACTTTTACTTAAGTGTCCATGTTGCACAAGGTCTGATATGGTCCAGGTATAATCTGTTCTCTAGCCCTGTTTCTAGAAAGCAAATCACAAATTTCATTATAATTGGCATTTTTTAGTCCACAGTGGAGGCACATTTTTCTTTTGTATATCAAAATAATGTCAATTAATTGCTACAGTTTAATTTTAGTGCCGAAGTCTTCAACATTTTTTTTCTAAATACTGACTCACCATGACCCTTTCACGTTTCTGATTTATTATGGATATTCCCAATTCTTGGAAGCTGCATTATTTTTTTTTTTGCTTTTTTTTGGAGGGCAATTGGGGTTAAGTAACTTGTCCAAGGTTACATGGCTAGTTTTTGTGTGTGTGTGTGAGTGTTAAGTGTCTGAGGCCAGAATTGAACTCGGGTCCTCCTGACTCTGGGGCCAGCACTTTACTCACTGTGCCACCTAGCTGCCCTAACTTGCATTATTTTTAAGAAATGTTCTTTCTTTATCTTTAGTTGGAATCACTTGTCAGGGTACAATCACCTCTGAACTTCAAACCTTTTGTCATATGCATTCTATCCTCTAGATTTAAATATATAGCTTGTAACACAGTAATAACTACATAGTTCTTCAATAGGGTATACACACACACACACACACACATACACCCCTAGGCACACAATATACCTAAACACATATAAGTATATGTTTATAAATAAAAGTATGACCACAGTTTACATTATTGTGGTGCTTCAAAGTTTACAAAGTACTTTACATACATTATGCTCAACCCTCATAATTTAGTTTTTGGGTCATCAGATTTGTAGCTGCCAAACTGTCAAAGGCATCATCATCCTTTGTTTGTTTGTTTATTTTCCTATCTCTCCCAATAAACTGTTCTTATGTATATGGAATATCTTCTTTTTTAGATGGTTGCCCAAACTTTTCTATGTATTACAATTTTTTGAGTTCTTTACTCTTCCAATCTTGTTCAATTATCCAAATGTGTCTAATAGCCAAGTCTATTTTTTTAAATTAGGCCTGCATATATTTAGTTCCCTTAGATTCACACATGTATCTTCAAAATTAATGTTACAAGGGGCGGCCAGGTAGCACAGCGAGTAACAGCACCGGCCCCAGTGTCGGAATGACCTGGGGATCGAATCCAGGATCAGACACTTAGCACCCACTCAGAAATACCTGGCCATGTAACCTTGAGCAAGTTACTTAACCCCAATTGCTTAGGGGCAGCCAGGTGGCTCAGCGAGTAAGAGCATCGGCCCCAGTGTTGGGATGACCTAGGGATCAAATCTGGGCTCAGATACTTAGCACCACACCCAGAAATAACTGGCCTTGTAACCTTAAGCAAGTTACTTAACCCCAATTGCTATAAATAAATGAATGAATAAATGAATGAATTAATTAATTAACTAATTAATGCTACAAGGCTTATACTCTCCTGTTATGAAATTTTCAAAGTTTTGGGTTGTTATTTTAAAGCTAGGAATTCCTATAGCTTAATAAAAAAATCATTTTATTCATGTTCTGTTTTTCACTCTGTCACTTCCAAATAATGTACACCTACTGCATCCCCCAACCTCCCTCCACACAGATATATACAATTCTTCCATAGAATACCTCCACCATAACTGTAAGGTTAAACACATTGGTATAGAAACTTTATTGGACAGTTTAAATAACATTCTAGAGAGAAGGGAAGTGTGCATCAACATCAGTCCTGTGGAAAAAAGACCAGTTGTAAATTCATCTGAACGTGTGTGTATGCATGTATGCATACTTTCCATTGGTTCTTTATGTTTTATTCAATTTCTTTTTCTGAGATTGGGTTCCTTAGATTCTTTTTTTTTGTTGTTGTTGACTTAATCTGGATTTGTTAAATTTGATTAATATTTATCTATTTCATTTGTTTTAGTTTTGTTGGCAAGTAATTGGATACAGTGATTTCTGGTAATTTTTTTTATTTCTTCATTTATTGTGAATTCAAATATATTGTCGTTATCAATATGTATTTTTCTTTTCATTATTTAATTGTCTATTTGATTGAGTTTTTTTAAAAGCTTAATTTTATTTATTATTTCAATGTTATTGTTATTATTATATTATATTGTTATACTGTGCTTTAATGTCAGTCTTTCTACTTTCAGGTTTATTTTGAGTTTGTTAATTTATTGATTTCCCCATTTCTTAGATGTTATATTTATGGGTTTACTTTCACATTTTCATTAATATAAGTGCTTAGAAATTAACATTCCCCCAGCTCCCCTGCATTGGTGCCTCTTAATCTTCATCAAAGGGACTCTTGCAGCTGTTTAGCAAAAGAGATAAGGAAACATTAAGTCCAGGAGTCAGATGCCTGAGGACATGACTGACTGCCAAAATGGGAGAACAAACACGAGTCAGACTCAGGAAGAAAGTTAGAGAAAGTGAGAGAATTTATTCAAAAGTTGATTAAGACCCAAGTCCTAGAGTTATTAAACCAATGGTTATCCGTGATTCCTATTCCTTAACAGTTTCTGGAAAAACCCAAGTACAGTTCAAAATAAACCAGAGAGAAAATTAGATAGAGTATTTTAGGGATGGTTATTGTGAGATATTATGAAGCCAACATTCTAAAGTTTTGTAGTCCAGTAGCCACAGAAATTAGCAGTCATTAATTTCTTTTTTTTAATCAATATATTTTATATCACCTTCATTTCCAAATATATTAATTTTCCAATTCCCTAAAATAATGCTTTAGACACTTATAAGTGTCTGACTTATTTATATTTATAATTAACATTTATATTTACATGAGATATAAACAAGCTAATTAAGGATTGTTCACTTTCCAATTTTGGTCTTAGGACTTGAAACAATATTATGCACTTCCATAATTCAAGCAATATGTATTCTGAATCCAATTAAATCATATATTAATAATCATTTTTGGGACATTCGACCAAATGGAATTGAAAATTAGCTCAATCACATAGCTTTTAAGTAGGAATTTTATTTTAAAAATTCTAATAGTAAATAATAAGTATTATAGTCAGAAAGAGAAAACAAATATGAGATAAATATGGTCCAAATTTCATGATAGTAAGTGTACACAATACAGAGTATTAAGACAGAAACAGTTTAAAAGTAAAGTTCTTATGTAAAGAAAGTATAGAACAATAAATATACCATTCCCAGCGTATTTAAACCATTCTCATACAGTAGTTTAGGGTTGTTAATTCACCAGCACCTCCTTATGGCTACTATCAACATTCTGGTACATTTCCCTATTATTTATATCTCTCTATATCCATTTTATCTATAGTTATGCCTCTAGCAGTGTCTGTAATTGTATTCTATATTTATATGTCACATTTGTATATAAGTAATCTATTTCTATACTACTGATCTGTAAATATGTTAGTATCTGTATCAGCAATGCCATATTCACAATGCCTATGGAGATTACAAATATGCTGATATAATTATCCATTACAAAATACGTCATGCTTGCCATATGGGGAAATAAACTAGAAAATTTATTAAGATACCAAAAGACTGAGTCCCAAAACCAGAAAGTGAAAGCCATCAGAGTAGTTATGACATTGGCACAGGTAGATAAAGTAGAAAGCACCCACATTTTAAAGCCTTTAAAACAGAACAGGCTACCTCAGGCAAAGGTCCTCCTCTCCCCACGCACAGCAACCACCCAGCATCCTGGAAGCGGGCTCCCAGCAGCTCCGGCCCCTGGCAGTCCTCAGCAGGAGTCCTTAGCAGAAAGTCCTTAGCAGTCCTAGCTAAGGGCTTTGCGCTGCCGCTGCCTCTGCTGCTGCCGCAGCTGTCACCACCACCACCAGCCGCCTCAGGAACACTGGCTTGGCTTTCGCTTTCTCTGGCTTTCGCTTTCTCTGGCTCCGCCCCTTCCTGCTACGTCAGCACATCCAATGGGGCATGGAAGATCTTTAAATCCCATAACGCTTACAGTATCTATAGACAAAAATAAATAGACTACCTATATATAAATGAAAGAATAATGCCCTAGAGTGGGAATAGGGGCAATGCAACAAAAGAAGAGGGCAGTATCAGGTTGAATTGCTATTAAAAATTATAAAACAACTTTTACCAGAAACAAAGACCTATATTCTTAATACTGATAGTTTCTTGGTATTGTTGCATAGTTGTGAGTCGTGGAATATTACAGTCAGTCTCCAAATGATAAAGTATGACTGTCTGACTGTTGCTCAAAGGGCAAAAATTAGTCATATGGTTCATATGAGACAGGCAGCCATCAATGTATTACAAATAAAGTACTATGAAAACAATTAAATAAGATGTCATCAAAGAAATATAAGATCAATAAGAGCAAAGGACAATCAGTGGGCACCCTACGTATCAGGAGAAACCCAAGAAAGATCCTAGCACTTTGGGTGATGAGTACAAGGATTGGAGAGGAGCAGAGAAGGAGTAAGTAGAAAAGAGGAGAAGAAAATAAAGGGAATATAAAAGGAGTGGTGAGAGAGAGAAAAGGAAAGGAGAGGAGGGGAAAAGCAAGAAGAAAGGAAGAAAATAAGAAGAAAGGGGAAAGAAAAAGCAAAGCAAGGCAAGGTTTAGGGAATGTGATGCGAAGAAAGGAGAAGAGGCAGAAATGTACACAGTGAGATGGGAAAACACATGGGAAGATAAATTTGGCCTGAGCAAAAGGGACTTATCATAAGGGAATTAGTGGGAGATAAGGTTGGAAAAAGCATACAGGAAGGGGCTAGATGATGAAAGATCTTAAATGTCAGTGAAGAGAAATTGGATTTCATTCAGTAGACAAAGGGAAATCTTTAAAAATTTTCAGGAGAGTGATGTATATGATCAGAGCTGAAAGTTAAGGTTATTAGTTTTGTCTTGGTGTGTAGGGAAGATTGGAGTACAAATTGACTAGCTAATGGTCATTGTTTTCAAGTTGTAAAGTGATGAAAATCAGTACTAGCACGAGTGCAGTGTGAATAAAAAAGAACAGATGGATTCAGGAGACATAACAAAGAAGAAAATTGATGAGAAAATTAGTGACTGGAGGTGAAAGGGAAGCAAAAATTAACTGTGTGTATTGATTATAAAAAAATATTCCTTATTAGATACTACATAGCTCTGAGCAGACAACAAAATACTATGTAAAAGATAATCAACTCAATAAATTTACCTTTTCTTTTTTTCTCTCTTTTTTAAATTTTTTAATTGATTTGTTTGTTTCCTTTTAATTTACATGAATCAATTCCACAATTCCTTGAGTTTCACATTTTGTCCCCCTCTCTACCCTCCCCCCCATGATGGCATATAGTCAAGTATAGGATCTGTAAATACTTTCACATTATACATTAGTCAGGTTATAAAGATGGATTATATAAGATGGAATGAAAAATGGTAAAGAGGACATAAAACCAAACAAGTGAAGGAAACAGATCAGGTATTTTGCTTCCACCTGGATATAAACTCAGTTCTTTCTAGTTCTTTCTCTGGATACACACATTTCTCTCCATCATGAGTCTTTTGGGATTGACTTATATCACTGAATTGCTGAGAAGAGTCCAGTCTTATCAAAGATGGTCATCACTCATACGTCGTGTCTGAAATTTTGTATAAATTTCTCCTGGTTCTACTCTTCTCACTCAGCATCAGTTTGTATAAGTCTCTCCAGGTAAATATGAAGACCATCTGCTCCTCATTTCTTGCAACAAAATAGTATTCCATAACATGCATGTACCACAACTTGTTCAGCCATTCCCCAATTGATGGGCACCCCCTTAATTCCCAATTCTTTGCCACCACAAAAAGAGCTGCTATAAACATTTTTGTACATATGGGTCTTCCTCCCACTTCTATGATCTCTTTGGGATATAACCGTAGGAGTGGTATTGCTGGGTCAAAGGATATGAAAGTATTTATAGCCCTTTGGGCATAATTCCAGATTGCTCTCCATAAAGGCTGGATCAGTTCACAACTCCACCAACAATGCATTAATGTTCCAATTTGCCCACATCCTCTCTAGTATTTGTCATTTTCCTGTTTTGTCATCTTAGCCAATCTGACTGGTGAGATGTGGTACCTCAGAGTTGTTTTGATTTGCATTTCTCTAATCAATAGTGAATTAGAGCATTTCTTCATGTGCTTATAAATTTCTTTCTCTGAAAATTGCCTGTTCATATCCTTGGACCATTTATCAATTGGGGAATGACTTGTATTCTTATAAATTTGACTCAATTCTCTGTATATTTTAGAAATGAGTCCTTTGTCAGAGACATAGTTTGTAAAGATTCTTTCCCAATTAAATTTACCTTTTCGATAACAGCATATCCTACCTCCTAGATAAACCAGTCATTTATTCTTTTTCCACTGCCTATTCAGCTCCCAGACTCTACGTAGCTCAAATTAAACCCTTAAACTGTCTTGTTTCCTCATGGAAAGAAAAGTCCTTCTGGATTTTGTACTCCCATTTATAACTCAGCTACAAAGCTATATGATTTAGTGCTAGGTGGGGTCTAATTTTACATTTTTAAAGAAGGAAAGTGAAGCCCAGGGAAGTTAAATGACTTCCAAAGTTCACGTAGCCAGTTAAGTAACAGAGTCAGCTTGGGAACCCAGGTCCCTAAATGCAGTGGCCTATCCCAACTTGCAAGGGCCAATCTCCTCTTAACAAGCAGTGCTCTTTTTTCCATGAATAACTGGAGCTATAGTAAGATCATTCCCTGTGTCCTAGCATGCCGCCTGGACCCAGGAGTGTGCTAGCAAATGGTGGGATAGTGAGGAAGGAAATGTATGCACCTACACTTTTAAATGTAATTTGCATTAATGCTTCCTTATGTTTAGACAGTCAACAAAACAATAAATCAAGTCATAATTGGTAGGTTGGTATTCTGAGATATAAATACTCACACTGAACATTTAATATTTGGCTTTTACCAGTCAGTTAAAGTCAGTTCTAGCACATTCACACTGCTTCTAATGCTCCCTGACTCCTCTCTCCTCTTCTCCCCGCCACCATGTAAAAATATTCCTAGTAATGGCTCTGCTCTGCCAACTACTACCAAATAAAACTTTCAGGTAGCACACTCTTCACTTTCAGCCTGAGATCCAAGCTAATCTTCTAGTTCACTAAGTCCATTCCTCCCTGTTGTTCAAAGCAGAACAAATTGGCTATAGTAATCTTAGAGACCATCTATTTCAATTTTATCAGTTTACAGATGAGGAACCTGAGGCCCAGGGAGGTTAAGTGACTTGTCTATATCATCCTTTGTCATAGAGGTACAGAAGCCCAGTGAACTGTCACTTCCTGGCCCTATATAAGCCTCTCCTTTGCTAATCCTTGTTAAACAAATTATTTCCCAAGAGGAAAACCCACTTTACCTTTTGTCACTTCTTGGAATTTGTTCATCATCCATCTGCCCTTTAGTTTCCTAAATTCCTAATCCTTCTGTGCCACCCTCTTACATTGTACCCCTCTGGAATTCCCAGTTTGTTGTTTGTTAACTTTCCCCACAAACTTTCCATCTTCTTGCAGTCATAGAAATCTGACTACCTCAAAAGATACTAGATCTCTTGGCATTCTTTCCACTACTTGGGGGACTTTCTTTATAGTCTTCTGATGTTCTAGGAAAAGAGAAGAAATAAATATATACTCTTTGACCTTATTGCCCATTGTAGCCATCATTCGGTACCTCTCTCCCTTTAACTTCACACCATTAGTCTATATTGTTTTATACAATTCAATGTCACAATCATCTAGTGCCTCCTCCCACCCCACCAAGTCATTCTCCCTTCTTTATCAAGGAGTTCAGTGCCTGGTAATCTAGCTTCCAACCACATCAGTTAACTAAAATCTCTCTATGATTATAATATTATTTAACTATTTAATATGATAATTTCTCCCAATCATCTATCTTACATCTGCCTTTTTTATCTTGACCTCTTGGTGACTTTTGATCTGTCTTCCTTGCTACTCTTTCTTCTTCTGGCTTCTGTGACACTTTCTCATGATTCTCCTACCTATCTTACCACTACTTGGTCTTCTTTGCTGGATTATCATCCATTTCCTTATCCCTTAATTATGAGTGCTCCCCTGGATCCTGCTCCCCATGTGGGCTAATTATGGCTCAAGGTGTTGGCTCACCATCTTTCCATGACCAGCAAGGAAAAAGGGCATGATTACAGAGAAGTGACCCCCAAAGATTGCACAACCACCAATAATTAAGTCAAGCTGGTTAATCACTTTTCCCATGAGAAAACTGTATGCACCTGTCTCTGTTATAAAAACCCTTGCCCTAGGACAAATAAATGGACTACCCTGCCACACCCATGCATTTGGGCCCACCCCCTCGGTGCCTGGCATCATATATACATACACATTCCTTTTCCTTGGAGACCTCATCAGTTTCCTTGGGTTTATTTATCATATCTAAACAGACAGCTCTCAAATCTATATGTCTGGCCTAACCTTTCTCCTACTAGTCAATCACTGCCAAATACCTGGTATGGACATCTCCAGCAAATTGTTGGCATTCCAAACTCAACAACACCAAAACGGAACTCATTCTTTCTCCTGTCTCCAACCCTCCACTTTTCAAATTCCTTTATTTCTATTGAGGATACCAACAGTCTTCCAGTCACTCACATTCACAGCCTCGAGGTCATCCTTGACCCTTCCCCCTCCCACACCCCCTAATTCTAAATAGTTCTTAAGTCTGATCTCCACAACTCTTCCATCTGACCTGTACATTCACATTGCCTGAACCTTGTTCAGGCCCTCAGTTTTTCTCTGCCTACAGTGAGAAGCCTACTAAATGGCTAGCTTTCATCTAGTCTTCCTGATCTTCAACTCATCTTTCACAGGTTTCAATCTAATATTACTGAAGCCCAGGTATAAGCATTATCTCATCTCTGCTGAAAAATCTTCAGTAACTCCCTATTTTCTCTGAGGTATAATACAAATCTCTTAACTTGATGTTTAAAACCATTTACAATCTGGTGCGAGGCTACCTTTCCAGACATCTCATATTACCTCTCCTTCACAAACTCTGTGTTCCAGCCCAACAAACTTACTTGTTTTTCTGTGAATGCAATCTTCTATCTCCCATCCTTGCGCCTTCACACTTCCCACCTGAAATGTACTCCCTCTTCAGTTCTGCCTCTTAGATACCTCAGCTTCTTTCGAGGTTCAGCCTTAAGTAGTAGCTAGGTGATGCAATGGAGAGAGTGCTAGGCCTGGAATCAGGAAGATCTGAGTTCAGACTCAGTCTCAGACACTTAGCATCAATCAATAAACATTTAGTAAGCATCTGCACTGTGGTTAGTTTTGGGGATACAAAAAGAGCCAAAACACAAACCTTGCACTCTGGGAGCTTATAGTCTAACAAGAGAGACAGCATGTAAACAAATACAAACAAAACAGGCAATATAATTAACAGAGGAATGCACTAGACTTACCCTATAGAAGGTGCAGTTTTAATTGGGACCAAGGAGGTCAGTAGTTGGAGTCAAGGAGGAGAGCATTCCAGGCATTGAAAACAGCCAGAGAAAATGCCCAGAGTTCAAAATATGGAACTGGCAGGAGGCCAGTATCAATGGATCTAAGAGTTTGTAGTGGGGGAATATAAAAAGACTAGAAAGATAAGACAGTGCTAAGTTATGAAGAGCTTTGAATGTCAAACTGAGCATTTAGTAATTGATCCAGGAGTCAAGAGGGAGCAAGTGGAGTTTATTGAATGGGGAGTGGGGGTGCTAAAACCTTATCAGACCTGTTTGGCAATCTCATTAGCTCCCAAGGATTTAATAATCATCTCTATGCTGATGATTCTCAAATCTATCCATCCTGCCCCAAACTCTTTGCTGACCTCCAATTGGATGTCTAGTAGACATCTTAAACTCAATATACATAAAACAAAACTCACTATCTCTCCCCTTAAACTCCCCAGCACCCTTCTACCTCCCCTATTATTGTTGAGGACAATACCATCCTCACCCTCTCCTCAGGCTTGCCACCTTGGAGTCATCTTGCATTCCTCACTATTTCACACCTGTCATATCTGAATATTCCCCTCCTGTCCCTTAACATTGCCACCACTCTAGCCCAGGCCCTAGTCAGTTCACTCCTAGATTAGTGAAGTAGCAGACTGGTGGGCCTGCTTGCCTCAAGGTTCTCCCCACTCAAATCTATCCTCCATTCAGTCACTAAAGTGATTTCCATAAAATACAAGTCTGATAATGTGTAAACACCCACCCCACCCCATTCAATATACTCCTTCCCTATTACCTCCAGGATCAAATACTAAATACTCTTTTGGGCATTCAAAGTTCCTCATGCCATAGCACCTTCCTACCTTTCCAGTCTTTTTATACCTAAGGACCTAGGAGGCCACTTGTGGCCTCAAGGCCACAGGTTCCTCATCCCTGAGCTTAAACCACAGTAGGCACTTAATACTTATCGAATTGAATTGCAGCTATTTGCCCCATTTTAAAATATAAGAAAGCTTAAAAAAAAGTTATAGATTTGAATCATTAAGAGATTCTATGCTTTATAAAAACATCTATCACCCTGGTTCCTTTAAATATGTTCCAGTAGAATATTATTCAATTGGCAAAGATTTGATTTACAAGAAACTTTCTAATAATATATCTTTAAAGTGAGTTACAGCTGTGTACTGTAATTTACTTGTTCTAAAATAGAAAAGATTCCCTAATGATGTAAAAGTCAATGCATACATATAAAATAAGCAGCCTATTCCATACTTATTATTAGAATAACACAGAAAAACAATGCTGTAGAGCAGCATTTCTCAAAGTGTGGTCTGACGACCTCTTGGGGTTCCTGAGATATCTTTAGGAGACCTTGTGAGGCCAAAATTATTTTCATCATCATCATAAACTATTTTAATGTCTAATATAATAATTATTGATAGCTACAACTGACATAAACCAAAGCTCTTTGGGTGGTCCCCAATAATCTTTTAGAATATAAAGGGATTAAAAATAGAGAATAAAAAAAATGAGGACTCCTGCTATGGAGGAAAGAATACTTGGGTTCCATTCTTCTAGATAATTACTGTGGGACTTCAAGCAGGTCACTTTCCCTCTCTGTAGATCATTTTCTTTTTTCTTCTCTAAAATGAGAGGGTTTGACTAGATGTTCTCTAAGCTTCCTTCCAGCTCTAAAGCCTCTAATTTGTTACTTCAAATGAGGTAAGTGGAATGTGGTAAAAAGATGTGCAGAGACAGCAAGATAAATATTATTGAAACATGCTTATCCAATACTTCTCAGTTCTGGTGTTTTATTTAAATAGGACCCTGAAATGATTGCCTATATTCCCTTAACAGTAGCTACTCAGTGAAAAATGAAATGCTGTTAAAAATCAGTAAGGAGCACATGGACTTTGTCAAGAGATGGGGACACCTGGGAGAGGAAAAATAGGAGAGCCAGCTGTGTTCTGGAGGGTTCAGGCTGGGGAATGGTGAAGGTGTATGGTGGGTGTGGGGAAGACACAGCTGCTTGACATTCTACCGGTCTAGTTGAGAAAATCAGCTTAACAGGAACCTAGTAAAGCTTGAGTTTCCCTAGTTTATCTTTCAAAAATACAAGGTCACCTCCATGCTAAAATGAGGCATTAAAAAGGCATTTAATGAATTTATTGTTTTTGAGTAGTTTTAAATACTTCAAGAGACATTTTGGGGTTTTCTTGGAAAAGATGTTGGAGTGGTTTGCCATTTCCTTCTCCAGTTCATTTTAGAAATGAGGAAAACAGGGCTAACTGACTTACTCAGAGTCACACAGCTAGTAAGTATCTGAGGCCACATTTGAACTCAGGTTCTCCTGACTTTAGGGCCAGTGCTCTATCCACTATACAACCTAGCTGCCCAATTCAGTGAATCAATCCAGTCAAAAGTTAGAGTTATGCTTTCTGTGGTGGCAGGAACTGATCTTTGGGATATGCACAGCTCTTAGCTCCAAGGTAAAAAGAAGATAAGGGAGAAACTAAACTTCATTAGAATATCAGTTGAAGGTAGATCTTGAAGCTATGCGAAGAGCATCTCATCTTGAAGATGCCTATGATACCAACATATTAAATGATACTTAGCACCTTTCCCTCCCAACCAACCCCACTCCCTAGTATATCCAGTAATTTAATTTCAAGGTATTCTTTGGGTCCACTTCTACTCAAGCACATAGTTCATAAGCCATTGCTAAAATGTTTAACTTCAAATAATCAGTCATAGAATACAGACATGCCTTTTGGTCACCACTAGGTGTTGCTCTATAGAGCATGTGGTTGCAAAGCTTCTTTGGACCTCTGGCTTTTGCATTCAGATAAGAGAACTCTGACATCTATCTCCCTTTTAGTTTAGAGCCAAGAAGCTTAAGTTTCAACTCTTTCAATATGAGAAGTAGTTCTGTGGAAGCTCAGCATCAACCTAGATGAAACTCTTGGATGCTTTTTTTTTTTTTTCTCACAGGGTCTTTCCTATCAGTTCTTAGGACTTAGCTGTATGAGCTATTTTTTTTTTTGAGGGACAGCATTTATTTCCAAAGGTCAAGGTTTTTACAACACAGAACGGCCCTGAACACAGATTAACCTAAGTGGAGTCCACAGACATTTAAGGTCTCTGAAAACACTGTGTGAATAGGGCTAAATCAAAGTCCATAATCCCAGATGATTTTTTGCCTTAGGGTTAGAAATTCCTTATAATTTCTTATTAATATGTTATGGGTACTCTACCCTTCATATCCATTTGAGGGAGGGCTTAGCCAAAGAAATACCATAAAAAACATATATCTCAGGTTTCATTTTTCTCCCATTTCCCAGTTCTTCCAAGATTCTTTGAACCTCTAATCAAATTAAAGGCAGGAGTAAAAGACAAGAACACAGAGCCCAAGTAGAACTGAGCCTTTATGATCTCCATTTTGATTCTATGTTCAAAATATAATATATTCATATATATTACACACACACATATATATACATACAAACATAACACATCCATTATATTTGTGTGTATATCAGCAACTAGAAGTACATGATGATAGAAAAAAAGAGTATGACTGGTTACATACACACATATATAGATACATGCACATATATATAGTGATACAAATATTAAAAGAAGAGATAGCCCCTTCCCTCAAGGAGCTGATATTCTAATAGGGGTACATAACAGAAATAAGTAGAGAACGGGTTTTGTACTAGGCAGAAATCTGGGGGTGAAAGAAGAGAGGAATAGGTGCGTGGACTCATAGAGATTATGATTAGGTATATGATGAGATATCTAATTTGGTTTGTGAAACTGAAGCATGTCCTGGTGTCAGGGACAAGCCAGTAAATATAATGAAATAACAGTTAATTTGTATACACTTAGTTACCAATCAGCTTGAGTTGAACTGGTCCCAGCTTAGTTTTCTTGAACAAAGTCTGGTAAGTCTACAAGTATTTAATTCTTCCTAGTCTTCATCCAGCTTGACCACCATTATCCATATGGACAATGGATGTGAACGGCAAAACTCTAATGAAGGTTTCTGAGATTTTCAACTCTCAAATGTCAGTCTTCTGAGACACAAAATGGATGCATGTCTCTCCCCTATTCATTAAATCCTTGCATAGAAATTCTTCCTCAAAGTATTTTTTGAGTATTCTCCATGTATTTTTCAGGCACTAGAGAATGTTCAAAATAAAATTTCTCTAAAGTCACTGTTAAGCGTGAGGATCCAGCACTCTTGTGACACACACTGCTTCTAGTTTCTTTGTAAGCTTTGCATAAGAAGCATTCATGTTCAGTTACTGCCCTATAGTACACTAAAAACTCTAAATTCAATCCAATTGATCCTGATACATTAGAAAAAGTTTATTGAATGTAGACATTAGATTTAAGGTATCTATCTTTTTTTTTTTTTAAGCAATTGGGTTAAGTAACTTGCTCAAGGTTACACGGCCAGTTATTTCTGGGTGTGGTGCTAAGTATCTGGGCCCAGATTTGATCCCCAGGTCATCCCGACACTGGAGCCGGTGCTCTTACTCGCTGTGCTACCTGGCCGCTCCAAGGTATCTATCTTCTTGTTGACACTGGTGACTTCTTTGTACAACTTCATGCTCATACTAATATAGACCAAATATAGGTATTCAGTCTGAATTATACCCCATCCCCCCACCCCAGTGGAGCACTGTAGTGTTACAGGCACAGAAAATGTAGATTTGTAATGAGCACCCACAATTTGCTATCTTGAGCTACTCCTTTTTGTACATAGAACCTCTGGCAAAGGTATACAAACTTCAAAGTACTCTGTGGTCCTTTATATACTAAAAAAAAAAAAACACAGTTCACAAGTTCCCACCAATGCATCAGATTTAGAACAAAATTAGATCAAAGCAAAGAATAAAATGGAATGATGTAGTGAGAAAAATACCACTAGAACCTTTAAAACCATTAACCTGAGTTATATTCTTATATACCATCAGAGGGGGCAGCATGTAGAGCATGTGGAGCAAGGGTACATGAATATAGTTGATGAAACTGAGGTTCAGAGCAGTATGAAGAAATCATTAACTGGAGAAAAGGTATGGTTTTGGTGGGGCATCGGGTGTACCATCTTTTTTTTTTTTTAGTAGGATGGGGAGTTTGAGAGGTTCTGCCAAAGAAACTTTCACAAGGTCTTCATGGGTCCCAGTCATGCTAGTACTCAGTGTGTTCAGCCTTACAGAGCCAAATAGTTCTGTTTTTATAGAATGGTTAAAATAGAGAATAAACTCTATGAAGTAAGCACTAGGTTCTACAGGGACTTCTGACATCCGATAAAAGTATGTTTTAAAGTAATGTAGTCTTTATTAAATGTATTTATTGAAAATTTGCTATTTACAAAGATACTAGGCTACGTATTCAGGGATATATAAAAGCAAATGAGATGGCGTCTTTCCATCCTCAAGGAGCTTACAACCTAAAAGCATTGATTTTTTTAAAGTGAACAGTATGGCAAAATTTTGTATGGAACACATGTAAACACAAATAAAAATATATTCTTTTTTTTTAAATGCTTTATTAACTTCTGATTTACATCATTCGTTTCTGCCAGATTTTGAGTTACAAATTTTCTCCCCGTTTTTCCCCCAACCATCCCCCCAAAACAGCAGTCCCACAGGATATCCCCACCTCTGATCTGCTCTCTCCCATATTTTCTCCTATACCCGTTTCAACTTTTCCAGTAGGGCATGGTGGATCTCTATATTTCCCAATTACATGTAAAACAATATTGATAATAGTATATATATATTTAAACATTTGATTTTAAAACTTTGAATTCCAGATTCATTCCCTTCCTCCCTTATCACCCACCCTTACTGGAAGATAAGCAGTTCAGTATAGGTTGTACATGTGTGGCTAATGCAAAACAATAACATAGCAGATATATTGTAAAAGACTGACTATATTTCCCTCCCTCCTATCCCACATCCCATTTGTTCTATTCTCTACTTTGATCCTGTCCCTTTTCAAAAGTGGGTGCTTCCAACTTCCCTCCCCCCCAGCCTGCCCTCTCTTCCATCATCCCCCCTCACATCCCCTCCCCCCCCATTCTCCTGGAGGGTGAGATCCCCTATTTAGTGTGTATTTCCCTCCCTCCTCAAGCCAGATTCAATAGGAATAAGGTTGACCCATTCCCTTTTGCCTTCCTATTCTTCCCCTCCATTGTAACCATTTTCCCTTGCCTCTTCTGTATGAGATAGTTGCCCCACTCTGTCTCTCCCCATCTCCTCTCATTATATCCCTCTCACCTCTTAATTTCACCTTTTAAGTATCATCCCTTCCGGTTAAATTCATCCTGTGTCCTCTATCTATGTATACCTGTAAACATATATACACACATTCACATATGTATTCATATGCCTGCATACCCTCATTTAAAGACATATATATATAATATATGTATTTCTAATCCCTTCAACTACTGAGAAAAGTTTCATAAGTTACAATTATTGTTTTTCCATGTAGGAATGTTAATAGTTCAACTTTGGCCAAGTGGCTCAGCAAGCAAGAGCACCAGCCTCAGTACCGGGACGACCTGGATCAAATCCGGGCCCAGACACCCAGCACCACACCCAGAAACAACAACTGGCATTGCAACCCCGAGTAAGCCACTCAACCCCAATTGCTCAAAAAAAAAATAGTTCAACTTTGATAAGTTCCTTATGATTTCTTTTCCCTGTTTACCTTCTCATGCTTCTCTTGCTTCTTGTATCTGAATGTCAAATTTTCTATTCAGCTCTGGTTTTTCCAGCAAGAATGCTTGAAAGTCCTGTATTCCACTGAATGACCATATTTTCCCCTGAAACATGATACTCAGTTTTGCTGGGTAGGTGACTCTTGGTTTTAATCCCAGCTCCCTTGACCTCCGGAATATCACATTCCAGGCCCTTCGATCCCTCAGTGTAGAAGCTGCCAGATCCTGGGTTATCCTGATTGTGTTTCCACAATATTCAAATTGTTTCTTCCTGGCTGCTTGTAATATTCTTTCCTTAATCTGGGAATTCTGGATACTGGCTATAATATTCCTAGGAGTGTTCTTTTGGGGATCTTTTTCAGGAGGTGATCGGTGGATTCTTTCAACCTCTATTTTGCCCTCTCGTTCTAAAACATCAGGGCAGTTTTCTTTGAGAACTTCCTGGAGGATGCTTTCCAGGCTCTTACTTTGGTCATGGCTCTCAGGCAGTCCAATAATTTTAAAATTATCTCTCCTGGATCTATTTTCCAGGTCAGTGGTTTTTCCCATCAGATATTTCACATTGCCTTCTATTCTTTCATTTGTTTGGATCTGTTTAGCAGCATCTTGATTTCTCATAAAGTCATTAGCTTCCATTTGATCCAATCTAATTCTGAAGCAATGATTCTCCTCAGTGAGTTTTTGAGATTCTTTTTCCATCTGGCAAATTTGACTTTTTAAGGCATTCTTCTCCTCATTGCCTTTCTGAGCCTCCTTTGCCATTTGAGTCAGTCTGTTTTTTAAGGTATTATTTTCTTCAGTCAGGCTGTTGACTCTCATTTCATAATTTTCTTGCATTGTTCTCATTTCTCTTCCCAATTTTTCCTCCACTTCTCTTATCTGCTTCTTAAGGTCCTCTATGGCCTGTAACCAGCTTGTATTTTCCTTTGAAGCTTTTGGTGCAGGAGTTCTGACTTCACTGATTTCCTCCTGTTCCATGCCTTGCTCCTTATCCCCAAAATAGGAGTGTAATGTTGGAATCTTCTGTCTGCTTTGTTTCCTTTGCCTGCTCATTTTGCCACTCAATGATTTGACTTTGGGGCTTTTTGCCACAATAGGACTCTGCCACCAGACAGGGGAGTTTTCGTCCCAAACGCTGGGGTTTTCTCAGCTGCCAGAGGTATTAGATGGGCCCTCTCTGAGGTCTCCACACGCTCTGGCAAGCTGGACACACACCCCAGGACCTCCACCCTAGACTGCAATCCAGATCCAAGCAGGTTAAAGCAAGAGCAATTACCCCTCAGACTGGTGCTTGGTCCCCCTACACTCTGCAGGCCAGGAGCTGAAGCCGCCACATGGCGCTGGCAGGCTGTGCCGGCATCTCAGCGGTTTCTCGCCCTGGGGGTAAAAGCCAGGCACTCCCAAAGTGTGGTCATACTGGGTCCCAAAGTCCAGAATGCACTGTCCTCTCACCTTGTCCTTCGCATCTATGTGTTCATAAATCTGGAAATGGCCACAGCTGCTGCTTATCTGGAGTGCCTCTGGCTGGCGGCTGGTCAGGCCCGCCCTGGGGCTAAAGCCTTGGCATGGGACTGGGCTCGGCTCCCAGAGCGCTGCACTGGCCGATTCCTGCCGGCTTGCCGGGCTGTTCTCAGCGGGAGGTTAGCTTTTCTGTGTCATTTTGTGGGTTCTGCAGCTCCAAAGTTTGTTTAGAGTCCCCTTTTTACATGGATTGGGGAGGGTGGAAGCCAGAGCTGCAGGAGGGTCGTGCTTCTACTCCGCCATCTTGAATAAAAATATATTATGCTTTGAGGAAGTTGCTATGAAACTAATTAAAAACTTCTGTTTGATTCAAATGGGTTCAAAGCATTCAAGGAAAAGAAATAGTCAAAGCCCCAAGGGGGGAAAAAAAAACCTTTGCCTCTTACAGAAAACCATATAATAAAATAAAGAAATCAGCAGAATAAAATTATTTTCATGAAAATTAAGTATTCATTAAGAAAGAAGGAAGAAACATGGAAATCAAGAGGTACAAGTTCTCAAGTTAACTTATAAGAAAGCGGAATAAGGTGAATAAGAGATATAAGCAGTGACTAACAGAATAAGTACTGAGTGACTCTGGGCCTAGAGTCAGGGAGATCTGAGTTCAAATCTAGCCTCAGACATTTACTAGCTCTGTGACCCTGGGTAAATCACTTAACCTTATTTGTCTCAGGAAATGGCAAACCACTCTAGGAGTTTTGCCACCTCCCCCCAAAAAAGGAGTCACAAAGAGCTGGATATAACTGAAATAACTGAAAGACAGCATGCTCTGGCTGCTAGAAACTGAAGGTCTTTTAGATATAAGGAAGTCTCTTAGGTTAGAACATTCTTTATAAGAGAAATGAAAACCTAGATTTAGTTAAGCAGTGATTGATACATTGAGATTAAGGAGAGGGAACCAATTATATTTCTTTCAATATTTTTTCTCTTATATATTTGCATGTATACACACACATATATCTATATATAATATAGATATATATGCACATTTGTACATATGTAAAATATATGGGTGTCAGCTTAAGGAATTTTTATACTATTATCTTAACATATTGCTAAGGCAAATAAGAAATGAAGATTTCATCATATGCTTTAAAAATTAAAGGATTATAGATTTAGGGGTGGAAGGGATACCAGAGGAAATATAGGCAAATCTCCTCATTTCATAGATGAAATTTGGCCACAGAGGCTAAATTACTTGTTCAAGGTCACACAGGTATATTTCACGCATCTCAACTAACTACATGTGGCACAGCTGAGTTAAATAGGCTACTACTTTGAACAAGTACCACAATTATCTGGTAGAGGCTATTGCAAATGCAGGAATATTAAAGACTAGCTTATATTTTGTAATGTTTTCCAGTTAAAAAATACATATCTTCCTCACAACAACCCTGCAAGTAAGGAGTGAAAGTATAATTCCCATTTTATTATTTGCCCAGACAATTGAATTGACTTGCTTAAAATCACAGCATTTATAAGTATCAAGAATAGGACTCATACCAAGTTTTTTTTTAACTCACATTTAGTGATCTTTTCAATATACTATGATGTATCATACCTGGGTGGAGCCAAGCAATTTTAAGACAGCTTGACCTTCAAACCCAGACTTACTTCAGAGAAGGAAATGTCACACACAACTTTCCTTTAGTAACTTGATTAATTTTGTCTCCATAATATTGTTAGATTGCTTGAGGTCAAAGTTACCGTATGCACTTCCTCATAAGACCATACATAAGAGCCATGCATTTGGTTCCATTTTCAAAGCAGCTTTTTCTGGATCTGCAGTGACACTGAAGTTGCATATTGTGTTGTTAAGGGAATTAAGTGGTGCTAGGCCTAGAGTCAGGAGAACCTTAGTTTAAATCCAGCCTCAGACACTTATTATTTTTGCAACCTTAGGCAAGTTATTTAGTCTTGTTTGCCTCTTTTTTCTCATCTGTAAAATAAGGTAGAGAAAAAAAAAGGAAAACAACTCTAGTATCTTTGGGAATAAAACCCCAAAAGGAGTCACAAAGAGTCAGACACAACTGAAATGAATGAACAACATTGAAAATCATTCTCATTCTCATCAACCAGATTCTCTGAAAAGACTAGCAGCACCAAAAAAGCATTAAGAAAGAACAGTCTTTCTTGAAAATATGCAGATTGGTGCCAAAGACAAGACCCTAGGTTGTACATATGGAGGAGCTTAATATATCTCTGGTTTACATCATTAGGAAAAGTGAAGGAAATAGTACAGCACATTTGAGTTGCAAAATTAGATTACATATATATACACAAAATGAGGTTCAAAATGAAAGGATTGAACTAAACGATCCCTACATTCTCTTCTAACTCTACATCCTGTGGTCCTTCATTCATTCATTCAGACATTTATATGTTTGAGAACATATATCTTTTCTTTCCATCCAGTCTGCATTTTACATTAAAGATTTCATGGAATCACATAGAATGTCAAAGGTGCAAAGCCAAGCCCCCAAAATCATCTCCACATCTCAGTTTGCAGACAAAGTAACTGAGGATCAGAGAAGGGAAACCATGTGACCAAACTCACATTGCCAGTAAGTAGCATTACCAAGTCTCAGAACTCAGGTCTTTAAGTCCAGTGGTTTTCTCTTATAGCTCTGTTCAAATAATCATTGTTTTATGTTATCATATTAAATAAGGTTTATTGTGTTAAGCAGATATTCATTATGTTATTCGATTCCCATAATAACCTAATAAGTTATATGTGATACTAGTATGGTAGAATTTGAACCAAGGTCGCTCCTAAATCTAAGTCTAGGACAGTTTCTTCTACACCACACCATTACTTATTATTAAGTATATTTGTTCTTCTTGTAACACTTAGAATTCCCATTAATTTAATATTTTTTAAAATGCCTATAGTGGAAACTGGGTAAGGAAGAGGAAGAGAAAAAGTTTACTAAGATATTTCTCAAGGAACTTACAATCTACATAGGGGAGATAAGATATATATTCACATACATGTATATATACAATGCAATTTAGAACACAAATACCTAAGTACAAAGAATTATTAAGTTAGATGAGAAAAGCAATCTTACTCCCTTTTCACTCTCTTCTTTTATTTGAATGCTTCTTTTTTTCCTCGAGTCTTATTGAAGTCAAAGATTGTCTTAGGAAGCTTACAATCAGGATTAAATATTCATTTAAAGGGACACATTCACAAAATCATGGAAACAACATTGGGAGGGACTTGAGAGGCCTTCTAGCACCATCCTTACCTGAGCAACAATACTCTTGACCCCATCCGTGAGAATTTCCTTCACCCTCAGCTGTCATTTCCACAGTAAAGCACTACTACCCAAGGCAATCCATTTTACTTAGGAAGAATGCTAATTTTTTTGTTGTTGCTGATAATCACCTTACTGTACAGTTGCTTTCTAATTGAAATATTAACATGTTGGAGGATTTGGCTTTTCTGGTTCCTATTCCAAGTTTCTGTTTGGATTTTGGCAGAGGAAAATATAATTGACTTTTGGGGGCATAATTATGTTAATTGAACCAAAGAAAAGAAAGAAAAAAAGAGGCACTTTGAGGGTCAGCCAATTTAGTTTCAAAATCCTGTAGTGTTTTCTTTAAAAATAAAAAAACCTTTCAAGGCATAATCTGTAAATGTATATGATTGAGCTGGGCACTTTTCAAATACAAAACCTTGAAGTAATACACCTTGACAAATCTACTGTCACTTGAGAGCACATCTGCAATGTAGATAACAAAATCCAGGTACCCAACCTTGTTTTCTAGTAGAACATTATCGCCCCCTAGAGGTTCTAGTGAAAACTAATTTTCTCTCCCCAGGATTTCTGGAAAAAAAAAAATACATTCATTTTCTTCAACAACAACAAAATGAATTAAATTCCCCCAATGTGGCACTGTGCTTAATGATGGGTATACAAAATAGAAATAACATAGACTTTTCTCTCAAAAAGATACAAGCTGAAGGAAAAAAAGATAAGGATACAAACATCAAGGAATAAGTGCAAAGAAACAATGCAAAAATGGTGCAAAGGAGATAAAATGCTAGTAAGAAATGGAGGAGAGGAAGATCACTTTGATGGGGAGGGGAGTCATGGAACCAGGGGCAGGTCACAGCTGCCTGAGTTGAGCCTTGAACAGAAGGATGGAAAGATTTTAACTGATGGAGATGGGGGAAGATAGAAGTCTGCTAAAGGCCTTGAGAACTGTGTAAGCAAGATTTTGGAGCTGGGAGAGGGATGGACAAGAAATAATCATCTGACTAGAATACATAGCAATATAAGAAAAGTCCAGATGACACTTATTGCCCAGAAAATTATTTGAATTTTATACATCTAACTGATATAATGCTATTGCATGTTTTAGCGTCAATAAAAAGTATCTCCAGTGAGAAAATGCTTTTAAAACTGAGTATCTCTTGAACATGTTCCATTTGTGAAAGATACATTATTATAACAATCATGTGTCAATTTCAAACATATAATGCTATTTTAACTTGGTAAGAATATAACATTTTCTCAAAATGAAAATATTATTTTGATGTTTCTCTGTTTTTTTCTTAGATTCTGGATTTCTCTATCCTCATTACATCTAAACTGGATATATCTAAAGCCCATGCTTTTATTTTTTTAATTTATGATTCCATCAAAGTGGGGAACTCCCACTGTGGAAATACCCTCTGCTGATGCAGATTTATAATTAATCTCCTGATTGTCTTATACATTTCCCTTGGGTTATTAAGAGGTTGTTATTTTTCATGATTACTGAGGTACTAAGGCAATATTTAAATTCAGGTATTCTTGAATCTAATGCTAGGCACTCTTTAGCCCCTAGTGTAAAATGGAAAATATACAGTGAATACGTAGTAAAAGATTGTATGATACACAATTATGAATGTTCTAGGATTATAGTTAATAATGACTAATATTTATATTGTATTTCAAAGTACTGAAGGACTTTTCTCATGATTTCATTTGAAGTTCAGAGTAACTAAGTGAGAATAGGTATAAGAAGCATGTATTATTCACATTTATAATGAGTAACTTAGGAGCTTGTGTCCTTTTACTAACTGTACAGTTAGTAAGTTACTGGAGTCAGGATTTGAAACCAGAACTCTCCTGGCTCTAAGCCCTTTCAATTACTAAATCATATTTGCTTTTAATATCTCTAACTCCCTCCCATTTTCTGATTGATTACCCCCTTTTTAAAAACTGAAGTGACTCTGATGCAGCAATAAAGATTCCCAAAATAAAACTATTCACAAAAGAAATATTTTTGCAAAGAAAAATTAGAGAGCAGTAAAAAGTGAAAAAAATAAAAACTTAAATCTGTATCATTTGGGGTAAATAACTACCTTATCTCTAAAAAAGAGGAACTTAGATTAGATGGCTTTTAAGGTCCCTTCTATCTCTAAAAAATTACAATCTGAGTGATGAGTAAATAATGTTATTTTTCTATTTCAATGGGAGGATGTAGGTGGTGTTTGTTTCTAAACTAGCCTTGAGAAAACACAAAGTATTCTACATAATGAATATTTCTTTAAACGTGCTTCATCATTTCTACAGCAAACCTATAATCTACTAAACTGTAAGCTGCCTGAGGGCAAAAGTGCCTGTCATTGTTTCCTAAATATCCCACAGTATTGTGATTCCTACACAGTTGGTTCTCAAGTATATCTGTAGAATTGAATCTAATTTTTAAAAATTCAGTAGAACTTTACTAGTTTTTCTTTTATTATTATTTGAATATGGACTAAGCTTGAGTTTGGTTTCGTTAAACCTTTCTTTATAATGCGATTTAGCATAAGCAACAGTATGAGAAATACTTAAAATATAAAGCGTGAACTTTTCAAGAACATTCCAGCACCAGAGAAAGACACACATATATAATGAATTTATAAGCCAAATATAAACAAAAATCCTAAGTCTGAAATTTGCCTCTGCCACCTATTGTTCTGTGTGAACTTGGAAAAGCTACTTGCTGCCCACAGATCTCATTTGTAAAATGAGGGGATTGGAAATTATTTCTAAGATCCCTTCCAAATTGAAATTGTATTAAGCAAATCAAAAATTTTTAGTACAATGTATTTTTAAAACCTGGTTTGAGTTACTATTTCTCCTAAAAAGAAGTAACATTCTTTAAAAAATCTATAATTCAGATTGTCCTTTCCTTCCATTATTTCAATTTACTGTGGTATTGGCTGGAAACACATTTTTTATGCTTAAAAAAATATTGCAAACTTTGGTATATATAAGCTATGGAACACAGATTCATCTAACTGGAAGGACTCTTCAAAGTCTACTCCTTTCATGGATGAAGAAACAGGGACCTAATGAAGTAATATGACTGGCTCAAAGTTTTTAAAAAGTGTTAAGTCTGACCATGTTATACAACCCTATTCAGTAAATACCAGTGGCTCCTTTTCATCTCCAGAATGAAATATATAAAAACCTCTGATGTTCAAGGCCTTTCATAACCTGCCCTCCTCTCCTCTTCCTTTCCAGTCTTCTTATACCTTACACTCCTCCCAGGCCCCAAACTATTCCAATATCCAGAGATACTGCCTTCCTTGCTATTCCTTGAACAAGATACTCCATCTTCCAAACAGCATTTTCAGTGCTGACCTCCATGCTTAGAATGGTCTCCTTCATCTTTACCTCCTGGCTTCCCTTGATTTCTTCAAGTCTAAGCTAAATTTCCACCTCCTACCAGAGGCCTTTCTCAATTCTTCTCAATTCTAGTGCTTTTCCTCTCTTGATTATTTATCCTATATATTGTTGGGGGGGGGGGGGCTGCATGTGAAGACTTTCCCCCAGAAGAACAGGTAGATTAAAACAATTTGTTCCAAAGACTCTGAAGACAGCTAAAGCTTAGAACTTGGCCAGAAATTAAAGATGCCAAGGTTATACACTGCTTCCCATGTCATAACTAGTTATCTTGGCTTTTGTCATTCCACTGGACTTCAATGACTGGAAGAGAGTAAAACTGATAACTTCGTGTTCCTCTGCCTCACCTAAATCCAGTTCATGCATCAATCAAAATGTTAACCCCACGATGTCATTTATCCTCTTAAAAAAAAAAACACATTGCTTGTTTGTACATATTTGTTCGCATATCATTTTCCTCTAGTAGACTGTGTGTTCCTTCAGGGGAGGGTCTGTGTTTTATCTTTCTTTGTATCTCCAAAGCTTAGCATAGCTCCTGATACGTAAAACAGGTGCTTAATATTTATCGACAAAAAACAGGTGTCTTAACCAAGACATTAGTTCTATCACCTTGGGCTATAATCACTAAAGAATATCATAATTTAAAAAATATTTTTCTAATCTATTTCTTCTGCCAGGAGGTAAACAGTGTGGTTCTTAAAAAAAAAAAAAAAAAAAAGATTGCTTAGACCCACCATGCAGCTGCGGAATCCTACTACTGCTTCAGTCCAGTGAGATTGCCCTGTTCCAGGCTACCTACATGTTGAATTGTGACCACAGCTCCAAGTGTATCTGCACCTGTTGCTTTGTCACTTGCCCATTGTTACAGTACTTTGAAGTAGGTGTAAAAAAATAAAAGTAAAATGATATGAGTGATGTTTTTTGATTCAAGCATAAATTGGACTTATGTTAGGCAGAGTTGTGCTAAATCATTAGCTTCACTCTCTGAGTCCAGTGGCAAGCCAAAAGTCAAGATCACTGAGATGGTCAAGATGCAGAGGATGACTGGAGTCTTTGATGTCTAACCAAGCTCTCAACTCTCCACATGAGACAATATCCAGAGCTTAAAATCAGTCTACTTAACAGTTTTTCTAAAATGAATCTAATAATTTCTATCCTATCCATTTATTTGCAGTTAACATATAACAAAAGTCAATCTTTGAAATTTAGTGGTTTTTTTTTTTTGGTAAGACACTTGGATGTTGCCTATAAGTATATTGATATCATTATAAACATTAGATCTGAAATGAACTTTAAGAGATTAGTCACTTCATCTAAACCCACTTCAGGAAAACTGAGATAAGCTTATTCACTCAAGATTATAAGCAAGAGGGAAAGCTGTGTCATCTCCTATGTCCAAATCAAGGAATGATGACACATTTATATAGCACTTCAAGGCTTATAAAAGCATTCTATTGAATGAATGAAATTCCAATGAATTTCCATCCTGTGAAATAGATAGTGAATGTATGATTATACCCACTTATCAATAAGGAAACTGAGGTTGGTAGAGGAGAAATGATTTACCTGTGGTCAAACAACTAATCAATTTCTGAATCTGTGAATTCCTATCTTTTGTGACTCACATGCAGTGCTTACTAACAAAATCCAATATTCAAAATGTTGTGATTGTATTTATGTAGTGTGGTTCCTGGATGCTTCCGCTGGCTAGTAATACATGTCTGGTGCACTGAATAGGAGCATAATTGAAGGATTATCATTTTTGTTGTTTTAAACTCTATGTAAATCATTACCAATTAAAGTTCCATATGCTAGTCATGGTATTTCATAGATTCATAGATTTAGAGAAAGAATCACAGAAACTATCTAATCCAACTCCCTCATTTTACAGATGCAGGAAATTAGATACAGGTGACTTTCCTAGGGTTACAGAGATAGTAAGCATCAGACCCTGATGTCAATAACAAAACCAGTGATCTTCCATTTTTCCACATTGCTTAACTTTTTTTTTTTGGCTCAGACCTGTGATTTCCTTATATAGGAACGTCCCAGTGAGGAAACATTCTATTAATACATATGGATAACTATTTTGTAACATAAAGTCTTGGTTGCTAAGGCTATTGGGAATTTAAGGGACTTCCTCATGATCATATAACCAACACATATCAGAAATAGGGATTGAACTCAGGTCTATTTGAATCCAAGGCCAACTATGCATCCATTAACAATGCTTCTTAAATTGTGGATTGCGACTCTGTATGGGACCCACAGTTTAAGAAGTGTTGAAGGGGTCATGAGTGGACAAAGTTCAAGAGGCTGTGCACTAAGATATGCTGGCACTTCCTTGTTTCGAAACATCTGAGAACTCCAGAACTCAAGTAACACCAATAAAATATGCCTTCATACTTAGTTTTAGTTACCAACTAACATCATATATTAACTTTAACTTAACCCATCATCTCCTTCACAAACACAAAACTTTCACAATTTATAAAACTACAAAATAGTATCAACAAAATTTTAGGAAAACATATCAAATTTTATTAACAATATATTTTAATGCATTTGAATATAAGTACAACAAAATGGTATGGAAGTATTTACATAGTAATACATCATTGTTTTGTGAGGGTCACAAAAATACTCGATTCAGCACAACTCTTCCTCTACCCATCAACCTCTATTAATTTACATCATTTTGAAATAGGGTAGAACTTATTTTTAATTACAGAAATAAAACAAAACAAAATGAGTTGAGAATGACTCCTGAATGTTGCCACAATCAGTTTCCTTTTCAAGGTTTGATAAAGCATTTTTGTTCTTAATTAATCAAGTTCTTAGAGTTTTAAATAGTGATTAAGTGCCTTCTATGTGCAAGACACTGAAAAAAAGAAAAAAATACCTTCTGTCTTCAAGAAGTTTATATTCCATTGGAGGACACAAGCTTTAGAAAGATATATGAGGTCTAGGTCACTAACAGAAAGGGTGATGAAGAAAGAATTTCCTTAGGAGGTGGAACATAGGATAAGTCTTAAATGACACAAGTTTCTCAGAGGTCGAAGGTAGGTAGGAGAGGAATTAGTTCTAGGCATGGGGGGAGAGAGGTGGGTATCAGCCTTTGCAAGGGCATAAAGGAAGGACAACAGCTTAGCTTAAACAAATATTAATGAAAAGAAATATTGTGAAATAAGTCTGGCATGAATGTGGACTAACGTCAGACATGGAATGGCTTTAAATGTCAAGATAAAGAATTTATATTTTATAGAAGAGACAATAGAGAGGTGAGAGGAGCGGTGGGGAACCTGCTGCCTCAAGGTCACATGGGGCCTTCCAGGTCCTTGGGTGCAGCCTTCTGAGCCCAAAGTTTACAGAACAAATCCTTTTATTAAAGGGATTTGTTTCTGTGAAATTTGGATTCAGTCAAAGGGCCGCACTTGAGGGTGGTCACGTTTGGCCTCAAGGATGCAAGTTCTCCATCCCTGGTCTAGAGGTAGGGGGGTTACCTGGTTAGATTTTGCATGATATGATCTTTTTATATGATTAATGCAGTATTAGGTAGAAGACAAGGAATAAGCACAACTCTTATTTTAAAAGTTACTTCAGGGGTAGCTAGGTGGCACAGTGAATAGAGCACCAGAAATGGAGTCAGGAGGACCTGAGTTCAAATCCAACCTTGGTCACTTAACACTTACTAGCAGTGTGACTTGGGCAAGTCACTTAACCCCAATTGCCCTGCCTTCTCCCCTCCAAAAAAGAAAAAAAATATAAAATAAAAGTTACTTCAACTGCAAATCACTCTAACAGTGGTAGTACAGGGGCAAAAATTCAGCTCTTTTAAATTCAAATCCAGTGGTGTTATTTCCCCATTAGCTACATGTCTCTACTATGATGATCTAATTATTGAGTTTGACATCTATAGCTACAAATTTCCATAACGAATTTTTTACACTTTCAAAATGTTACCTATGAAAAATGATGTTCTCTTTCTTCGTTGTAAATTGAACAAACTATATAGTATGTTAACTTGCCTTCCTGTCTGGTATTATTTAGCATCCCAAATTAGCAATTTTTGAAGAATATTGTGGTTATTTATTCAGTTAATATTCAAGCCTTACTGAAACTACACAAATTATCCCATATATTCAGAAGTTAAAACAAGTTAGATTGGATTTATGTTCACTTAAAAATTAAACCATAATAATGATATTATATTTCTTTATACTATTACTTCATATTCAATGCTCAGGAATATGCTTAAGAAGAACTCTGATAGGGACGGCCAGGTAGCACAGTAAGAGCACCAGCCCCAGTGTCGGGATGACCTGAGGATCAAATCTGGGATCAGACACTTAGCACCCACCCAGAAACACCTGGCCATTAATCTTGAGCAAGTTACTTAACCCCAATTACTTTAAAAAAAAAAAAAAGGAAGAACTCTGATAACCAAGTATTAGAGAGCTGATAAAATATTTTTAGATTAAAAGCTCCTTATTTATTTTTAAGATTAAGCTAAGCCACTCTGTAAAGTGACAAGCCAATATCCAACAAAGTGCCATAACTATTTGTAGCTAGGATGTATTTAATTATCCAGAAAGGATAAACATTTTATTTTTAACAACAGGGGGTTCAATTTACCAGTCTGAGATTATTTTACTTTTCAAATTTTCATACATAAATTCTATAATTCAGTCATCTATCTTTTTTTATTTCTAGAACATTAACTTCTTTTCACAATGTAAAAAAAGTGACAAACTTTTACTGTATTTTTAAAATGGAAGGAAAAAACTTTTTTAAAGAAAAAACAAAACTGGGCAGGAAAGTAGTACAGTGAATTGAGCAAAACACCTGGAGCTCAAAACCAACCTCAGACATTTAACTAGCTATGTAACCCTGGGCAAATCACTCAACCTCTGTTTGCCTCAAATTCCTCATCTGTAAAAAGAAGGTAATAACAGCAGCAACCAGCCAGGGTTTATATGATGATGAAATGGGACAAAATCTGTAAAGTGCTTAGCAAGGTATCTGGGACTTAGTAGGCACTATATCAATTTTAGCTATTATTACTGTTGTTAATGACATAGCTCTCTACCACTTTGCCTTCTGAAATATTTGTATACTCTTCCCCTACAATTGCCTCTCATTATTCTTTATATAAATAGTATAATTCTAGATTGAGACAGAACTTGGATGTTGTTTCATGAGTGAGATTACAAAGTAGGGTCTATTACACTCTATTGGCTTCTTTAAAAATAAAATTAATGATATTCTGCTTCTGACTGGCCAAATTCTGAAAATTCAAACATAAACTTTATAAAGAAAAATGCATGATTAAATATCTCATTTAAAGACATTCGATGGATTATTTTCTAATATCTTCTGAAAACATAAGGCTTTGAAGATGGAGGGTCCTTTTATCATTATGCTATTCTTAGAATCTTCTGATGTATGCTTATTTATAAAAGGTGTCCCAAAAGTCTTAGTACATTAACACCTAAGATTTCTGGGTCACCCTGTATTAACTGCTTCATTAAAAAAAAAAATTACAGTATTTTCAAGCATATGTTTTTTAAATAAATATTTTAAAACTTTCATTACAATTCATTCTATCTCATGGATTTTATTTGGTCATGATTATACACAATCTATACAAAAACAGTTTCTGTGGATAAATTATATGGGATTGTAATTTAAAGAGTAGTCCATTAAACTAAAAATGTTTTCCTAACATATTAAAGTCTGTTTTGGACAAGGACACTGTTGAATTTACATCAAAGCTAACTGTGTCAACAAGCAACATTCCATCAGTTATGTCAAAAATCCTTATTTGATGTTAGACATTAAGAGATTTAATGCTTTGGAAGTTCCATTACATAAATCACAGATGTCAAACATGTGGCCAGCTCACAATACTGCTAAGTGCATCTGAACCAGATTAAAATGTAACTGGGAAATAAATATTTAACAAAATAAATAAAATATAATAGAGCATAGATAAGGTGAATATATTGTTTTCTAAGTCAGCATGTGGCCAGCAGGGGTCCTGAGCAATACCACTGAGACAAATGATCAGTGCCTAACTTAACAAAATCAGGAACAGATTTCTAAATAAACCAATACAGATATTGTTCAAATGGAACAGTAAAAATATTTAAATTACAGTCATTTAGGTTATCTTTAGACTTAACAATAATTACATATCAATATAATGCAATTTTAGAGTTGAAGGAAACATCACCTCATTTGACATTAAATTAAAATTTATATTAAATAAGTGAACTGAGTGTTTTCCTCCATCACAGTGAAGACTAAACTAAAAGAATGTATGGCTATTTCAAACCATGAACCTACTAAAGATACCACTGCAATATATCCTACTACCTAATATGCAAATATTGAAGCAAAGATAACAATTAGAATATATTAGAACATCTAATTAAAATTTCATCTACATTATTCTGATTTCCTCTTCTTTTCTCTTTCTGCTTTTCTTTTCTGTTGCAAGATCTTTAACTCAGTCATTACAGCCACTGTTTTACGCACCCATGTAATCTAAAAAATAAAATATCTGTGAGCAATACACATAACTGAAAATAAACTTGGAAGAGAAAATTAAACTTTATGAGTTTGTAATGCACATACCACAATGATCATAGCATTTAACAGCAACGGTGCTGAAAAAACCATGGAAATAAACATTCCTCTTGAATCAAAATATTGGTATTTAGAAAATAACCTATATGTAAAAAGCAAAAGAACAAATGTTAGCTGGAAAAACTTAAAATTCCCACACATCAAAATCATCTAAAGAGATATAAGGGCCAGTTTCTTACCACATTGTAAAACCAATTTCTGATCTATTTTTCCCCCTACCACCTTTCCTTTGGTAATAGGCCCATTATCAAGGTAATTAGAGGAACTGTGTTATCCAGAAATCAACAGACAAGAAAAATGGATAAAACAAGATTAGTAAAATAGACCATAGTAAGGATAAAAAAGAAAATAAACCTTCAGACCAAGCCTAAGAAAATGAACTTAACTAAAACCATCCATTTTAAAGTTACCTGTAGGTTACTACTAGCTTCAAATTCTGAACTTGATAAAAAAATTGTATAATAACTTATTATATTTATACACACATGTATATCATCCATAACTTGTGATTTCTTCTTAAAGACACAAATAGGGGGAGTCGGTTTATTTCATAGTGTATTCTTGTTCACCTTTTTCTCTTCTCCCTTTCCTATATACACATGCCAACAAACTTACAGACTTAGTATCTTCGAAGTGAAGACGAAAATGAGGGGGATGCAAGAAAATAATAGAATTTAAGATTTCAGGACAGGGAAATGAAAGTATATAGACTGGTAGTCTACTCAGAGATTTTATGTTTGCATATCATGAAGACTATCTTTAAAAGAGGAATCAAGATCATGCTGGAAACGGTGAGCACTGAATAACTTCACAAAGAATGAAACTGACTACAGTTTTCCCTTCCCTAACCCAAGCTCTAACCCTAAATCCTAATGCTAACCTTAATCCTAACCACTCTGGCTCTCACTGAATGGCCAATAATAGATCCTAACCCAAATCTCACTTTCTCATTGTTTGAGTTCTGATGGCTCAGAGGGAGTATAAATAGCAATTGTTTCTGTTCTGGCCAGAAACTCTGAAGGTCTTCCCCTGTCAGAATGATTCTTCTGTTAAGACAAACTAGGTCATTGTTTCCCTCAATTCTTACCAAGCCTTTACTGAATTACTGAATAGGTGTTGCCTCAGACAAACTGAGACCTGGACAAGACCTTAGCTTAAAAAGGCCAACGTCTACAAAATAGGAAAATGATAAATGTTGGAGAAGATTTGAGAACACTGGAACACTAATGCATTGTTGGTGGAGTTGTGAGCTGATCCAAACCATTCTGTAATTTGGAAGTAGGTCCACAGGGCTATAAAAATGTGCATACCCTTTGACCCAGCAATACCACTTCTAGGGTTGTAACCCAAAGAGATAATGAAATGGGAAAAGGATCCACAAGTACAAAAATATTTATAGCAACTCTTTTTTGTAGTGGCCAAGAATTAGAAATTGAGGGGATGCCCATCAACTGGGGAATGGCTGAACGAGTTGTGGTATATGAATGTAATGGAATACTATTGTGCTATAAAAAATGATGAGCAGGTAGACTCCAGAAAAACCAGGAAAGACTTACATGAACTGATGCTGATTGAAGTGAGAACTAGGAGAACACTGTACACAGTAACAGCAACATTGTACAATGACTAATTTTGATAGGCTTAGTTCTCAGCAATGCAAGAATCTAAGATAACTCCAAAAGACTCATGATGGAAAATGCTAGCCACAACCAGAAATGGAGTATGAATGCAGATCGAAGCATACTTATTCACTTTTTCTCTTTTTTTGCTTTGTTTCTTCTCTCTCATGGTTCCTCCCAGTCATTCTAATTCTTCTTTACAACAAGACTAATGGGAAAATATGTTTAATATGAATTTATATGTAGAGCCTTTACCAGATTGCACACTGTCTTGAGGGGGAGGGAAGGGAGAGGAGAAAATTTAGAACTCAAAATCTTATGGAACTGAATGTTGAAAACTAAAAATTAATAAAAAAAAAAAAAGAGGGTGGGAGGAGAAAAACAAACATATAAAATAAAAAAAAAAGAAGACCAAGGTCTCCCAGTGCATCTGGGGCCATCAGTGGTCATCCTGACCTATGTCTTGCCATTGTACTCTGAAGATTCTTCAGGAGAGAGTTAGGCTGATGACTTTTCACAGCATTACCTCACTTAAATCCAATTCATTTTCAAGTCAACACATCACCTTCCTGATGTCATTGGTTCCCTTCAAAAATGAAGGACTAACATGAGATCTATAACCATGCAACAAAGGATGGCCTATTGATCTAAACAAGAAAACCAAATGTGTAAACAACATCTATTGTCCATACTATGATATGCAGTTGGATAATTAGAGTTGGTCTATAAACACATATAGCTTAGACACTACAGACCAGATAATGGCCTGGGTGGAGAATTAAATAGGAGGAGCATTTGAGAAACCATATGACAATTCTGATAATCCCAAGCTGCTCCCTTCAGGAAAAAAAAAATTAAAAAGCTCATTGTTTAACACTGATTTTCTTCTGGTGATACTATACAGTTATCCCTTCCACATCCTATGGGTTAGTGGTGCAGCATCCCCAAGGTCTGGAAAATCCACATAAAATTTTTTGGCCCTCCCTTTGTGCCATAGAAGAAGACTGAATTATTATAGTATTAAGAGATAAAACATGTTGATATTATGAAATACCATATTATATATTTATATATATATATTACATATTTTATACATTTCTGAGTTTCTAAACTTTTTCTTGTGTCATATAATAGCTTTTTTGGTGTTGTCTACAGCTTCTACAAAGCTCCCCCAAAGTTCCCATTTAATTTCTTATGCCAACTAACAAAATAGTGAAACCATGAAGGGGAAAGTCATAATGCAGAAGGGATAATTGTATAACTAGAAGGCATGGCACCACACACTATCTGAAGACTCAAAATTAGAGGTAACACAAGGTGGCGAATAGACAGTTGCACAGTGGACCTCAAGGGCCCACAGAGCAAAGACTGATGTAAAAGAAATTTAGAAATTCTACTCAGAAAAGAAGTTGGGCTTGTCAGAGAGTAAAATTGAGGGAGTATAGATGGATAACTCATGCACTGCATTGATACTACATATTGTTAGAAGACGCACTGTAGTAAGTATATCCTCTGCATTGGATTTATGGGTGGACAGAGTATGGAATCACACTGGATGGAAAATATGGATAGATTCTGATCATGTATTCAATAATGAAGAGTCTTATGTTTATATTTTATAATACAGTTTCTATTTTATATTAATACTTATGATAATATAATATTTCTAGATTATATTGTATATAATTTGTTATAAAATATAAATATAATATAGTATAAATCATAAAAATCATTATATATTTTCGCAAATGCATACTACATAGTACTTATGACACATATATACTACTACTATAGTTACTCTTACTCCTACTATTGATAACGTAAAGTTGTTTTTAGTCTTTTCTGACCCATGACCCTTTTTCGGGGTTTTCTTGGCAAAGATATTGGAGTGGTTTGCCATTTCCTTCTCCAAATAATAATAACTTTTATACAGCACTTACTATGTGCCATGTACTATACTAAGAATTTTATAATTATTATCTCACTTGATTCTCATAACAACCCTGGAGATAAGTGCTATTATTAACCCCATTTTACACATGTGGTTAAGTGACCCATCCAGGTCATAAAAACTAAGTCTGAGTATGGATTTGAACTCAGATTTTCCTGTCTTCAGGCTCAGAACTCTACTATAACACCTAACTGCTGCTGCTGTTAATGCTCCTGCTACTACTTTGATGATGATGATGATTCTCTTCCTCAATCCAAGAATAATTCAATTCCACTTAAAATGTATTTGTAGTTTGTTGAAAGCAGAAATCACATCTTATGCTTCTAAATTTCCTATAATGATGGATAATAGTTGAAATTCAACAATATTTGCTGACTATTATTGCTTCCCATTAATCATTTTAAGAAAAAAGATTACTAAACTTATGAAAAAAAATTACAAAAGTCATTTCTAAGGCTTATTATAGGTATATATGTGTATACACACACACACACACACACATACACATTACATGATACTATAGGTATCACTGAAAATATGTCTTTGTGTCTTTCTTCATCTATAAAGTAGAAGTTATAGTTCCATTACTAGTCTCCCAGGATAGTTGTAAGAATAGTATTTTATAAATCTTAATGCATCTTATAAATGTGAATTATTATTATAACTATATATCTGGCACTTTTTCTTCTGTTTAATTACTCTGAAGTAACAGCTTTCATTAATCATTTCATAGGTCCAACATTAATTTTAGCCAAACACATACAGTTGTAATTTCTCAAATTTCGTTCAAATATTGTTACATTCCCTACCTTAACACATTATTAATTTTAAAATTAATTATTAAATTAACAGATTATAATGCCATATTTCTTCAAAGCAGTCATAATTTCTCAGTTCTTTTTATTCTCTTTTACCCTCTTTACTATGATTTGCATAAAACTTAGTAACATAGCTCAGGAAAGATCTTGGACTTTGCTCAGAGGTATCTATAGTACAAGAAAATGCTGCTGGTAAAGAAAACTGGTTTTTATGGTCTTGCCAGTTTCCAAAACATATTCAGCCTTTGTAATGGAAATGGAAATTTGAAGATCTTTCCTGCTCTTACTAGACCTAGGGGAGTTTGAAGACCTTTCCTGCTTTGAAAATAAATTCTGCCTCTAAAAGGCTGAATGTAATCACATGGAGCCTGTGATGGGAGGAGTTTGCTGAGGGGTAGAGCAGAGTCACAGGAAGCTGGGAGTCAGAGTTAGAAAAATGGTGGGAGAGAGAAGACACTTAAGCATGGAGAGAAAGAGGTTTGTGAATATTGATATTATACTGGTTTGTGGGAAGGCTGAAGGATGCTGTGGCTCTCTGTGTTGTTATGGCTTATTAACTTTTTTACTACTATGATGTAATCGGCTTACTGGTTTTGGGATTCAGTTTTGTGGTGTCTAAATAAATGTTTTGGTTCTGCCCTCTATATGGAGAATATGTTATATTTTGTGATCAGCACTATATGGCATTATTTATAGTCACAGTAAGTGCTATAAATACTGCACTGGCACTACAGCCTTTCAGTTGGGGAGAGAGAGAGAGAAAGAGAGACAGAGACAGAGAGAGAGAGAGAGAGAGAGAGAGAGAGAGAGAGAGAGAGAGAGAACCAATGAGGAAGCTGTAAAGAAATATACAAAATTATTTAAAATAGTACATAATATATAAAATTGTATTTTGTAAGCATATAAAATTATACAGTGCTTCTGTCCAGATGGAAAAAACAAGTCTGAAAAACAAGGCTGAATACTCCAAAGCAGTGATGTCAAACAATAAAGGGAGGTGGGAGTGGAGTTTAGAAAATCTCACAATTACATTATCTATGCCGTACTGTCTTTATTTTGTTATACATTTCCCAATTATATTTTAAACTGGTAAAGGTCACAGAAGGGAGTTTTGGGTTGCTTGTGGCAAGGGCAGTGAGTTTGACATTTCTGTCCCAAAGCATCATCAACAAAATGAAAAAATCTTGTAATTAGCTCCCAGAACTCTAATTGAGGAGAATTAGAGGAATGTTATAAAGTACTATGTCAAAGACATATAAATTTAAATCATTTTTACCTCCAATTCATAGCGGCCAGTTCATTGATATATTCAGCACAATAGACTAAAATCACTGAAAAAAAAGAAAGAAAACAAGTAATAATAAAAATGACTTTGACATGAATAATTATTATAAGGTATTAATAATTAAATATATATTTTAAAAACTAGACTTTTTAAAGAATTAGCATAAGGAAAAATACTAGAATAAGAAACTGAATATATCAAGAGTCTTATAGGAAACAATTCTATATTCAGAAGGAACAATAAAGAGTAAATAAAAGAATCTATTACAGCATCGACTATGTATTAGGCACTCTGCTAACCATTTTACAAGTACTGTCTCATTTGATCCTCTCAACAATTCTGTGAAGTAGGTACTGTTATTATCTTCATTTTATAGTTGGGGAATCTGAGGCAAACTGAGGTTAAATGACTTGCCCAAGGATTATATAGCTACTGAGGATGGATTTGAATTTAGGTCTTTTTGACTCCCAGTCCAGACCTCTAGTCTCTGAGTCACCTACCTGCCTCATAAATACAGAGGGAAAGTATGATGAGTCATAGCCATCCTACATGGGACCTTTAAGAATGAAAGATTTAGAGCCAACACAGACTTTAGAGATAATGTTTAATGTCCTCATTTTATAAATGAAGGCACTAAGGGTCAGAGATGTTAAATAACTTACTCAAGCTAGACCTAGAGTGGTTTGCCACTGTGGACAGCTAGACCTAGAATTCAGTGTTCTTATACCACACTGCCCTGAGCAAACTACATTACTCCTAAAATGTGTTTAACAGTAAAGTTTAAGATAATAATTGTAAAATGCTTAGCACAGGCCCTGGCACATAGTAAGCACTATATAAATATTAGCTATTATTATTAGCTATCATTAGCCTATTCATAGTTTTCATTTTATCCTGGCTAGCACTAACATTCTATCCTAACACTCTATCTATCTGGGGTAGGGAGGTTCTAAAATTGTGATTTCATGTAAGGAAATTCCACTTTGGAAACTTCCTTCATCAATGCTGAAATAATGGAACTCCTCTGCACTAAAAGTCTTAAGAGAGTTGCCTAGGAGTACTGAGAGATTAGGGGACTTGCCCACAACCACACTGCCAGTGAGAATTGGAACTAGGTATTCCTGACTCGAAAGTCAGGTCTCTATTCACTATACCAACAATGCATCTCAAAATTTTAATTCATATATAATTAGAGAGTTGTACTCTAGAGCAACAATTGTCTTTGTTTTACACGGAAATAAAATGAAGACAAAATCATGTGGGAATGGAACACAAAGGAAGAAGTTGTTATCTAGCAGTTTTAAGTGTATAGCTTACTTGTCCAATAAGATTATAAAACTCCATGAAGGCAGAAATAGTGTATTTTTTTTTATCAGCTTCTCTTCTTTCATACAAACAGCAAAAAACAAAGTTTAGTATAGTATCTAGTAACAGTTTGGAAGATACTAGGTAAAATAAATACTTGTTGAACTATAGCCACTCAGTTCAATTCACTGCCTTAATCAACTATAAGACTTATTCATTCATTGTCCAATAAGCATTTAAGAACATGCAATGTACAAAAACTAAATTCAAGTCAACAATGATTTATTAAGTATCTACTATGTATATTATAGTAGGCTTATAGTATTTCATTTATAATTAATAGAAAAATATGGTAAGTGGGTCTGGACATTTTCATAAAGTATAGTTATTTCAATACTTAAATAAATGATTTCACCAGTGTAGATACTCTCCTCTTCTAATGTCATACTTCTGCTTCTCAGGAGATGGTCTTCATGAAATGTTCTGGATAAAAAAAAATGATATCCAACCCTCTGGCAATACATTTATTTCTCCAATAAGCTACTGGATTCCTACTTAAAACATTTTCAATTTGATGGGGATTACCAGCATTTGGGTCACTCCACTCCCCCATCAAGTATACCTGTAGAAATTAGAAGCAACTAACATGGGGCAGCTAGGTGGTGCAGTGAATGGTGTACCAGTCCTGGAGTCAGTAGGACCTGAGTTCAAATCCAGCCTCAGCCATTTGACACAATTACTAGTCATGTAACTTTGGGCAAGTCACTTAACCCCAATTACCCTCCAAAAATAAAAAGCAACTAATATTTCACATAGATAGTATAGCTTTAGCCCCAAATACTGATTTTTCACTCACCCAAACACAGGAAATGTCCAATCTGAAGTCGGTATCTTTGGAAAGTAAAGTATGTGAGCAACAGGCAAAGTATGTGGAAGCCTAAAAGTCCCAGCAACCATGGCTCAGACCAGTCAGTGTGCTATAATATAAGGATTAAACATCATAAACTTATTACTATCAAATCAATATGAGGTATCAATGGACCAGTTACCAGTCCTCATGCAGAACAATACCCTGAGAATCATTACTTGAGCAATAATTCTTTTACTTTGGACTAAGAGAAAAATCTCTTTACTTGTAAATGCCTCCTCTGATATTTAGCAATGCTTTATGAGTCTTCCTAGTTCAAGAAGTACACACAAGGAAAAGCAGGGGAGAAGAATACTGGAGAAAAGAAGTAGAGAAATAGGGGGAAAATAACCGAAAATGAAATAAGGGTGCAAAGGGTGGGTGCTTTGGGAAAGAGCATCATGAGATCTGGGGATCCTACTCTAAAGTATGTACATTAATGTAGGGTGAAAATGGGACATCACTTTGAGAGGTAGTAGAAGGTATAAAGCACACAGAGAGGAGCAAGACATCTTTTCTATAGGTGCTTTAACATGGTAAGTATTTAATAAATCCTTTTCCATTCATTCATTTACATTGTGGTACTAAAACATACTAAAACTATATGCATCTCTTTCTATCAGGCTTTTGAGGGAGAGGCAAATTCAATGCCACAGAAAGAACAATGGTTTAGTATGTCTGAACTGGGCTGTATTTTAGACTGTAAAGGTTCTCTGGACATCATCTTGTCAAATGCCCTCATTTCACAGATGGGGAAACTTAGTCTCAGATAATTGAAGTAAACTGTCCTAATTCATAAAGCTACTTAGTAATAAAACCAGTACTTGGACCCAGGTATCCAGATTCCAAAGCCATTGTTCTTTACATAATGTTGAACCTGTGAATTTTGCTGACTGGAAAAAATAGTGGTACCTTTAATAGAAATGGAATTTCCTTACAAACTAAATGGCTGGTCAGATGAAGGAACTTTAGTGATTTAATGAACAAGGTACTAGCCTGAGTACTAAGGGATTACAGGAGTCTTTTCTGAGCCATACCTTGCTCTTTTGGAAAATGAGGCAGTTAGACTGGAAACTGGAGGGATTTTATGTCATGCACCCCTTTGGCAAATTGGTTTAGTCTATGAACCACTTTCTCAGAATATTATTTTTAAATGCATAAAATAGAAGGAAATCAATTACAGTGAAATGAAGTTCTCAAAATATGTTTTTAAAAAGTTCACAAACCGCACATTAAGCAGTTCTGGACTAGATGATTAATTATTAGTTATACTGTAACATATAATATATTATCATAGGATCAAAGGATTGAGAGGTAGAAGATATTTTTGAGATAAAAGAAACAATCTTAAGTGTTTTTTTTCCTACCTTTTCTTTGAATTACTGTGCTAATTTATTAGCACAGTAAAAGGCATAGTGCTTAATAAATGCTTGTTTCTTAACTGATTGAAGGAGACATCAAAAGTAGTTATGCCAAATGGAATCTTATTTTGAATCTTCTTTACAATAAAAGTGGTCATATAGTCTTTGCTTGAAGAGATCAAGGAGAACCTACTTTCCAACATATTCCAGGACATTTTTTTTCCTACTAGGAAAGAACATTTTTCTAATGCTAACTCAAAATTAACTTCTCTGTACTAAATCAAATGTGAAGGTACTGATAATCCCACTAAGGTTTCTTCATCTGCCCAACCATTTAGTTTGTATGGCAAGTCCTTATTTCTATTCAAGGTACTACTATTTTTCCAGTCCACTAAATTCACAGGTTCAGTATTACTAACCCTTGACTCCTCACTCCACCATTTAGCTGCCAAATTTTATTTCTATCTCTACAACATCTCTCACATTTTACTTTCTTTCTACTTATATGGCCAGCACCTACATTTTAGGCCCTCCTCATCTCCTATCTAGACTACTGAAACAATATTCTATTTTGTTTCCTTCAATCCATGGGGAACATAGCTGCTAGTGATTTTCCTAAAACACAATTCTGAACATGTCACTTGCTCATGTCTCAGTAAACCCTAATGACACGCCAATGCCTCTAGGATAAAAAAAAAATAAAATAAAATCTTCTGGTTTGGCATTTACAACTTTTCACAAGCTGGCTCAAACTTACTTCCCATCCTTATCATACATTGCTCTTGTTCCTGCAGTCTTTGATTCAGCCAAACTGGCCTTCTTAATATTCATCACATATGATACTCCATCTCCTTGCATTTAATAATAATATTCCTCACATATGATACTCCATGCCTTTGTATTGACTGTCCAGGCCTGGAATGAACTCACTCCTACATCATTTCTTAGAATTCCTTGCTTTCTTTCAACAATCAATTCAAGTACCAACTTTTATACATGAAGCTTTTTCTGATTCCTATAGTTGCTAGTGCCTTCCCTCCCAAAATTATCTTCCATTTTTTTTTAATGTATTCCATCGCTGAAGTCCTGAAGACCAGGATTCAAATCCCACCTCTGACATATTTTCAATGTGAGTCTAAGCAAGCCATTTAAACTCTCAGTGCCCCAGATAACTCTCCAATTAATTGCAGAGAAAGAGTTGACCAAAAATGGTGTAGAGGGTACTTTTTCACCCAGGAATTTCCTATTTTTATGAAATCAACAGTCCCTATCTATACATGTATATGTATACACACATACATGCATATATACATACACATACATGTACACACATATATACATATACCCATATACACACACATATTGTTGTCTGCCCTGATTGAATCCTTGAGCTCAGAGACTGTTTTATTTTTATTTTTGTATCCCCAGCAACCTATTTGCCCAGCTCTAACTTTTCTAACTCCAGTCTTGCATCTCTAACCACCTATTGAACATCCTGGACTGGATGGTTCCCAGACACCTTAAATTCAACTTGTTCAAAACTGAAGTATTCTATTTCTCCCAAAATGGCCCCTTTTCATAATTTCCCTATTACCACCAGTGAACAAATATTGTTGTTACTTAGGCTTGCAAAGACCAGGTGTCATCCTCAACTTTTCACTCTTGCTCACCCTCCCAACATTCAATCAGTTGTCAAGTCCTTTCAATTCTACCTTCATAACATATATGACATGATACCTCCTGTCCTCTAACATTGTCCACATACCAGTATAAGGTCCTCAGACTGGAATACTGCAATAGCCTTCTGGTTGGTCTGTGATCCTCAAGTGTTTCCCTATTGCAATCTATCTACTGACTCAGCCTACAAACTGATTTTCCTAGATGCAGGCCTCATTATGTCACTCCCAAATTCAATCAATTCCAAGGGTTCTTTATTAACCCCAGGAACCAAATACAGGGAGTCCCAAAGGTTTTAAAACTGCACTTAGGACACCCTAAACTAGCTTTTAAATTCCTTCATAACCCGCCCCCCTGCTACCTTTACAATCTTCTTACAGTTTATTCCCCTCCATGTACTCTATAACCCAGTGACATTGACCTCCTCATTGTTTTTCAAACAAGGCACTCCTCCCGACTGACCATGTTCACTGACTGCCCCCCCCCATGCCTGAAACTCTCCCCTCATCTCATCTCTTGATTTTCCTTCAAATCTCAGCTAAAATACCTGCAAAAGATCCTCTTTTATCTTAGTATCATCCCCACAAGATCATCTCCAATTTATTCTGTATTATCTTGTTTGTACATAACTGTTTTCATATTGTCTTCCTCCACTAGCTGTGAATTTGTAAAGCAGGACTCCTCTCCCTCCACCCCCCTTTTGTAGCATTTACTAAGTAAAATGCTAGTTGAACTTGATTTCTTGACTTGTCAGCTCCTTGACTGACAGAAGCCTGAGGCCCAGAATGGCCAAGTAACTCACATAACCTGTCAAGAAAAAGAACTGAAGCCCAATTTTCTGATTGCGGGTTCAGGGTTCATAGGAAAGTATCATACATTTAGCAATGGAGTTGATTCTAAAGGTCATGTAGTCCAAAAACCCTCACTTTAACAGATGAGGAAGCCTTAGCTCCAGAGAATACCCAGTTGATAATACAGTGTAGAGTGCTGGATTTGGAATCCTCAGTCCTGGGATCAAATTTTGTCTCTGCCACTTAATACCTGTGTGATTCTAGGCAAGGTATTTAAGCTGGCTCTCTAATGTCCTGAATCCATTCCATTCAACAAGTGTTTTATTAACACGTGTTTTATCATCATTATTATTATATTCAAAGTAGCTGGTAGAGCCATGAGGACAAAAACAGAGCAGTGCGCGCTCTCACGGGACTTAGAAGATCCCAAGTCATATTGCCAAAGTCAAGGTTCCAAATTTTAATTCAAGTCCTCTGACAAATTCAATGCTCTTTCAATTAAAAAAAACGTGTTTTTTTTTTTTTAAATTAAACAGCTTTTCCCAACATCAAGATACCTTTCTCTAAAATCTCAACTCTAAACTGCAGGGGGGGCGCGAATGGATGCCTGGCTCGCCACTCGGAGAGAAAGCTGGAATGGTCCTTTTTCAGATGGCCCAGGGAGATGGAAGGCGCAGAGTCTCGGTTCTAAGACCCTGCTTCAGAGGCCTCTGTTCACTGAACCTTCCACAAGTCACTGGGTTCTCGGCTGTGGGCTCAGTTTCTCCGAGCCCACCCACCCCCTCCGTTGCCAGGAAGGCAGTTGCATGGGGCGCCCGCCTTCCCCGGAAGCGGCTCTGCTTCTCCCTCCTCAAGCCCTGGCACCTCCCCCACCTCCCCCCGTCCCCAGGGAGTTGGAGCCAGGCAAGAGCACGGCTCCACCACCCCCTTCCGGAACCTGGCCGGGGCCAACTAACCGTGATCACCCGGTGGAATCCCATCGGAATAGGCTCGGACTGTGGCTGCATCTTCTCAGCCAAAAGCAATAGCCCCTACAGAGGTGAGGGTCGACCACAGCAAGGGATCACGTAGTCGTTACGTTACCAATCACCTCCGAGACTTTGCCCATCCTAGGCCCCGCCCCTCCCGATCACAGGCCGTTGTCATTCTAACCTACGCGGTCTTGGATGTCTCGCGAGATCTGAGATTTCGCTCTTCAACTCTCAAGAGATGTCATGAAGGGTCCATTGCTTTCTGAGTTAGAAATGATCATTTTCGTCTTTTGTCGGTGTTCGCGATTTATTCCGTTCCATGGAGCAAACATTTATTAAGTCTTTAAAAATAAATAAATAATAGAATAAATTAAACATGTATTTTATATGCTGGGCAACGTGCCTTCAGCGGCGGATCCACTATCTTCACCTTCTCTTCCCCCAAGGATGCTATTCTTGGGAATAAACTGAAACATAAATAGTTCGAAGCTTAGAATGTTGTTACGATAAGTTAATTATTGGCACCTTTTGTTGATGATTATTGTATATCTATTATTGTTGGACTGTTGGAATGAAACTTACTTTGGAAAATAATAAAAGGAAGCTATTGGATTGATCTATTTGTTCTTAAACTTATTTTGTGTCATAAACCCTGTTGTGAGTCTGTTGAAGCCTATGCACTCTTCTGAGTAACCCTTTTAAATTAAGGGAATATTAAATTTCAGCTAGAGATTGATGAAAATAAAGATAGCATATTATGCATGTATGTATATATGGATACACATATGTATATATGTGTATAGTATATATGCATGTGTATATGTCTGTGTTCGTGTGTGTATTCCCTTCAGATTCAAATATCACCATCTCTCCCGCTCTGAAATCTATCCATGAATCCCTAGATTAAGAACATCTGGAGTAAGTCCTCCTCCTGCCTATTAAATTATAGATATATGAATAGAAGTAGATATCTTTATTTATCTATATTTACCTATATGCATATATATATATATATATATAATACATGTGTATACCCATATTCAAAGTTTTATTAGTCACCTGTAATGTAATGCCAAGCAAAGGCAACTTCCCAAGGTTCAGAATACCAGCATAGGTTCTCTCCATTTTATTCAGTGACAAATTAAGAACAGAGGGAATCAAAATATGACATCATTCAAAATACAGCATTTGCTAAGTGTGATTAAATAATCTCCAATTACTACCCCACCCCAGGACCTTACATTCATTCAATCAATTACAAAGTCCCTGTTCTAAATACTACTCCACCCCTAGGCTATACCTTCATTTAGTCCACCACAAAGCCCCTCTTCTCAAATGGAGATTATTTTCCAATCATAAGTAAAGTACATTCATTTGTTCAATCATAGAACACAAAAAGGTCAAAAGTTCCCTACCCTTGGATCACAATTGAATCTACCCCAGAGTTACATCAAGTTTAAGCACAGCACTTAATACCCAAATGGAGGTGTTTTCTTCGTCTTGACACCAGGCAAGTTCTCAGCAATCTTTGTTCCTGGGGAGACAAAGCTTAGCAAGGCCACAAGATACATTGCCAGTCTCTTCATTAATTCATCCTCTGTCTGCAGAACAGTCCTAGGACCCCTGAAAACATTAGCAAAACCCTCTCCCAGGATTTCTGCAAACATACAACAAGAAAATCCTTCTTCAGGGCTTCTGAACCAACAGAAAGGTTCCCAGACCCCTGCAACAACAACACTGCCCTTCACCAGTGGACAGTATTCACTCTGTCTGCAGGACAGTCTCAGGAGCTCTTAACCAACAGCCAGGTTTCAGTACTTCTTCAACAACAGGACTGTCTTTCACCAGTGGACAAATCTGGCAAAAGAACATCAAAACAGACAGACAAAATACCAGCAAAACAGCCATGTGTCCTCAGTCCTTGGCAGCTCCGGGGGCAGGTCTCAAAAGTCCAGGGCAATTCAAAGTGGCCCTCAACAATCCTCTCAGTCTCTCTCTGCCTCCACAAGGGTGCTGCTTCCAAAAAGTTCTTCTGCCTCTCTCCTGTGTCTCTCCAAATCTATGTCACCAGCTCCTCCCAGTTCAGGACTTTCTTTTCACTTCAATAAGTCCATCCCACAGGTGGGATTAACAAACTCTGGGTTTTAACACAATCAAACCAAAAACCAAGCAAATGCAGGGGAATCTTTAAATGCCATTACTATTACATCACCATATGCCAGGCACTGTTGACTAAAGGTGATAAAAAGACAAAAGTCTTCTTCAAATTGTTTATGACCTGTCACCAAATGAAAGTGGGAAATAATTTAAAGGCAGTTTTTTTATTTTTATTTTGTAAGTCATCCAATGAAATGTTCCGTTCCTCTGATTGCTTGGTGGCATGAAGTGATTGTGCATTCCGGAAATGAAAATAACCCTAAGGTTTCCCTTCACACTCTGCAAACTGACAAAGATGACCGAAAAAAGGAAAAGAAAATATCCAATGTTGAAAGGGTATGGAATGATAGGCAAATTAATATATTGTTGGTGGAGTTGTGAGATGGTGCAAAGATTATGGAAACCAATTTGGGATTAGTCAAATTAAGTGTCTAAAATGTTAATACTGATTTGAACCAGAAATTCCATTACTAGAATTATACTCCAAGGAATCTTTCAATAACAAAGTCCTCAGATACACCAAAATATTTATAGAGGCAGTGTGTGACAAAAAAGAATTAGAAACAAAGTCCATTGATTGAGGAATGGCTAAATAAATTGTGGTACATGAACATAATGGCGTATTACTGAGCTGTAAGAAATTATATATGCGACGAACATGAAGAAATATGGAAAGATCTACATGAATTAACGCAGATTAAAGTAAGCAGAACAAAGAAAACAACATACATAATAATAACTAAAAATATGGAAACAAAAGGGGAAAAAAACACAAACAAAAAATAAGTTAATTTAACAAAATTCTAAAGATCAAGCTCTACTCGAAGAGATATGAAAAGACCCCCCTCTCCCCCACCCACCCATGGTGGTAGGGGGTCCACATTGCACTTGTTTTTGGTCTTTCTCAACATTTTTTCCTCTTAAAAATATTTGTTAAATGCATTGGCTCTTTGGGAGGAGACGGGGGAAAGATACTGGAAATAATTATAATGATATAAGAAACAAAAGGGCAAAAAAAACTTTTAAAAAATGTTCTTAGCACTGTTTTGGATGTATAAAATATTATTTTGTTTCATTATTATCTCTAGTTATCTACTCTTTGTTCTTTGACCTACCAATTCTTTAGGAATATATTATTTAGTCTATAATTTTTTATCACTTCTTCAATGGCCCTTTAAAGAAAATAATTTTATGGTGCGGCAGTAAGTAAAAATGTTTCAACTTTTCTGTATTTAAGAACACAACTCCCATGGGCTATCTTGTTCAAATGACAAAACATATTTCACCTAAAAAACTATTTTACAGAAAACACAGGAGACAAACACTCATGTGGAGGTCAGGAGAAGTAATACAAGGACACTCTCAAGGTCTCTGAAAAACTTTAGAATCAATTGCTTGACATGAGAGATTCTGGCAAAGGACAGCCCAGCATGGCATGCCCACGTCAAAGAAGGTGCTGTGCTCAAATGAGCGAAGCAGAATTTCAGTAGCTCAAAAGAAATGTGAGAAATGCAAATTTAGAGACATATTCACCTCAAATATTCATATGGACTGTTTGTGCCCCACCTGTGGTAGAGTGTTCTCAACTCATATTGATCTGATCAGCCATATTTGGACACATTGTATCTTGTCTCCAACATAGTGATGCCATTTTGGTCCTCTTTGAGAGTGAAGAAAAACAACCAACCATTTGTTTGCTAGAGCTTTATGCTTTAATCTACTATCAATTTATGTAAATGTGACATGTACTATGGAGAAATATGCTCTGTCTAATAGGTGTTTCTGGATTCCCCGTTCAACTTCTAGCAGATGTGTATGTGTAGTAGTATGACAAATTTAAGCCCTCTGTTTTCTATTGCAAATGATTCTGAATAAACTGGCATCTTCTTTCTTTTTTTTTGTTCTCTTTCTTTCTCTTCCTTCCTTCTTTTCTTTCATTCCTTCTTTCTTTTTTCTTTCTCTTCCTTCCTTCCTTCCTTCCTTCCTTCCTTCCTTCCTTCCTTCCTTCCTTCCTTCCTTCCTTCCTTCCTTCCTTCCTTCTTTCCTTCCTTCTTTTCTTCCTTCCTCCCTTTCTTCCTTCCTTCCAGTATTTAAACCATTGTTTCATTTCTTCTAGGAATTCTAGTTGACATTGTGGTTCACCTGGTTTCTTCTCTGAGATTTTCTTTGTAGATGTCTTAGAGCTATATTCTAGTTTTGTATTTTGGGCATCTTTGGCCTTGTAGTTCTTTATTAGTAGAGCCTTTTCCATTAACTCATTCTTCTAGCCTTACTTACTGAATTGTGATTTTGTGTTTGAACTCAGCATTTCTGGATGAAATGCTAGGTCTCTTGTTTGGTTCTAATTTATATCCCCTGGGATTCTTCTCCTGTTTGGGGAGAAGGGCATATTGATAACTGCTTTCTTCAAGAACTGGCCCAGAGTTTGGCTCAGTTCAGAGATCTTCAAACTTTCGGTAATGTATAAACAATCTAGTGTAGGGTGCCATAGCAAAAACCCAGAACTTCCAGTTTAAAAAAAAATACTGCAAGTAGCCAGTAAGACAATACTCTAGAAAAAAGCCATAACAGGCATTATGACACAAGATATAGAAGCTACTTGGGGTGGCTAGGTGGCGCAGTGAATAGAGCACAGGCCCTGGAGTCAGGAGAACCTGAGTTCAAATCCAACCTCAGACACAACACAAAAACTAGCCATGTGACCTTAGGCAAGTCACTTAACTCCAACTGCCCTCCAAAAAGCAAAAAAAAAAAAAAAAAAAGCTATAGAAGCTACCACCTTAAAGAAGAGGAGGGAAGGAAATTTCATATTCCTCAAGGCAAAAGATATATACTTACATCACAGAACAACTTATCCAGGAAGTACAGTATTATAAGGGTTAAATGGATCTTTAAGGAAATATAAGATTTCCAAGCATTGCAAATGAAATTGTTATTTCCCAATAACTTCCATATTTTTCTTCCATTAGAAATAGTTATACTATTTTGCTTCTCAAAACAGATTTCTTTTAACTTGGAATTACAATTTAAATATTTTAACTTAATACATTTTAGTAATTTTTCTCCAACTCATAGATGCAGTTTATCTGTTCAGCATTAAATGTTCAGCATTAAAACCATAGTTATATACACCAAATACATTCAATTCTAATAACGGGATGTTAGTTCAGAGAGGAATATAGGAATTATTGTTCAATAAAATGTCAATTTATCTTAACCAGATAGATGAACTAAATAACTAAACCAGTTAGGAATTTCTAGTAATAAATCACCTTATTTTTTTTTCTTGTAAGATATAAAATAAGAGAAAGCTTTGTTAAAAGGAAAATTGCAGACTTAAAATCCCCAAATTAACACTTCAGAATTAATCTTGAGAAAACTATTTGATTTTTTCCCCTTTTAATTGGAAAATTAGTATTCAGAAGCTCATTCTGATTTTTGTGCATTCATAATTTTAATCTCTTTGCCATAAACCAAATATATCTTGGAAGGAGATAGAGTCTTGTCAATTGATAAACATTTATTAAGCACTTATGTGTCAGGCTCTCTGTTAAGTGCCAGGGATACAAAGGCAAAATACAGTCCCTGCTTTTAAGGAGCTCATAATTGAATGATGGGGAAAACATACTAAGAACTAGGTTCAAATAAGCTATAAACAGAATAAATTGTAAATAACCAACAGTGGAAGGCACTAGAATTAAGGAGGACCAGGAAACACTTCCTTTAGAAGGTAGAATTTTTGCTGGAACTTGAAGGAAGCCAGGGAAGCCAAGATGCAGAGATGAAGAAGAAGAGCATTGGAGGCATGGAAGATAGCCAGTAATTGAATCTGTGTAATTTAATGGTAGAGACTGGGATGGTCCAGGTGAAAACAATGAAAGGAGTTCAGTGGTTGGAGAGCCAAGGTGAAATGGAAGTTAAAAGGATTATTGAGTATTTAGGTAGGCTTGGATGGGCCAGATAGCTCAGGCTAAATGCCAGTATGGGAAATTTCTGGGGCTGGATTGCTTTCAGAGAAGTGGTCTTTTCTTTTTTGGAGGGCAGTTGGGGTTAAGTGACTTGCCCAAGGTCACATGGCTAGTTTTTTTGTTAAGTGTCTAAGGCCAGATTTGAACTCAGGTTCTCCTGACTCCAGGGCCGGTGGTCTATTTACTGCACCACCTAGCCACCCTGATGTGGTCTTTTCTTTATAGGGGTCTGGGTCCTATCACCCCATCATGACCACTACAAATTTATGTTACATATCTTCAACTGGGTCCTCACTGCTGCAAGACAATAATTTAATGCCTCTTTAATCAACTCAATATCCTAGTCTCTATAGTGACTCTTCCAAACTTTTTCATCCTTCTTACGGATGATGATAGCCAAGACCAAAGGTATACCATCTTTGTGTATATGTTAGGTGGTGTGGTGGAATAGGTCACGTGAAATGAGTAAGCTTAGGAACTGAGAGGTTCTAGTGTCCAAGGGAGTACAATATACACATTAAAGTCCCCTAGTTTAAGGTCAAGAGTTGCAAATGAGGGAAAAGCTGTGAACCAGGTATTAAAGAGGATAAGAAGGGGAATGTCCTGGATATTGATAAACAATAGCTATCAAAATTTTCATAGGGTGATAAATGTATATTGAGTAAACCTCCTCAAAAGAGAGAGATTAATGAGTGATACTGATAGAGGGAAAACCTAGAAGTAGTAATGGGTAAAAAAGGACTATTTCTTTTTGAGTGTGTGGACATTTTTTCTAATTTATTAGTTTATTAATTTTTAGTTTTCAACATTCATTTCCATAAATTTTAAATTTTCTCCCATTCCCTCCCCCTTCACTCCCGAAGATAATATGCAATATGATATGGCTCTACCCATACATTCCTATTAAACACATTTTCACATTAGTCATATTGCATAGAAGAATTATAATGAATGGGAGAGACCACGAGAAAGAAAAAACAAAACAAAAAAGAAAATGGGTCAGTTTCTCTTTGCATTCCAACTCCATAGTTCTTTCTCTGGATGCATCCTGGCAAGGAAAAGGAGTATTTCGACTCCCCCACCTGGACCACTGAGTGGGGGACAGGCAATAAATCATGAAAGTATAGTCAGTGCTGAAAAGAGACTGTGTTATCAAGAAAGCCATGAGCTTGAAAGGAAGGAGTGGGGAAAGAAAAGATGAAAGATGAAAGCTAGTTTGTTATGGAGTAGACCTTCCAGACAGCCTAGTAAAAGGGGTAGATAACTTTAGAGTGGGACATTGGTAGGGAGAGGTTTGATTGAGAGTAATTGGAATAAGGGATTAGTCACTGGGAAATAAAGAATGATGTTTGAATGGTAGTTTAAGGCTCAGGAAAGCTGGGCTGGGGAGTCTGACCGTTGGGGAATTTGTAAAATATTGAGGAATGAATTGTCTCAGGGTCAGACCAGGTGACAAGTTCAGGGAGCTAAAGGAATGGTAAAGTAATGTATTGATCTTTCTCTTCTTCCCTGGAAGTGAGGTGTGACAATGATTTTGATGCCTCTACTTAAATTAATCAGTATTTCTCAGTTCATTGTTATTTGATGAGTATCGATGGTTGTATTAGTGAATTACAGAATAGGATCAAATTTAAGTTAGTTATGTGTGTTAATGATGTTTGAATAAGACTTATATATGTTAGGATCAAATAACCTCTTATGTATCAGTGATATTGATATTATATATTAGTGGTATTTTTGTATATTTTAGGAAAAAAATCATATAATTCTCTGTTCTATAGAAGTGCAATTATATTTAACTCAGAAGCTTGCTGATTGCAGCATCAGCCCTCCTCATCCCTGTGAATCACTGGCACCTTTCCATTGTGGCCTTTTCTTTCACCCACCACTTCCTTATTTCATAAGATAACACAACCCAAAACCCAGATGGTTGATTTCCTATTGAAACTTCTATTGAGGTGGCTGGTAGAATGCCTTTACCAGGAAAAAAAATTGTGGTTAATGATGTAAAATCCTGTTGAGAAAGTGGTTATGATTGATTGACATTTCCCTTAGCCACTATAAGATTTCCCCACTTCTGAAACTGACCAATCAGTGAATTGTAATACCCCTTTTTAGTTTTAGTATTCTCCTAAGTGTGTAAAAGTAGCTAGCACCCAAGGGGTGGGGTCCTTGATCATGAGGAAGAACTTGGACCCAATTAATTAGGGACCATTGAACTCCCTAATAAATTGATTAATCATGCCTGGAGTTCTCATTGACTTTTGTTATAGACTGGATTTTTTTTAGCCTATAGAGGGATCTATTATTTCATAAAATGTTTCTCCTCTTCCTGAAGAAGGCAGGCGACCAGGCAGGAGACCTGGTGAAAAGGTATATTGTTTTTCCCCCTTACCTTAAATACAGGAGACTGATGCAATATGCAATGATTTCTTCTTTTCCCATGAGACTTAGTTCCTTCTTTCAGAATGAAAAATATAGATAAAACAGGTCTTTAAAAATGAACTGAAACAGCAGATGATTCATAAGCCTTAAAGTTTCTTGCTTAAAATGTATTCGAAATTAACTTAACTCAAAGTGGTCTAAAATAGTCAATCCTCAACTTTTCTGGGGGTAACATTCCAAGAAAATGGTGCTAAAGTAAAAAATGAAAATGTTGATACATTGAACCTATGGGAAATAGGGAATTAGGTCCCTGTAACCACCAAAAATCTTTTGCTAAAAATTGCTGAAAATATACTCTTCTGCATATAATTTGTCATAACAAAACATTATTTCTGATAATATGTGAAGAGGTTACCCATAAAGAGGGTTAAGGTTGCTCTGGAGACCCCAAAATACCAACAGCTGGGTCCTGCCGAATGAATTCAACTCAAGTCTTCTCTCAGTCAAAGAAAAGTAAAGTTTATTAAAATTTCACTTGCATTAGACACAGAGTAAGTCTGTGCTAGGTCATTCCATGGCGCTCTCACTATTCTATGGCACTCTCACAAACATGAGGACAGGATGGGGTCTTATATATAGAAGGTTGTGGGAGGAATCTATAGCTGGTCTGGGGAGGAGTTGGGGGAGGGTCAATGAGTGATTAATGTTTGGAGGTTGCTGGAGGCTACAGACTATGGTGGGCTAGGCCAGTTCAAGGGTGTATTGATATTTTGATAGGCTCAAGGGTGGGAAGTAGATGAACAATGGAGGCCTAGGCTAGTAACTAGGCTAGAGTTAGTAGTTAGTAGTTAGTAACTAGGCTAGAGGTCTGAGCCCACACACAATGTAAGGCTTATTGCCTCATGCAAATGCCTCATCAAATGAGACAATTTAATCAAGAGTCAAAGGGAGGTTCCCAGAGCCTGTACCTCAAGGACTCAAGGTTAGCTCAAGGGGGTTCCCAGAGCCCATAATCAATATGCACTTCTCCTAACAGAATAACCATGAAATAACCTATAAAATGTAGTGCACAACATAAAATCAACATCATGCAAAACTTTTTTGTCATTACTAATTCCCTAGAATTCTGTGATCTTTTTGCTCACATATCATTAAATAAAATAATTTCATGCAATATTCACTTTTCATAATGCACGAAATCTATAATATTATAAATACTATATAGCAAATAAAAATTTTAAAACTAAAACTTTTTTTTTTAATTTATAGCAGCTCTTTTTGTGGTGGCAAAGAACTGGAAATTACGGGGATGCCCATCAATTGGGGAATGGCTAAATAAGTTGTGGTATATGAATGTAATGGAATATTATTGTGTAATAAGAAATGAGCAGCAGACAGACTTTGTATTTACCTGGAGAGACTTATACAAACTGATGCTGAATGAGAAGAGCAGAACCAGGAGAAATCTGTACACAACTACAGACACAACGTATGTATAATGACAAACTTTGATAGAGTGGACTCTTCTCAGCAATGCAAGGTTTTAAGACAATTCTAAAAGACTCATGATGGAAAAAGATGTCTACATTCAGAGAAAGAACTAGAAAGAACTAGAGAGAACACAGTTTGAATGCAGATTGAAGCAAACTACCTGCTCTCTCTCTTTTTCTTGTTTGGTTTTGTTTCCTCTTTCCCATTGTTCATTCCATCTGTTACAATCCTTCTTTACAACCCGACTAATATCTAATGTGAAAGTATTTGCAGATCCTATACTTGATTGCAAGGTGCCATGGGGAGGAGGGGAGGGAAGAAAGGGAGGGGAAGAAAATTTGAAACTCAAGGGAATGTGGAACTGAATCTTGTAAACTAAAAGTAAACAAACAAATTAATAAAGATAACATTTTACTTTAAAAAAAAAAAACTAAACCATTTTTTTAAACTTCATCTTATCTTCCACTGTGTCAGATGGCAGTGTGAGGGCATTGTACTATAGTGCTGTAAACCTCTCTACCTTGATTGCCTTCTGAAAACAAAGACAAAGGTTTCTGGGACTTTAGTTGCTGCTATAGCAGTACAGAGTTTGGTAAGGTCTTAATGTCACCTTATTTGCCCAAAAGACTTATATTACATTTTGGGGGCATAATTGTAACACAAAACTCCAGTTTTAAAGGCAAATAATGAAAATAAGCAATGAATGCATGGGGAGCTCTTTATTCTATGATAGCAGAATGAACAAGACATAGAAGTGCCTAGTAAGGTATCAGACACTCTACAAATATGCACAAATCACAACTCTTTTTTTCCCTTCTTTTGTGAATACCCACAAATATATAGGTTTGCCAATAAAAAAAGTGAAATTGAAATTATCAATAAATTCAGATGACAAAAGCAAACTTATGGTATTCATACATCCTCAAAATCAAAATATATAGTTTTCTTGAAACATCTATACCAGGTATTTTTTTTTTCTTATAAGATACACAAATGTTGAGGATTGTCTACATACATATAAATAAATTCATATAACAATTAAAAGAGAATTTTTCCTAGAATTCATATACTCTCACAATCAAAATATATACTTTTCCTGAGACATCTACATCAGATATTAATCTTTGTTTCCTTTTTATGAGGGAGAAGGGTATAATCTTCCTTTCCTTCCTTCCTTCCTTCCTTCCTTCCTTCCTTCCTTCCTTCCTTCCTTCCTTCCTTCCTTCCTTCCTTCCTTCCTTCCTTCCTTCCTTCCTTTTTCAATTTTCCTCTTGGAAAAGTCTGAGCATAAAATTAACCTGTTTTGACTTTTCCTCTTAAAAACTCATACTTTGTTATCCATATAGAGACAGCCTGTAGAATGAATATGTGTGTATGTATATACACATTTACACATACATATATGTGTGCTTGTATATATGTGTATACCTACATACATATATGTGTATGTATACATATATGTGATAAAAGAATTTCTGACAGCTTTTTATCGACATTTACTTGAGATAAGCATGTGACAGCTACACTACATAAAATCAAGCTTGAGATATCAACTAGAGGTTCAGTGTTAACTTGCTAGTTTCTTGTTTTGTCTGAGATATTCACCTTCTGCCATCTGTTCTTTGATCTATCAATTATTATCTTCTCTTATTTGCTCTTTGAAATTCTATCATGCCCATTCTGCTTATATAACCTTTGTGTACAATGAAGCCTGAACTCTGAGAATAATAAACTTTGGTGATTTTTTTTTCTATCTCTTCACTGTTGATTGTGCAGTAGGCAACTATACATAGTAGGCATAATCCATGGATCTTAATACAATTTAGTCACAATTATTGGTGAAGCATATGTGACAGACTGATTGGATCAAGATAGAATTTTCTAGTCCAGTAATGTAGTCCACACAAGATAGATTTTACTGAAAGATTTATCAGCAGAAAAAGTCAATTGCCCCTTAAAGTTGCTCTCCTATCTGGAAAATCACAAAGACAAGGTAGTGTTCAGTGTACTTTCCTGGGTTGTCTATTTATCTCTTTAACCTTAAAAATGACATAAACTACTGGATTCTGCAGTAACCAGTCTGTCAGCTGTTGAACTAAATCATAATATCATGCTAATCAGAAATAGAAAGTAAGGACTGGGCTGAGAAACTTTTGAGTCTTAATCAGGAAAGCCTCCTATTTTTTCCCCCTTTTTTTCTGCTTGAGTACTACTACACTGGACTAGAAATCATCTGACTCCTATGCCCTTTCACTTTATTTTCTAAAGGTAAATAAGCAAGAGACAAGTTTGTCATTTTATCTACCTGTCATGGGTAATTACTGTACTGTCTTAACCATCCTCCCTATCTAAATTCCTAGGAAGTCCTGGTCTGGTCTGGTATTATGGAAATCTTGATTAGTCAGTAGGAGTCCCTTGCACTAATGATATAAATCTAGCATGTTAATTTTGCTTCAAGTGGTCAATGACTTGTAACAGTGGTCTGATTCTGGTAATTCTGGTTTGTGGAGATTTTCCTATAGATTCAGAAGTTAAATTAGTCTTGGTCAGATCTCCTTCTGCTATGGTTATCTGGTCAATTTATTTTTCCTAGACATCTACCTTTAGGTTATGTTTTGACTTTTGACTAAACAGAAGAAAATTCTCTTTGAAGATGTCTGGCCAAAGTGTGGCTTTGATATCATTGTGAAAATGTCTAGATGGGGTTAACTTCTGCAACTTGATATTCTCAGGCCTGAGGAGGATCTTTTGAATTTGAAACATTGCCTCTGCTCTCTCTAGGGTCTACAATTATTGCAACTATGATGCTAAACTCACCTTCCCAATAAAAAAGAACTTCTACCTAACTTTGATTAAACATTCAGTAGGACATAAGTTTTAAGAAAAGGTAGGAAAAAACTGGGAACTTTTTCTAAGGAAAGTTTCAAAGCTTTCAAAAACGTAATAATTTCAGATGTTTTTTTAATTGGGCAGGGAGGGCAGGGGTTACAAATTCTGGCCAGGTTGGCAATTCAAAAAGGGAGAATGAAATAACATGAAAAAGATTTTCCTTTGCAGAAATGTAGACAATCATAAACTATTTAAAAACTATATTTTGAGCTGAAAAATATTTGTAAGTCAAATTATGAAAGTTTGAAAGATCCTAATGAGTTTGGGGCTTGTAACTCCTTAAGACATTTTCGTGCAAACCTCCATCGTTGTTTTTTTTTTTAGTTCCCTGGATAATGACAAAAAATGCCCAGTCCTCAAATAAAAACAAAAGTAGTCTCTAGCAGAAGCAAAAAAAAATATTAAAAAATGTTTTAATACTTTTCAACCTTCTTTGATGCTTAAGAACCACCCATTATTATTTCTTTTCCATCTTGAAAAGAAGATTCATTTAAGTCAGGAAGCAAGTTATTTGAGAATAAACAAGATTTAATTTTAGATGTTACCCTACCACTGTGTTTCTTTTGTGAATAATTTAACAGAACTTAATTGCCTTGGTAAATTAGAACAAAATCAACAAAAAACAATTGGAATAGACTGTAGATAGTCTTTTATAAAGTAAAGAAAGGCCTCTTCCAATATAGAATCTGTGGTCCTATCATGTTTTTGAATAAATCATAGACTAAAGGTCATTTCCTATTTATACAACCTACTAACTATTTGACTTTTCCTTTCTGGTTTCTTCTCTGGAGAGATGTTTTCACCAAACTCATAGAAGCTTCAGGCTGATCAAGAAACAATAAACATTTTGTAATTAATTGGTATTGCTTAAGAAAATGTATCTATTCTGCAAAGAAGAAATTTAGTAGAATGCAGAAAACTAATAATGGGGATAAGTTTGAAAAATGATTGGGAAATATAAATACACGAGCAGTTGAAAAAGTCGTGAAAGTACATGAAGTGTTGAATGAGAGTGTAGAAAGAAAGATTCAATTTTGAAAATTTCCAGGGCTTCAATCATGGGAAGAAAAAGAAAGTTTAAGGAAGTTTTAGACCCCATGAAAATAATAGAAGGATAAGAAGATTTCCTGTAAATTTGTGAATTCTAATTAAAAGACTGCTTGTTATAGTTAGCTTTGAGATTTCTCATGATTTCTGAGTTTCATTTCAGCAATATAGATATTCTTATTGATATAGAAATGTATCTGGAATCATCTAGCATGATTTAAATTTGACATTATTATATTCAGTTATGATTACCAAATAGAGAGTATATAAAAACATTTTCAGTATGAAATTTTTTGAATAAAACATTTAAAATTTCTTTCCTTGTAGGACCAATAGAAAGCCATATCCTAATCTTTATGTATGAACTATATAATTATAATTACATTACAATGTAATGAGGATTGTGTATGCATTTCCCAAATTTCAGAAAAGCTGAAAATGTTCCCCAAACAAATGCTACATTATTCTTTGGCAGTATACTTACTGAAGGTAGGACCTAAAATTTGAAGTACTGGCAATGAATGATCCTTAGAAAATTCAAAGTTCTATATGATATTTTCAACTATAAATCTAGATTTGATTTGATAAGTCCTAAACAAAATCATAATATAGTCTCACTTAAAGTGAGATGCGATTTTCCTATGAAGATGATTATTGTATTTGGATCTTTATAAGTAAAATAGGCCCTGGTGGAAAATATACTTAAATTTGGAATTAATATAAAATGTCTATAGTCTGCAAGAATAAGGAATGTAAGTATAACATTTCTAACAAAATTAAGCTCACTGGGAATGTCCACATACTAAATATCTTAAACTTCAAAACATTTAAACTTATTCTTGGTCTTGATAAATTAATCTGGAAAATTATTATCCATAGGATAGTTGATCTATACTCTGAATGATAATGTTTTTGGCTACTTTTATAACTATAAGTAAAACCAGATCATAATTACCCTATGCTGATCTCTGAATAAAAGTAGTAGAGAATGACTACATTTATAGAAAACTGATTTTTTTTTCCTAAGAAAATTCAGAAATACATGTAATTGGAATAATGTTCTTTGACAGCAGTACATTTTGCTTTGGCTTTATGTTTTGCATCCATGATCTTGTTTTATGTTAGTATTATTATTAATACTATCATGTTAGTATGCTTAATTTCTTGTATTTTGATTTTGAAAAAAAAAACATCTTATAAAAGAAATGCTGTTAAATTGAGGTATCATATATAGAGTATAATGCCTTTTTGGAGGCTAACTGCTCTTTTTATTTGAAATCTGTAATTTTATAATTTTGAACTGCTACTGATCAGAAAATTTTATCTAGAAGGCAGAGTACCCTTCTGGTTTAAGATTATCTTTAATATTTAAGATTATCTTTAATATTTAAATAGCTATATTCTGGTTTGTCAGAGCTAACTTGCTTGCTAGAGAAGTTTCATTGTCTGTGTGAGACTTTGCTAGACTATCTGGATTTTTAACCCTGGTAAAAATATAAATCCTTATAAGCTGGGGAGAGGGGGAAGTTACAGGAAAGATATATGAAAATGAGAGACTTTTGAAATCTAGCCTAAGACTAGAGATAATTTCTGTACTAAGCCCACCCCTCAGGCAAATATTATCCTGTTAAAGAGGGAGGTGGCTTTAGTTGTTTATAGCATAGATATAGTTTATTTGATGTATTATCTGACTACTGATTATATAAATTGTGAACCTGAACTAGGAATAATATTGAAGCAGGTTTAAGCAAGAGTGATTACCCCTCAGATTGGCCGCTTGGCTCCCCTACATTCTGCAGGCCAGGAGCTGAAGCTGCCACCTGATGCTGGCTTCTCGCCCCGGGCACAAAGGCCGACGCACTCCCACTTATTGGGTCCCAAAGTCCAGACTGCACTGACCTCTCACTTTGTCTTTCACATCTATGTGTTGATAATTCTGTATAGCCAGAGCTGCTGTTTATCTGGAGTCCCTGCAGCTGGTGGCTGGTCAGACCCACCATAGGGCTAAAACCTTCCGCTCACACGCAGCCTGGGTTTGGCTCTCAGAGCCCAGCGCTGGCCGATTCCTGCCGAGCTGCCAGGCTTTCCTTACTGGAAGGTTAGCTTCTCTGTGTCATTTTGTGGGTTCTGCAGCTCCAAAGTTTGTTCAGAGTCCTCTTTTAACATTGATTGAGGAAGGTGGAACCCAGAGCAGCTCAGAGGTCCTGCTTCTACTCTGCCATCTTGACTCTGCCCCCCCACCTTCCTGATTTCATAATCCTCTTTTTTTTAATGCTTTATTAACTTCTGATTTACATCATTCATTTCCACCAGATTTTGATTTTGAGTTACGAATTTTCTTCCCGTTTTCCCCTACCCACTGCCCCAAAATAGCAGTCCCACAGGATATCCCCTCCTCCAATCTGCTCTCTCCCATATTTTCTCCCATACCCCTTTCTACTTTTCCAGTGGATCTCAAATGTCAAATTTTCTATTCAACACTGTTTTTTTTTCAGCAAGAATGCTTGAAAATCTGCTATTCCACTGAATGACCATATTTTGCTCTGAAACATGATACTTAGTTTTGCTGGATAGGTGATTCTTGGTTTTAATCCCAGCTCCTTTGCCCTCCGGAATATCATATTCCAAACCCTTTGATGCCTCAGTGTAGAAGCTGCAGATTCTGGGTTATCCTGATTGTGTTTCCACAATATTCAAATTGTTTCTTCCTGGCTGCTTGTAATATTCTCTCCTTCATCTAGGAATTCCAGGACCTGGCTATCATATTCCTAGGAGTTTTCTTTTTGGGATCTTTTTCAGGAGGTGATCGGTGGATTCTTTCAACCTCTATTTTGCCCTCTGGTACTAAAACATCAGGGCAGTTTTTTTGAGAACTTCCTGGAGGATGATTTCTAGGTTCTTACTTTGGTCATGGCTTTCAGGTAGTCCAATAATTTTTAAATTGTCTCTCCTGGATCTATTTTTCCAGGTCAGTGCTTTTCCCCATGAGATATTTCACATTGCCTTCTATTCTTTCATTTGTTTGGATCTGTTTAACAGCATCTTGATTTCTCATAAAGTCATTAGCTTCCATCTGCTCCAATCTAATTCTGAAGCAATGATTCTCCTCATTGAGTTTTTGAGATTCTTTTTCCATCTGGCAAATTTGGCTTTTTAAGGCATTCTTCTCCTCATTGCCTTTTTGGGCCTCCTTTGCCATTTGAGTCAGTCTGTTTTTTAAGGTATTATTTTCCTCAGTCAGGCTGTTGACTCTCATTTCATAATTTTCTTGTATTGTTTTCATTTCTCTTCCCAATTTTTCCTCCACTTCTCTTATTTGGTTTTCAAAATCTTTCTTAAGGTCCTTTGAAGCTCTTGGTGCAGGAGTTCTGACTTCACTGTCTTTCCTCCTGTTCCATGCTTTGATCCTTTTTGTGCCCAAAATAGGAGTGTATTGTTGGAATCTTCTGTCTGCTTTGTTTCCTTTGCTTGCTCATTTTGCCACTCAATTACTTGACCTTTGGGCTTTTTGCCACAGTAGGACTCTGCCACCAGACAGGGGACCTTTCGTCCCAAACGCTGGGGTTTTCTCAGCTGCTGGAGCTATTAGATGGGTGCCCTCTCTGAGGTCTCCACACGCTCTGGCAAGCTGGACACACACCCCAGAACCTCCACCCTAGACTGCAATCCAGATCCAAGCAGGTTAAAGCAAGAGCAATTACCCCTCAGACTGGTCACTTGGTCCCCCTACACTCTGCAGGCCAAGAGCTGAAGCTGCCATGTGGCACTGGCTGGCTGTGCCAGCATCTCTGTGGCTTTTCGCCCTGTGAGTAAAAGCCATGCACTCCCACTTACTGGTCCCAAAGTCCAGACTGTACTGACCTCTCACTTTGTCCTTTGTGTCTATGTGTTGATAAATCTGGAAACGGCCCTAGCTGCTGCTGATCTGGAGTCCCTCTGGCCAGCGGCTGGTCAGGCCCGTCCTGGGGCTAAAGCCTCAGCGTGGGGCTGGGTTCGGCTCCCAGAGTGCTGTGCTGGATTCCTGCCAGCCTGCCAGGCTGTCCTCAGCGGGAGGTTAGCTTCTCTGTGTCATTTTGTGGGTTCTGCAGCTCCAAAGTTTGTTTAGAGTCCCCTTTTTCCATGGATTGGGGAGGGTGGAAGCCGGAGTTGCTGGAAGGTGGTGCTTCTACTCTGCCATCTTGGCTCTGCCCCCCCATAATCCTCTGTGAGAATGAAGAACAAACAGTAGTAGCAGCTGTAAGGTAGAACTAAAATTTGATTTGCTCTAAGTTTTGCATTTAGGTATTACTGTTTTTTAAGCCAGTAATTAAGCTTTCAAAGGAAATGTTAAGAACTGCTCAGAATTTGTTATCTGGAAAATGCTATTACTGAAGGCAGATTTCTGAAGAAATTCAGAAGGCTCTTGGGGATAGTGGAAGCATCCTCATGACACAATTTCTTTACTATGTTACTATTTTTTCCTGGATAGAAATATTTCCTATCCGATTAGTACTAAGCCTGACTGTGGTACCCTGTGATTAAGGAACAATTCTTTAAGAAGTTTTCTATGATTTTTACCTGAAATCAAACAGAACTAGAGAGGTTTTCCCTTCGTATACTGAAGTCAGTCTGTAACTTTAGGCTTAGGCCTGAGGAATAACTTCAATATAATCTCATCCACCATCTGAATAATGTACAACTCTTTAAGAAGGTTTCTATGATTTTTACCTGAAATCAAGCAGAACTAGAGTTTTCCTTTAGTATACTGAAGTCAGTCTGTAACTTTAGGCTTAGGACTGAGGGAATAGCCTCAATATAATCTTATCCTTCCTCCTTTCATGCAAATTTCACTGACCATGCCAGGAGAATTACAAATGTTTTATAATGGATCTTATTTTATGATAAATGTCCTCTTGGAATCAGTATGAGGTGCATTTATAAACTTTGATTTCATCATTCTGTATTTTGTGAACATTACTTGAATCAGCTTTTTAATCTAGGTGACTAGGGAAAATCAAGTCTGAGATTTTCTATACCTCCTTGCTCATTGGTTTTATGGTCATATATTCATATCTAAAAATGTATAAATACAGTGTCACCTTTTTTCCTGAATGATATGACAATAATTTATTTCCTCAAAAGAAAGAGAAAATAAAGATATAATATGATAAAGATGTAAAAGTTTTACTTTTTAATGGATCAGCAAATTTTATTGTGGGAAAGGTGACAAGATTAGACTTCTGCCACTGGAGAGCTAGGATATATGTAATTAACTTTCAAAGGTTTTTATTGGGTAAACGAATATATTTAGAGTACTTAGGATACTTGTAATTGTATTTGCCTTTAAACCTTTGCTATTAAACAACTGGTGGGGTTGGGGTGGGGACAAAGGAAAATGCCAGTTAAAGATGGTGATCCCAAATTATGTATTTAAAATTTTTTCCTGGAGGCACTAGGAAAGTAGTGAACTTCTTTCCGGGCCATTTGGATATCTATAGATTTCTCTCCATATAAATGCACAAAGACATATTCTTTGGATATGTTTTAGCAATTATTTGGGGATATATCTTAGTAATTGTCTTTAATTTCTCAAGTTGGATTGAGGCTTTCACTGTAGAATTCTTTTTCTTCATGGTCAAGAAACTTTTAAGTATTGGGTTGTTTTTTTTCTGTTTGAGTTTCTCTCTCTCTCTCTCTCTCTCTCTCTCTCTCTCTCTCTCTCTCTCTCTCTCTCTCTCTTTCTCTCTCTCTTTCTCCTCCCTTTCATTATTTCCCAATCAAATCCTCAAGTATTCTTTAAATTCTTTCTCCCAATTTCAGCTGGAATATAGGTAGCTTATTTTAATTATTCCAAACCCTGACATTCATAAAGTTAACTCCACAAGATTTCCATGGACTTTCACCACCTGAACTAATTAATAAAAGGTGAATGTGATTACTTTTTGTAAAATCTTAATATTGTCTTATCACTAGCAAATTTTTCTTTTTCTTTTTGCTCTTTGAAGTTTCATTTTCACTATATACAAACACATATACAGGTAATTATATATGTGTGTTTAAGTGTGGGTAACCTGTAACATACACATATGTGCATATACACATGTATATGTACATATATGTCTAAATACACACAATACATAAATATATACATATATGCAATTTTTAACATGTGGTTGGTCTTGCAGAAAACTGGAGTTTAGATATCACAGGGGATAGAAGGGGAATGATTGCTCATTTTATATTGAAAGGAAAACTAGCTTAAATCTAAAGTCACTCCTGTGAAGATACAAGGATCCTTTTTCTGTAAAAACCATTATAGGACTGGAGAAAACACGTGGCCATAGATAGCATAGAGTTTCTGGAGCAAGCCAGAGGAGGAACACTGGGGATATTGTGGAGGTATATTGAATAAGCAGACGAATTCTTGACAAAGCCTTCTAGATGAAGAGTTCCTGCACATAGCTGATTTTCTGGATTAAGTGGAGAAGTTTTAGATTCAGTGCCTGGCATTGTGCATAGAAAATAATAGGTAATTAATAAATGTTTATTTACAGAATAATTAAACAATCAGGGTCTGGAGCTAAGGTATAGTAAAGTATAAAGTAATAATGAAGAGGAGCAAACCCAAACCTTGACCTTTACTGATACTATGAGTTTTGTGGCCTACAAATGTCCAAAGACAGAGCTCAACTTCCAGTTAATTTTGTTTCCATTCCCCCTTTCTAGAGTACTTACTGGGTAGGACTATAAGCCTGGAGAATAACATATGCTTCTAGAAAGTAGGTACTCCATGGAAAGGAAAAGTTTCTCAGTCTCTATCAAATCTGTATGCTTCTCTACTCCTGGAGGAGTTCATATATGTAATTCTGGAGCTATTAAATAGTTTTCTTGGCAACTGGGCCTCATGAGAGCAAGAAAAGTTTGTTCTTTAGTGACTGTAGATTTTTATTTTTTCCCTATGAAGATGAACCCACCCTGGGGATTATAAGTCTGAAGTAATATCTTAGTTTCTAGGGTGTATTTAGGTCCTCTAGAGATTAAAAAATAAAAGTTATTTTGACTATTGATGGGTTTGGAAGCAATTTCTTTGAGCTTTGTGTTTTCTGCCAAGTAAAATAAAACCTATTTTATATTTAATATACTATAAGCCTAAATATTTTCCTGGGAATTAAGGTTCTTTTACTTCACTCATGTATAAATCTTCACAAAAGCAGGCACTGGTTTGTTTTCTCTTTCTTTATATTTCTAGTACTTAGTCCAGTACCTGGCACATAGTTGGTACTTAATAGATGTTCATTGTTTGACTTAGCTTCTCTTTTGTGAAGATTTATACATGAGTCAAATACTGATGCTTCCAGAGATATATTATGCATCCCCGCGAAGCAAAAAGTGATTTTTTTTAGTCAGCTATTTCTTTGAATTTCAGCCAGATCTATGTAAATCTACAACTTTGTTCTGAATTGCTTACTACATTTCAGTGATCTCCTATCGCTAAACATTCAGAATAATAAGTATGTTATTTCTTCTTTTACCTTTTTTGGAGGGCAATTGGGGTTAAGTAACTTGCCCAAGGTTACACAGCTAGTATTTTTGTGTGGGTGTTAAGTGTCTCAGGACAGAACCGAACTCGGGTCTTCCCAAATCCAGGGCCGGCGCTTTACTCACTACGCCACCTAGCCGCCCAAGTATATTATTTCTTAAACTGGAAGTTTTGAAAGTATTTAGCAAATATGAAAGTGGAGTTGAAAATGATAAATATTATACTTACTACTAATAATTCATATTTTGTAAGATAGACCTCTTAATGAACTTTTTGTTATTCAAAGACCAGTTTAGCTAAGTTTAGAGAAAGTCATCATGAGGCTGTAGGATATTGCATTTTTCCATTACAACTCTCAAAGACCATTTCCCAATTCATGAAAGTGTTATTTTCTTCAAAGGTGGAAGAAGAATCCACACCATCAAAATAATAGGTCCTTGATATTTTATAGCACAAGATTTAGAATGAACTGTCTTCAACAATTACTACTCTGTCAAGTAAGCAAAGCAGTCATTATTATCTCATTTTATGGATTATTAAATTGAGAAGTTGAGACTTTCCCAGAAATCTGAGACTTTTACCAGACTATGAATTCCAGGTCTAGTGCTCTTTCAATTATACCATACATGCCATGAAAAAGCGAATAACTTTTCTGAGTCTGAAATTTTTTTTGCCTTTGAACCTATTTCAGTACAATTTATCAGCATTCATTTATTAAATGGCTCTCTATATCAGGCACTGTGCTTGGTGCTGGGAATACAAATATACAAATGAAACAGTCCTAACACTCAAGTATCTCATACTTTTAAGTTGTCCCCTCTCATTCATCAATATGATTTTTCTATATTATTAGGTACTGGGACCTATACGCTGCCCTCCAGTCCAATTCTTATCATCAGAAGACACATCTTGTGTGGACCTAGCTTTGTAGTAACATTTAAAAAGTCTAAACTGAATAACCTAAAAGGAAAAAAAAGAACAATCCATATAAGAAGAATGGTGTCTTTTCTCTTTTATGAATGTTTTATTTGTTCTTATTTTCTTACTATTGAAATCTGTGTTTTTCATCAGCATTTTTATTCCTGTTTCTTCCTATCATAACTCAGCAAGTATTAATCACTTTATATTTTGTCCTTTTATTGTCCCATTATATTATATACTATATATATGCATATGTATATTTACTATATTATGTGCTAACATACTAACATTGTACTAATGTATAGTACTCTGCAAAAATGGAAGCATTTGAAAATTATTAGGAATCTAGCCTGGTACTGTATTGTGTTTTACTTTAACAAACCACTAGGTGGCAGCATGTTGCTTTTCTTAAATTTCAGTTTCCCATTCATGCAATGAAAAAATCGTTTACCAGAAAACGAGTTTCCATGGTGGCTGGATTAAGAGTTTGCATTTTTAATTTCAGGTGGTGAAATAATTTCTCATGAAAATTGTGGAATGCCCAAATCTTTTTTTTTTTTGTCTCATATGGTGTTCACTTTGACAATATGTAGACATTGATAAAAGTTACTTGGCTAACACATAATCAATATAAAATAATCATAGGAATTGAGATTTTCATGATGGGCTTCCCAGTAATTCCAATAGTCTGATGTTAAAGTTGGCTTCATTTGTCACAAAAACGTAGTTCTGGGTTTAAATCATGACTGCTCCGGAGTAGTTGTGTGACCACAGGCAAGTAACTTCACTGACTTGGACAGAATTTTTGATAGTATTGGATTAGTTGAGTCCTTGTTTGACCTTTTCTATGTCTAACATCCTGGATATATTATATAAATTTTATTAAACACAGTTTTCTTTTAGTCAACAAATTATACCATATATAAGGGATTAGAGTGGCAATTTTTAAACTCTTAATGTAAGTTAACAATTTAACCAATACATTTGCTTTGATCATTGAAACTACTTTCCATGGTAAAAAAAATTAATATTCTAGAAGTGATGCTGCTATTTGTTTTAAATAATATTTTTCATGATATATATGTTTTGAATTCGGTTTGCACATCACTTTATAGTTTCTAAAATGTGTGTGTGTGTGTGTGTGTGTGTGTGTGTGTGGAATCTCTTTGGATCCTTACAATAAATTTATGAAAAAGACAGAGCAAGTATTAGTTCCATTTTACCAATGAGGAAACTGAAGATCAGGGCAGCTAAGTAACTGGCCCAACTTAGTAAATGGTAGACTTAAAATTCATAGTTCAGTTCTCTATCCATTGTTGTTTCCATTGCCATGTATTATAAAAGCAATTGTTGAAGTTTGTGATCATTTGTTTATGGGCAATTTTACATATATTTGACATACATACAAATGTATTGATGTTTATAGGTTCTTTGATCTATATGATCAAGGTATTGAAATTTACCTATTTAATCTCATTTGCCTGTTACAGATATCTCATTAAGAGCTAGGTAGTATAATTATTTCTCTTCCCATGAAAAGAGAGAGAGACAGAGAGAGAGAGAGAGAAAGAAGAAAGAAAGCTGAGATCAAGAACTTAATGACTTGTTCAAGATTATATGGCTTCTATGTGATCTACTAATGGCAAAACAGGAAATCAAGCCCAAAAATTTTGATGCCAATTTTAGTGTTTTTCATTGTAAAAGACTACTCATAACATACATATGAATTGGAGGTCATATGAGATATATTTTTAGGGATCACTCCATTTTTTAAAATTTGTAGCAAGTAACTAGGGAATACTTTGATTTTTCATCTGTTATTATAGAATTTGTAGATCATATTTTTTAATTTTACAAGATTAAAAATCAAAAGAATACAAAACAATGAAGTACATCTACAACAATACTTTCTTATGTTATCAGTAGTAAGAAATTTAACATACAAGTGGATGCTTATGGTTAAATTGAAAATGGGTGACAATCTCCTGTTGTGAAAATTGAACTTTCATTATAGTAATTTGCAAGCAATGTTGTTTTACCTGTATTATTTCTAGTTGGACAGCAGCCATTAGAGAAGTCCTGTAAAATGGCATAATATCCCAGAGTAGTAGTTCATGGTATTAAGAAAGTCAAGCCCAATTATGACTGCCTACTATCTGATAAGGAAAGGGCTATGTTCTTTAACCTCAGGACATTTTCCATTCTTTCTCCTACTAACTTTGCCCTTACTTGGTAACTTTAGTAGTATCCCTTTGGATTTATCTTTGCAACTAGGAAAAGGAATAACTATGACCTTTTGCTGTCTTTACCCTTGTTTTTAGTGAATTTGCTTATGTTTGCATAGTTTTCTTTATTAAATCTCATTTTTATTGATCCCAAAAGGGGAAATTCCTGAAGTCAGAAGAGTCATCCAATTTAGCCATTCAATTCAACAAACCATTGATTGTTCATTTTTTATCAGCTCCTAAGTTAACAGAGCAGGGGATATACAACTGAACAACATATGGTCTCTGTTATAATAATAGCAGCATATAATAGTAGGGTATATATATATATATATATATATATATATATATATATATATATATATATATATAAGCACACAAGCCTATGGGGGATTAGAGGAAAGAAAGAACATTCCCACATGAACAGAATCAGAAAGACTTCTTGGTGAAGGTGACATTTGAATTGCGACTTGAAGCATGCTAAGAGAAAGCCTGAAGTATATTTCAGGACCAATGCATAATCCAGTTTTGTGTGTTGTATATGTGTATGTAAAATACCATATATATATATATGTCTGTGTGTGTATCTATCTATATGTATGTATGTATATATACATGTATATGTGGGAATGATACTTGTTTACCCAATATCAAGAAAGAATAAACATAGAACAATCCACAAATACAGTATTAGGCTCACCTAGGCATGACATTGGCTTTAACCGTCATGTGCTGGGATGAAGGAATAGGAAGATCTTTCTTCCTCTACCTAGAGAAGTGGCTTGAAACAATCCTGACAAGATCTACAAGGAAGGAAGAAGGAGGAGGAGGAGGAAAAAGAGAAAGAGGAGGAGAACAACAAAAAGAAAATGAGAGAAAGAGAAAGGAGAGAGGGAGAGACTTCTTTTATAAAGGTTCCCTGAGTCATTGGTTCTTTTACCATATCAGTTAATGAAAGATTGATTCATCATCCTCAAATGCTAAAGCCCTCTCATTGCTGAATCATGCATGTATGGTCAAACAGAAACAGCAAAGTCATTTCTGTACTTTAAGCTTCACACACACACACACACACGCACGTGCATATACACACTATTATAAAAAAAACCTCACATATTAATTAATACCTAATTGGTAAACGAATTAATGATCATAGAACTGTGCAAATATGGTGCAGAATAAATAGACTATATAATGATATATAGTCATTTGGATAAAAGCATGACATATATTTGCATGTTTGCAAATAAATGCTACAATATAATTTATTTCCAAAATAAGTGTGACATTCTATTATCAAGAGGGATTTAAAATGTTTTCTTCAGAATTGTTTTAATGAGACAGCTGTACCAAAATTGGCCACTGAATATCCTATCAGATTCTTTGGAAGCAGGGTTAGAAATTTCATATTTAATGCCTAAAGAGCATTAGAAGTACAATTACATTGTAATGGAGATATTACAATGGAGATAAAAAAGACAAAACTATGTTTTGTTTTGTTTTTTGGTAACAGCATCTGCCTCCTTGGCTACTTCTTGAGGCATTTCCTGTTGCCAGCTTTCCACTTTCTTTAGCTTCATGATAGATTCCTGAAAATGATTCCTTATTCTAATAATCTATCTGATACTGAAGCATCTTAGGTTCTGAGAAATCTATGAATATCACATTAATGAACTTTTTTTAATTTGCAACTGAAAAGGTAGTCAAAAGAAGTTTTTCTTAAAATAGCAAAAAATGTACACTTTGAGACAGAAGGAGAAAAGTAGTGTTGCTTCTTAAATAATTTGAATTTAATTCTCCTGACTTTCATGAAATTGAATTTTGTTGGCTTCTCATTTCAGAAACATGAGATTTTGTTAAGAATAAACTTCATCTAATATTTGGATTATTCACTTTGAGTTTTATTTTTAATTGTCATTGATACCAATATACTTTATCAAACATTCAAAGTACAAGTCAAGAATTGTTAGAGGTGGGTATTATAAGAAAACCACATTTAGATAGTCTTTAAAATGCAAACAGAATAGATATGAGAAACTAAATAAAAGTACATAAGGAAGAATAACAAAAAGAGTTAGAAGATGATCTAGTGGTAACATTAAAAGGGGAAGAAAAATTATTGTTCCTTGGGACTTTACCCTTTTCTAAATCTCTTTGAGAAAAAACTGAGACAAGTTCTAGGTTTGGGAAGGAACTCTTAATTTATCTTCACATTTTCCAGCACCTAATCCAGTAAGCATTCTATAAAAATTTGTTGAATGACAGCATATGTTTAGGGCATATAAGTGCCACAACATAGAGATTATAGACAGAGATAAAAGGAATCTTAGAGCAGGGGTAGGGAACCTGCAGCCTTGAGGTCACATGTGGCCTTCTAGGTCCTCAGGTGGGACTTTTTGAGTAAGTCCAAGTTTTACAGATCAAATCTTTAAGGGAAGTTCTGTGAAGTTTGCATTCAGTCAAAGGGCTGCACTTGAGGACCTAGAGGACCTCATATGAGCACTAGACTGCAGGTTCCCAGCCCCTGCCTCAGAGTCTATCTTGCTGTTTTTGAATCTTTTCAGTCCTGTCCTACTCCATTCCCTTAACATTTTATAGATAAAGAAACTGAGGTTGAAGAGACTTAAGTTACTTCCCCAGGGTCCAATAGCTAGAGTGTCTGAGAAAGGACTTGAACTGGGGTCAGCCCACAACTCAATCCATAGAGACATCTCCCTGCTTGATAGCTCTTCTTATATGGGATATTTGTGCATGATCAATACATTATGATATTGTAGCTTTTTTCTACCAAAATTTTGATTTTTTGAGCTCAATTTTAACTGATTCCCCCTAAACACATTCTTTCTATCCTCTAGTTTTCCTAGGATATATTGTCTAAGATATCTCCAAGGTTCCTGTGGTTTTCAATGAAAGACAGTGCTGCCTACTGGAAACAGCATTGGACTAGAAATCAGAGGGCTTGAATTTAAATACTGTATTTGCTATTTCCTGTGTTTGTAATCTTGGTCAAGGTAATTAAACTCCCTGGCTTCAGTTTCCTCATCTATATAATTAGGGGTTGAATAAGATAATTTCCAAGGTACCTTCTTGCTCTAAATATGTGAAACTTATCTATACATGTCATATATTCTATGGTGGAATGTCATGGATTGTGTTACTTTAAAAACAAAAACTTCATGTACTTAGAATAGTATAGGAAAAATATGTTATTAATTATTAATATTGTTTGAATCTAGGTTTATGTTGCTAGAAAATTGTCTAATCCAAAGGTTATGGTAGAGGTCAGGCTGATCTCAAAAACAACTCAGGAAAAGATGAATGGCTTCAGGGAATGCTAAAATCCCATCCAAGTCTTGTTTTGGACCAACCCAACGCTTTCATTTTTGGTTCCCTAAATTTAAATGTTTATACATTACTGACCTACTTGGTTAATTAGTTGTTGTTCTTTATTCTCAGAAGACCAAAATGACACACATTGTTGAATGAAGGTACAGTATGTCTGGCTGTAGCTAATCAGACCAATAAAGTTCAATACAAGGCTCTACCATAGGTTGGGCACAAATTGCCCACACGAACAGTTGGAGTAGAGTTACTATAGTCCTGCTTTTCTCATAGAGCACAAAGCTTTCTTTCATGTATCACAGCAAACTGGGCTGTCCTTTGCCAATGTCTCTCATGTTACACAATCAATTCCAAAGTTCTTCAGAGAGACCTTGGAAATGTCCTTTTCACTTCTTCTCACCTCCATGTGAATACTTGCCTTGTGTGAATTCTCTATAAAAGTCTTTAGGGCAAATGGACATTTAACATTCAATCAATGTGGCCAGCCCATCAGATCTGTACTCTTGAAGTAGAGTGTTAATGCTTGGAGGTTTAACTCGAGAAACAAAACAAAACAAAACAAAAAAATCAAACCAGTGTCTGGTACCTTATCTTGCTAGGTGATCTTCAGAATTTTCCTAGAGCAATTCAAATGGGAGCAATTCAGTTTCCTGGCATGGCACTGGCAGACTGTCTAGGTTTCGCAGGCATACACCAATGAGGTCAGTACACTAGCTCTGTAGACCTTCAGTTTGGTGGGCAGTTTAATAACTATTCTCTCCCTTGCTTTTCTTCATAGCCTCCAAACAGTGAACTAACCTTGGCAATGAGTGCATCAACCTCATCATCATCATATGGAAAGAATACTGTCAAGGTAAGTGAACTTATCCACAGCATTGAATATTTCTCAATTTGTTGTAACTGATGGTTTCACATGTATGGGGTGTGGTGCTGGCTGGTAGAGAGACTGTCTTATTGTGGTGTTAATTGTTGTGACAAAATGAACACAAGTGGCAGAGAATCCATCCATACTTTGCTGCATCTCATCCTCTGAGGCTGCAAGGAGTGCACGATAATCTGTAAGTCAAGAATCATGCACCAACTCTTTCCACAAAGATGGGAAGAGAAGGCCACAACTTCTTCCAGCCCTCTCTCTTGCTAAATAACCCAATAAAATTCTTTCTAAAACTATTTCAGGTTTGGGGGTTTATTCTCTTTTTGCCAACAATTGTACTTTGCACATAATAAGTGCTTAATAAATATTTATTAAATTGAGTTGCTGAAATTTAATATGGATTGTATTAGCTGTGCTGTATCATAGAAACCTTAGAATATATCTTCTGTTTTATTCTTTTATAAACAAACAAGATATTTTATTCACAAGTTATCAATAAATGAAATAGGAAACTGAGTTTAATTAGAAAAAAAGAAAACTTTCAAATCATATTTTTCTAAAACATCTTGTCTTCCATTCACAAACTCTCAGGAGCATGGAAAGTACATTTTGATATGCTACAGAGTTGATGTAGACTATAAATATAGTAAGATGACAACAATATTAAATTTTAGAACCCACAAAGTTTCATATTTTATTTATATTCTTATTTTTCAAAGTTATATTTTGGAGCACTTACTTGAACCTGCAAATATCTTCTTCCTTTTATTTATTTTTATTAAGAATAAATGAAAATGCATATTTCAGATTAAAATTGTCAAATACTTAGCAATCTTTTACTAACCCAGGATTGAGTATTTCATTTCTGTTATTAACATTTATCTCACTATGCTGATGTTTTTCACTTGATTAGTCTGAATCAGATATCACCTGGATCTTTATTTTGCAAATTTACTATGCATTTATAACATGGCATCTTATAGCTATCTTTGTTGGCGTCTTAGACACTTACTTAACTGTAAGATCCATGAGGATGAGAACCATAACATATCTAAGATTTGTATCTCTGGTAGTGATTAGCACAGTGCTCTGCACAAAGCAGGGACATAAAAAATGTTTGTTGGGTGCAGATAATTTCTTTGTCCTTATGTGATACTTAATATGCTTATATCCTAACTACACTGCCTTTTTGTATGAATATGATTTTGTATTAGAGTACACAAAAATCATGATTGAGTTCCTTTTCCCTGAATCCAAATTGAGTTTTTATATAGTTTTTAAAATATCTTTCCCCTTAGCAGATTTAATTTTTTAAAGCACCATCTATCTGGATTCTGAATTTAATTTATTATAGCACACTACCAGTGTGGTAAACATAGTTAAAACAAAAACAGCTTCTGTACTATGTAGCATAATTTCTTCCTTCCTTGCTACTTTCCTTCCTTCTTTCTATTTTTTGGAGGAAGGACTTGAGAAGTTGACCAGTTTACAGGAATTGAGGTGGTTCAGTGGCTAGAACACTGGACTTTGAATCAGGAAGATAGGAGTTCAAATTAAAATTAAAATATTAGCAAAAAGAGCCTTGGGAGAGTTCTGTAAAATAGGGATTATAATGCCCATATCTCCCAGAGCTGTTGTGAGGATATAATTAAATAATATTTGTATGGTGTTTGTAAATCCTAAAATGATACATAACTACTAGCTATAATCATATTATGTTCAATTGGATTTTCTGTAAAATTTTTAATTCTAGATTTGATTTATTAACTCCACAATTCTACAGTGTTTTGAAAAAATAGTTGTAACCAAGTAGTAAGAGCATATTGAAAGTGAGTCTTTACTTTATCTTTAAAAACTTCCCCAAAATATATGGAACATGCTTCTTCATCTGGGGCCAGATGGTTAATTTTGGAGGTGATTTATTATGAGTAACAGTGAAACCAATCTACCTGAAAAATCTTGACCTAGATATTCTATGGGTATATCATCTCAACAAGTCCCCAAAGAGAGCAAATTATATTCCCACTCTTATCCTCAGATCAATTCCTCCTCCAGATCCCCTCAGGATGTTGGGGGAATTATCCTTCTAGTAACCCAGGTTCACAATCTCTACACTTCTCACATCTGTTCCCTTCTCTACAATCACACAGATACTTTTTCTACTTCAGGATTTAATCATATCTCACCTGGATCAATAACATGGTCTATGAAATGTATTTTCTTTCCTCTAGTCTTTTCTCTCCAAGCAATTTTAAAATAATGATCAAATTTTATTCCTTAGTCATTGGTCTGAACATTTTATGACACTGGTCAAAAAAATTTAGTAGTATTCTTTTCCTTTTTTGGATAAAATACAACTTTCTCATGGAGAATTTAAAGCCCTCCACACTATTGATTTCCACCAACTTTTTCAGGTGTATTTTATATCACACACACCTCCCTCCACCCCTTCACAATCTCTTTATTCCACTCAAACTGGGATTCTATTCTTTATACATGATACTTCATCTCCTATCTCTATGCCTATATGACAGAAATGGTATCCCATATTTAGAGTTCATTCTGTCCTTATTTTCTTCTCATAGAATCCCAACATGACTTCAACACACACTTCAAATGACAAATCCTGTGTGAGACATTTCCAGATTTCTACTACATTATCCAAACCCCTAACCAATTACTTTCACTCTCACCTTCTTAAACGTATGCACTTTGTATTTACCTATGTGTATGTATGTTTTATCCCCTAATAGGATGTAGCTTTTTTTGAGGTCAAGAACTGCTTTATTTTTATCCTTTTACTTGCAGCACTTAGGATATTACCTTGCACATGGTAGGCACTGAACGAATATTTATTGGATAAAATTTAAATGAAGGACTCGAAACTCCAAATCAAGACATTTGGGATAGCCTATATGTTCTGAATGCCATAGCAAGGGAATGAATAGAACTGCAAAAAGACTTAGTAGGAGGATTTTTTTTTATTTTATCAATTTCTTCCCTCAGAGATTAACAAAGATAATGGAAAGATAAGAAAAAAGGAAACTATTAAATTAACTAAAATGTTAGACTTAGAAAATATATATAATATATATATCACCTCCTGAATGGGAACACAAACACAAAATTCATATTTCTTACAATCACAATGAACTTTAAAAAAATAGGCCAGGTATTAAGGCACAGAACAATTGAAAATATAGGTTATAGGAGGGCTAGGTGGCACAGCAAATAGAGCACTGGTGCTGGCATCAAGAGGACCTGGGTTTGGATCCGGCCTCAGACACTGAACACAACAACTAGCCATATGACCTTGGGCAAGTCACAACCCCAATTGCCCTCCAAAAAGCAAAAACAACAACAACAACAACCCAAAAATGAAAATATAGGTTGAAATTAAAGGAAACATGTTAAAAACATCCTTGACAAACTATAATTCAATTTTTAAAAAGTATTCAATTTACGGGTCACAAACTAGAGACATTAACCTAAATGGAGACTTAATAATGAAATTCCAAATGATGAGTAAGTTGAAAATAAATCATAGGTACAATAGATTTGTGAAAGACAATCCTAATGATAATAAAACATAGCAAAATTTTTGGCCCATATCTAAAGCAATCTTCAGAGGAAATCCCAAATATATAAATCAACAAAATGGGGGAAAAGAAAGGATAAATGAATTGAATATGCACCTGAAGCAGTATAAAATAAACAAGTGAGTAAAATCAAAACAAACACAAAAAGGGACTCTTAAAAATTACAGAAGAAATATGTTAGAAAACAAAAAAATTCCAGAACTTTTGAAAATAAAATTTGGTTCTTCAAAATTACTAATATTACTAAATCTTTAACCAACTTGATTTTTATTTATTTATTTTGCTTTTTGGAGGGCAATTGGGGTTGTGACTTGCCCAAAGCCACATGGCTAGTAAGTTTGTCAAGTGTCTGAGGCCGGATTTGAAATCAGGTCCTACTGACTCTAGGGCTGGTGATCTATTCACTGCGCCAGCTAGCCACCCCACCAACTTGATTTTTTAAAAAAGCAGAAAATCAAGTAAATTTTTAAAAATGAACTAAATAGAATCATAATAGCACTAGAAGAAAAGAGAAATAAAAGTCAAAACCTATTATGCATATTCAAATGGTAAGGTAACTAAGATGACAAGAGAAATAGAGAACTTCAAAATTATAAAATACCCAAACTAACAGATCAACAAATAGGAATATGAAATTATCCATTCTTAGAAAGAAATGGAATGAATTGTAAAGTAACTACTAAAGCAAAAACTCATGATCTTGATAAGGACAAATAATAATTTTATAGAAACTGATCATATGGTTTTCATAGCTATTAATAAGAAATGGATTATTTTCATAAATTTATTTATTTTTAGTTTGCAACATTCACTTCCATAAGATTTTGAGTTTTAAATTTTCACCTTCTTCCTCTCCCTCTCCTCACCCTCTCTCCAAGATGGCATACGATCTGATATAGGCTCTACTTATACATTCAGATTAAACATATTTTCATATTAGGCATGATGTAAAGAAGAATTAGAACTAACAAGAGGAACCACAAGAAAAAACAAAACAAAATAACAGAAAACGAGAGCAAATAGTACACTTTAAGGAATGGATTTTTAACCAAGCAAGGGAAAGAGTCCATTACAAAATGAAAGATAAATAATTTTGATCACAGAAAATTAAGTTCTATTTTGCAAAAATTACAACATTCATGATGAGAAGTGAAGTAGTAAACTGAAAAAATAAAACATATTTTTAAGTGTTTGATTTCTATTATATTTAGACAATTAAGTGAGATTTTCAAATATTTCTCCTAGCTCTCTAAAGTTATCCTTTTTTGGTTAATTGGTATGGAAATAAATTAAAAAAAACAAATTTATGTAATAATCTCATTTTTATATTGCCTCATCCTGCTTGAGAGCAATTAAATTTTTATTATTTGGATCAATTTTTATTTGTTTTAAAGAATATTTTATAATTGTTGTTGTATAGTTCTGGATTTCTTTGGGCAGGTAGATTTACTACCTGCACCAATTTTTAATGGAAATTTTCTTTGCACTCCTTGTTGAATATTAGAGGTAATATGCGGAAATGCTGATTATTTGTGTGGATTTGTTTTATATCCTGTAACTTTGCTATAGTTGTTGATTTTGTCTTGAGATTACCTGTTGCCATAGTCAATATTTATAATAAGATTTCCTTTTTTTCTCTTATCCTTCTACACTTTCTACTTCTTTTTTTTTCGATTAATCAACCCAGATTTATTCTTTTTTTCACTTTTATTTTTTTAAATTAATTTGTTTGTTTCCTTTTAGTTTACAGGATTCAATTCCACAATTCCTTGAGTTTCACATTTTGTCTCCCGCCCACCCCCCCATGGAGGCATATAGTCAAGTGTAGGATTTGTAAATACTTTCACATTATACATTAGTCAGGTTATGAAGATTGATTGTATCAGCTGGAATAAAAAATGGTAAAGAGGACATAAAACCAAACAAGAGAAGGAAAAAGATCAGGTATTTTGCTTCCACCTGGATATAAACTCAGTTCTTTCTAGTTCTTTCTCTGGATGCACATATTTCTCTCCATCATGAGTCTTTTGGGATTGACTTATATCACTGCATTGCTGAGAGGAGTCCAGTCTATCAAAGTTGGTCATCACACATATGTTGTGTCTGTAATTGTGTACAAATTTCTCCTGGTTCTACTCTTCTCACTCAGCATCAGTTCGTATAAGCCTCTCCAGGTAAATATGAAGACCATCTGCTCCTCGTTTCTTACAACACAATAGTATTCCATAACATGCATATACCACAACTTGTTCAGCCATTCTCCAATTGATGGGCACCCCCTTATTTTCCAATTCTTTGCCAGCACAAAAAGAGCTGCTATAAATATTTTTGTACATATGGGTCTTTCTCCCATTTCTATAATCTCTTTGGGATATAACCTTAGGAGTGGTATTGCTGGAACAAAGGGTATGAAAGTATTTATAGCCCTTTGGGCATAATTCCAGATTGCTCTCCAGAAAGGCTGGATCAGTTCACCGCTCCACCAGCAATGTGTTAGTGTTCCAATTTGCCCACTCTCCGGCATTTATCGTTTTCCTTTTGTCATCTTAGCCAATCTGACTGGTGAGATGTGGTACCTCAGAATTGTTTTGATTTGCATTTCTCTAATCAATAGTGAATTAGAGAAGTTCTTCATGTGCTTATAGATATCTTTAATTTCTTTCTCTGAAAACTTCCTGTTCATATCCTTTAACCATTTATCAATTGGGTAATGACTTGTATTCTAATAGATTTGACTCAATTCTCTATATATTTTAGAAATGAGTCCTTTGTCAGAGACATAGGTTGTAAAGATTCTTTCCCAATTTCCCACCTCCCTCTTAATCTTGGTTACATTGGCTTTGTTTGTACAGAAGCTTTTCAATTTCATTTAGGCGAAATTATCCATTTTACATTTTATAATGTTCTCTAATTTTTGTTTAGTGATAAAGTCTTTCCCTCTCCACAAGTCTAATAGGTAAACTATTCCTTGTTTTAGGAGACTGCTTACAGTATCAACCTTTACACCTAGATCATGCATCCATTTAGACTTGATTTTGGTATATGGTGTTAGATAATGGTCTATGCCCAGTTTCTGCCATACTATATTCCAGTTTTCCTAGCAGTTTTGTCAAATTGTGAGTTTTTATCCCAAAAACCAGGGTCTGGGGATTTATCAAACAATATATTACTATAGTCCTTGACTTCTGAATCTCATGTGCCTAATCTATTCCATTGATCCACTCCTCTATTCCTCAGCCAGTACCAAGTAATTTTGATTACTACTGCTTTATAATACAGATTGAAATCTGGTATAGCAAGTCCACCTTCCCTAGCATTTCTTTTCATTAATTCCCTTGATATTCTGGACCGTTTATTCTTCCAAATGAATTTTGTTACTATTTTTTCTAGCTCTAAAAGTAGTTTTTTGGTAAATTAATTGTTATGGAACTAAATATATAATTTAAGTAAAATTGTCATTTTTATTATATTAGCTCAACCCAGCCACGAGCAATTGATATTTTTCCAGTTAGTTAGATCTGACTTTATTTGTGTGAAAAGTGTTTTGTAGTTGTGGTCATATAGGTCCTGGGTTTGTTTTGGCAGGTAGATTCCCAAATATTTTATAATGTCTACAGTAACTTTAAATGGGATTTCTCTTTCAATCTCTTGCTGTTGAATTTCATTGGAAATATATAGGAATGCCAAGGATTTATGTGGGTTTATTTTATATCCTGCAACTTTGCCAAATTTTTTCATTGTCTCAAGTAGTATTTACTTGATTCTCTAGGATTCTCTAAGTATATCATCATATCATCTGCAAATAGTGATAGCTTGGTCTCTTCTTTGCCTAGTTTGATTCCTTTGATTTCTTTTTCTTCTCTAATTGCTACTGCTAACATTTCTAGGACCAGATTGAATAAGAGGGGTGATAGTGGACACCCTTGTTTCACCCCTGATCTTATGGGAAATGCTTCTAGCTTCTCCCCATTACATACAATACTTGCTGATGGCTTTAAATAGATGCTACCTATTATTTTAAGGAAGGCTCCATTTATTTCTATACTTTCTAATGTTTTTAATAGGAATGGATGTTGTATTTTGTCAAAAGACTTTTCTGCATCTATTGAGATGATCATGTAGTTTCTGTTAGTTTTATTGCTGATATCACCAATTATATTGATGGTTTTCCAATATTAAACCATCCTTGCATTCCTGGAATAAATCCTACCTGATCAAAGTGTATTATTTTTGAGATAAGTTGCTGTAGTCTTTTTGCTAGTATTTTATTTAGAATTTTTGCATCTATATTCATGAGGGAGATTGGTCTATAATTTTCTTTCTCTGTTTTATCTCTTCCTGATTTAGGTATCAGTACCTTATTTGTGTCATAAAAAGAATTTGGCAGGACTCCTTCTTCACTAATTTTCCCAAATAGTTTGTAGAGTATTGGAATCAATTGTTCTTTAAATGTTTGATAGAATTCACTAGTGAATCCATCTGGCCCTGGAGCTTTTTTCCTAGGGAGTTGGCTGATAGCTTGTTCAATTTCTTTTTCTGAGATGGGATTATTTAAGTAATTTACTTCCTCTTCAGTTAATCTGGGCAACTTGTATGTTTGTAAATATTCATCCATTTCCCTAAGATTGTCAAATTTATGTGCATACAATTGGGAAAATAATTCCTAATTATTGTTTTGATTTCCTCTTCATTGGAGGTAGATTCACCCTTTTCATTTTTGATACTCATGATTTGGCTTTCTTCTTTTTTTTTTTATCATATTGACTAAGGGTCTATCAATTATGTTGTTTTTTCATAAAACCAGCTCTTGGTTTTATTTATTAATTCAATAGTTTTCTTAATTTCAATTTTATTAATCTCTCCTTTGGTTTTCAATATTTCTAATTTAGTATTCAATTGGGGATTTTCAATTTGTTCTTTTTCTAGGTTTTTCAATTGCATGCCCAATTCGTTGAGCTCCCTTTTCTCTAATTTAATCACGTATGCACTCAGGGATATAAAACTTCCCCTAAGAACTGCCTTTAATGTACCCCACAACTTTTAGTATGTTGTCTCATTATCATCATTCTCTTGAATGAAATTACTGATTGTTTCTATAATTTCTTGTTCTTCAGGATTAAATTGTTTAATTTCCGATTAGTTTTTTTTGCACATCATGTTAGGGCAATGCTCTGAACAATTGTGGGAGGTGTTTGGGGTTAGCTTCTGAAATTTTGTAATATTTTGCTGCTTTTGTTTCTTGGATTGTGGACATATAAGCTTTCAGTGTTCCCAAAGTGATTTGATCTGGGGCAAATCTGCTTTCTTCTTTGATCCAGGAATATACTTTCAGGTCTACCAATGGGAAAAGGACCCACACATCCAAAAATATTTGTAGCAGCTTTTTTTGTGGTGGCAAAGAAATGGAAATTGAAAGGATAGTTGTCAGTTGGGGAATGGCTGAACAAGTTGTGGCATATGAATGTAATGGAATACTACTGTTCTATAAGAAATGATGAGCAGGTACACCATAAAAACCTGGAAAGAGATATATGAAATGATGCTGAGTGAAATGAGCAGAACTAGGAGAATATTGTATACAGTAACAACCACATTATATGATGACAAACTTTGATAGACATCTCTTCTTAGCAATGCAGGGATCTAAGACAACTTCAAAGGACTCCTGATGGAAAATGTCATCGATATCCAGAAAAAGAACCGTGAAATATGAGTGCAGATGGAAGCATATTATTTGTTCTCTTGTTCTCTCTCTCTCTCTCTCTCTCTCTCTCTCTCTCTCTCTCTCTCTCTCTCTCTTTCTCTCTCTCTTTCTGTCTCTGTCTCTCTGTCTCTGTCTCTCTTCCTCTCCTGTTTCTTCTTTCTTGTGGTTTCTTCCATTGCTTTTAATTCTTCTATACAACATGACTCATGTGAAAATAGGTTTATAAGAATGTACATGTTAAGCCTATATCAATTCTATATCAATTTACATGGTGTCATGGGGGAAGGGAGAGAGATGGGCAGAAAATTTGGAACTAAAATTTTTTAAAGTGAATATTGAAAACTAGAATTAAATGAATTAAATTTAAAAAAAGAAAAGTTAAATAATAACTTATCAATTATACTCTTAAAAAAAGATCCAGCCTTTATTTATTTTTTGTTTGTTGTTTAAATTTTTCTTAAGCTCTCTTTTGGTTTTCAGGATGTCTATTTTGTTGTTTATTATGGGATTTTAATTTGTTACTTTTCTAGTTCTTTCAAAAGAGCATTTATGAAAACTTTAAAATCTCCTCTCCTTTGTGGTGGTAACTGCCAAATCTTGTGCAATTCTGAATGTGGTTTCTTTTTATTTGAATATTTTTTTTCTTTCTGGCTGTTTATAGTATTTTTGCTTTTACCTTGGACCTCAAGATTTTGGCTAATATGTTCCTGGGAGGCTTCATTTTGGGTTTCTTTAAGGAGGTGAATAGTTATTCTTTCCATTTCTTCTTTGCCCTCTATTTCAAAGAAATTCTCGGAGTTCTCTATTATTTTTGAAATATACTGTCTAAGGTTTTTTTAAATGTCATTTTCAGGTAGTCCAGTGATTGTAAAATTATCTATCATTTATCTATCTTCCAATTCATTTGTTTTTACTTTGCAATACCTCAGACTTTCTTGTATTTTTTCAGTCTTTTGATTTTGTTTTTACATTTCTTCATAGGAAACCATTAACTTCTACTTGGTCAATTCTAATTTACAGAGAGTATTTTCTTGCATAGGGAAGCTTGGTTGCACAGTATCAAATGCGAGGCCTGGAGTCAGGAAGACTCTTATTTGTGAGTTCAATTCTAGCCTCAGACACTTACTACCTGTGTTAACCTAAGCAAATAATTTAAACCTGCATGCCTCAGCTTCCTCATTTTTAAAATGAGATGAAGAAGGAAATGGCAAACCACTCCAGTATCTTCACCAAGAAAACCTCAAATGGGTCACAAGAGTAAGAAATGACAGAAATAACAAAATAGTAACATTTTTGGGGGTGTAGCAGCAAGCACCCCAAGCGTCCTCAGGGTTTGCAGCTACCACAGGTTCTTGGATCTGCTTTGTTAAAGGAAAGCAACTCAAAATGGGTTAACAAGCTTACTTTAATCAGTTAGATGTATATCATTTACCTAGTTCAGGGGAAAAAGATCAGCACCCCGAACTTCAGAACATACAGACATAATTATCAAGATAGAAACATCAAGTAGATAGATTTCCAAACTGT
>NW_027187244.1:1911409-1934420 GCF_028583685.1 Petaurus breviceps papuanus
GTTAGCCTAGGGGCAGGGAAGATCTTTAAATCTGCATTTCCATTACAGGGGGGTAATGTTTTATACTTCTTTTCCCCAAGCTGTTAATTCTCTTTTCATGTCTTTCATTTGTAGCATTTATTTCTTTTCCTACTTTTCCCTACCATTATGATTTAATTTTATAACAATTTTTAGCTTCTATTTGAACTCTTGCATTATCTCTTCTAGGATTTAGGGTTGATGTGTTCAAGCTACATTTTTCTTTAAGACTTTGTAGATGTTTTCAAGTAATTCTCTTCTATGTTTGTGTCTTGAGATGACCTGTTGCCATAGTAACTATTTATTATGATATTCCCTTTTTTTCTCTTATCTTTCTACACTATTTCTTGACTTTGGACTTCATGTTAGGGCTATGCTCTGAACACTTCTGGGGGTTAACTTCTGTTCTTTTGTAATATTTTATTGTTTTTGTTTCTTAGATTAGGGATGTGTTAGCTTTCAGTGTTCCCGAAGTGATGCAATCTGGGGCGAAATCTGCTTGCTGCCATTCTGGTTTTAGTCATGCAAGTTCTTGGCCCAGGTTTGGGGTTTTGAGCTTGTCCTCAGTTGGAAATTTTGGTAAACTGTGCTGAACTTCCTATTGAAATGTTGGGCAGTTTTAGATAGACTAAATTGCATGTTTTACCTTAGTTGGTTGTTTGTTGGTCCTTTTGCCTTGGCTATTACCCTGTAGCCTTCAGCCTCGACTCGAAGCTAGAACTCATACTCTGCTCTATTCCTAGAATCAAAGCTACAAATCTACCTTTTTTTTCTAAATGTTTTCCTCAATCTGAGGAAGTCAGAAAATCCTAAAAGCTGGAACCTAAGACAATGATTATTTCTCTCTGCTATTCCTAGGTGCCGATCCTCCTCAGTCCATACTAGATCTGTTACCAAAAACGAACCTGACAGATAACCCCCATTTATGCTGCCTGAACTATTTCAGGGATCCTGCCCTGGTGTGCCATCATGGCACTTTTTCAGTTCCTGGACACTACTAGAATGCTTTGCATGTGTTCCTTTCCAGAACCCATCACACCCACAGTGTCTACAGACTTCACTAGGACACTCTGGGTTTGAAAAAAATGACTCGTAACTTTTTAATAGATTTTATTATATGAATTCTGTCTGGTAGATTTTATAGATCCCTGTAAAGGAAATGTGGTGGGGGAACTACCTTGTACTTCTTTTTTTGCAACATCCCCATTGTCAAGGCCAAACTTTTAATTGATTTTTGCTCCATTTTGGACAATAATATCTGACATTATCTCATAAAAATAAAATTTTCAGTTTTTTAAAAAAATTCACAATGACAATACTTTCCATATCTTCTCTAAATTCTTCAAATGTACCTATTAGTCTGCCTATATTGTTTTAGTGAAAAAAAATAATAATATACAACTGAAAAGAAGAATTTTTCAATTGGAAAAATTTGAAGAAATGGAAAATTTTATCACTTTTGAGGATTAGAAATTAGAATTTCTTGCTATACTGGTATATATTCACACATGTTTAACAATAGTGCTTTCTTGTTCTCTTTGACTGGTTTTGCTTCTCTACCCACTCAATGGAAATGTTGTTACTAATTGTTCTAATTTGTTTCCAGAATTTTGCCTAGATAATTTTTAATAAAATCTCTAAAAATATTAGACTTTCTTAAACAAAAATGAATCAACAGTGAAATAATTTTTTCAAGTACTTTACATTTTGAGATCATGATATGTATAGCTGATATCTCTTCAAATTTCAGTATATTTACCATTATTTCACTTCCTTTGTCAAAGTAATTTTTTTAGTGTAGGAAACTGATTCCAATTAAATCCTGGGAGTGTTGATCTCCTTTCCAAGTTAAGGAGGAAGGTGGTGTGCTTCCTCAACCTAAGGTACAAACATGGATAGAGGGGAGATATTTCCCTTAAACAATCTTCTGCTGGGCACCAACATCCATGAATTTGATACATCAACATTGATTTGGGTTGTAATGAAGGAAAACAAATGGCACCTTTCCTAATGCTGGCACCCTGGGCCAAGCTCTAGTTTCCTCGTGTTTGTTATGACTCTAGCTCAAAGCATCATTTATAGTCAGCGCTTGTGCAGTTCATTCTAGATATGTATGTAAAGGCCCACAGGAAAAGAAAAATATCAAATTCTACTTTTTTATTGTTATTCTTTGGAGGTTTTCTCTCTCTTGAATGGTTTGAGACAGCCTAAGAGGTAGTGAAGGTCAGTGGAACTGCAGTGGGGCAACACGAAGTAAGAAAGACTACTGACTTTAGCTTTAACTTTGCCATATTCTACATGTGTGACTGGAAAAGTCACATGACAAAGCTTCTATACTTATTTCAAATATACATTCTTTTATTAGTGTTAGCACTTCTTTTACCTTAACCCATTGTACTCCCCTACTCCCCACATTGTTTAGTAGAATTTTCAATTTTTTATTTCTCAGAGATTCAACAACTTTGGATCCTTCAGTTCAGACTTTCTCTATTTGGATACTTATTACATATAATGTTTACTCAGCATATGATCAGTAAGTTAATCAACAGTATATAGTAACCAGGAAGTTAAAGTAAACATATAAAATACCTAACAAGTAGCTGTGAGCCTACTGTTCTTCTCAGCCCTGGAAATTACTGAGACACATAATAGACCCAGGTACCAGGATCCTATATCACATAAGGTTTGCATTTGTTTAATTCTCCACTGCTGCCCACCCTATCTCCCCCCCCCCCAAGAAGTCAAAGGAGAGTTTATTCAATGCTCAGTGGTAGATGAAGAGGGAAAATATCTAGAAGAATTCTAATGCTAGGATCAACTGCAAATAGAACGGATTCTAGAAAATATCATCCAATGTATGAATCCAGTGTCAAATGTAACTTAAGAGGATTGGTGCTTTCCCTATCCTTTGCTATCTGGAAATCATCAGATGTTCTGACCACTTTTGGCCTTTATTAACATTATGGAAAAAGCTGAATAAAATCAGCAACTATACTATTCAATGAGGAGATGTAGCCATTTTGGGTGTATGAGTTCCTTTCTCTTTAACTTTCGACCTGGAATATAGGATCTTATTTCCATATCTGCTTCACAATTCTCCCTCTTCTTCCTTTATTTAAAATTGCTGCTGTTCCATGCAACTGGGTTCTGGTGAGGGGAAAGGTTGGAAAGGGTTGGAGAACTTGTAGAATAAGGTGCACAACAGAAAGTAAAATTGGTTACCTTGTGGCCAATCTAGCAATGAGCATTTTTGAATTTATCTAGGCTGTTCCTTGTATGATATACAAAGCCTCATTGTGTCCATCCTTGAAGCCTTTACCAGTTGGTAGGACCTGATAGAATCTGAATCCCACTAATACATTCTTCAAAAACCGTGTACACCTCCCTATAAGGATGAAGCTTTAGTGGAGATAGAACTCTGCAATGACTTACTTTTATATAATACTTTAAAATTTACAGTGCTCTTTACTTATGTTTTCTTCATTCTGAAAATGAATTTCCTTATCTGTGAAGTGGAATAAATAATAGTTGTCTTGCCTATACCACAAGGTTGTTCTTGGTATCAAATGAACTAATGTGTATAAAAGTATCTTATAAAATTGTAAAGTAATATAAACAATAAGATCTTATTAGAAAAAAAATGCCTTCCATACAGATATTATCTTCATGACCTATTATAAATGAATGATGAACTTTGCATTGGTAATTTCCCTGAGTAGTGCTTACTAATTTACAGTTACTCATCCATGGTCTCTCCTCTTAAACACCTGATAATGAGGTTTTAGCAGAGATGAGAGGTGGAGTAGAGTGCAAAGCTAAACAACTGCAGACATTGAACCTAGACCTTCACTCATTAGTAATCTACCTTTTTAATCACCTTTCCTCACCATATACACAAGAGTCAGAGGACCTTAGATTACATAGTCTTTGCTTTGCCACTGATTATTTGAACACATCAACTACTTAATCATCTGTTTCCTAGGTCCCCTTTCTTCCAAAGTGGAATACTAATAAATTGTCAAATCATTGGAATGTTTTTGAAAATAAATGTAAAAGTGTCTGTGAAGTGTTTATAACTTTGTGAACAAAAGTGTTCTGTAAGTTCAAAGTATTTACATTTTTATCCAAACACTTCTTTTTAAATTAGAAAAAAATCAGCTTTGAATGCTTGTGGCATTCTGATTATCATTTTCCCCTGGCATTAGCTGTGTTGGCTGCTCAGGTTTGCAATATTAAGAAGACAAAAGAATTGAAGCAAACTTGGAGCTTACATTTTCTTCATATTTATGAATTTAACTTTCTTCCTATTTTGAAAGCAACAGAATAAAAATCATCCATAACTAATGACCAAGAAAAAATGATTCTCCTTCCCTTAGCATGTTTTCTGATATCCAATTAAACTTCATACAGAAGTAAATCTTATATAATGAAAAATTGGAGTAATAACCCCCCACCTTTTCCCCTTGGTAACCCTATCTTATCTATAATCTAAGAAAAATAGATTTATTTTTTATTTAGATTTTGCAATATTTTACTATGTGAAATTCCCTTCAAAAGAGAAAACGGCTATAACAATTAAAAACAAACAGTATTTAAAAAACATTTAAATATTTAACATAAGGAAAAGATGAAATAGGAAAATAAATTGATCACAGTCCTATTTTTCCTACATCAACTAATCAAGCAAACAGCCAAGTATTTATTAAATTCTTATTATATACCAGGCCTTAGGTTAAGTATTAATAATATTGATCCCAAAATGGGATAGTCCCTGCCCTTAAGGAGCTTTCATCATATCCTTGAAGCCATGCACAGAAGACATTGGGTACTTGGAAACATAGTCCAATCCCTGGAGTATTTGCATACAGCTTAACATGTAGGATGCCATACAGGTTACATCTATACATACTCACATACATACATATATACATATATGTGTATATAAATATTCACAGAGAAACAGACACATACAATCATTCTACCCCTAAAGCCCTCTACATGATGCAACTCTTTACCAGAGGACATGAAGAGCGCTACAAGCACGTTATTCTGTATAGCCTAAAATCTGGGGTTAGTTTATATTCTATGGTGGAATTGAAGTTCCTTGACAATGCTCAGGATATTTAGCTATTTGTTCAGGGATAGATGCTTGAAGGAACCTTTTCATGGTATCACAGAATTCCAAAAGTTAAAGTTAGAAGAAACATCAGAGACTATTTAATACTAATCTCTTAATTTTATTTATGGGGAAACTGAGGTCTAGAGATATATCATTTGTTAATGGTTAAAGATAGAGAGGTAAATCAATGGAATAGATTAGAAAGGGGAGAATCAGAAGGAACTGAACTCAATTAGCCAAAATTCAATAAAGCAGAAAACATAAATTACTTAGGAAAGATCTCCCTATTTGATAAAAATTGAAAATCAGCCCAGTAAGAATTAGGCTTAGACCAATACCTTACATACACTGTATTTCATAATACATTCTAAATGGATATATAGTCTTAATATTAAAGATCGCATTTTTTAAAATAGAAGAGAAGCAGATCAAATTATATATCTCTTACAGCTATGGATAGGAGAGATATTCTTAAACTAACAAAGGATAGAAGCAATTACAGATAATAAAATAGATAACATTCTTCACAGACAAAACTAATTCACTTAGCATAAGAAGGAAGCAACTGAATTAGGGGGAAAATTGTATCAATTTTCTCTGATAAGAGTTTGGTTTCCAATGTGTATAAATAATTAGCAAAATGTTTTCTATATAATAAATATATGTATGCATAAGATATATAGGTATTATTAAAGATAGTTCGGTACCTTGTATACAAATATATGACATATAAACTTATAAGATATGGATAAATATGTTTTACACCCATATGTGTGATCAAAAGACATTATAAAAAAACAAGTACTTGATGTGTGATTTCTGTCCTTGCTCATTATTACCATTGATGGTGTACACATTTGTGGGAGAATGATTCCTAAGTTATGGAGGGTAATTTTGAATATTGAACAAAAAATATCCTTTGTGATTAATTGCCCTTGTGTCAATTTAAGCCAATAACACCTGGCTTATTAGTATAATTTTTATTATATTAATAATAACAATAACACCAATAAACATCCCATTTTATTTGACAGGAAAATAAAGAAGCTCAGTATCTGGTTAAAGATAAAGCAAATGAAAATTGATTGTATCTTATTACTTATTACTAAGGCAAAAATGAGTATTGCATGTCCTATTCTTTTTTTTGGAAGATTATATTTATTGAAGTAGAGTTTAATCTTTAATATGAAAGAAATTAGGTTTAATTAAGCTTAATTTCATAGTGCGATAAAATAAATAAACAGTTCTTTATGACTGAGTATTTGATAATGTTCATCTTCTTAAAAAATATATTAAATTCTCTGTATTTTTCCCAGTTATGTGGTACAGTGCAGATTTTGGAGTTAGGAAGACCTGAGTTCAAATACAGTCTCAGACACTTACTATCTGTGTGATTCTGGACAAGTTACTTTAATTGCTCTTTGCCTCAGTTTCTTCAACTGTGAAATGGGTATCCTAAGGCATGTACCTCACAAGGTTGTTGTGTGGATCAAATGATATAATCAAGTGTTTACACACTTAAAACAGTTATCTGTCACATAGTAGACACTTAATAAGTGTATGTTTCCTTCCTCTTTGAATTTGACATTTTCAATGTACTTGCCATTCCTTTAGAGTCCTGCAAGTAAGGAGTAATCTGATCCTTCCTTAATCTTCTAAACAAACCGGTTGTGAATTCTACTTTATGCTTCTAGGGATTTTAGCATAGGAAACAGGTGTTTAGCCAGTAGTAAACAAATTTTAACATGTCAACAATCACCTGTAGCACCAATTTATTTTTTTCTGTAATAAAGAACCAAGGGTCTGATCCAAACAGTTTTGGATCAATTTTCTACCTAATCTGCCAGCATTCATCTTTTCTCTTTATTAAGATTTCAAGTAAATTTAACTAATTTTATTTTATTTTTTACTAACATTATAACAAATAGTTTTCTGCTAATATTGTGTTTACCAGCACACTGAACAATGATTTGCTTTAATTGATGTCATGTTTCACGGTATATTAAAAAGACATTTTTGTTTGATTCTCTTTGCCCTCTTTGTGTGAAAATAAATGCTGGTGATTATACATTTTCCTAATATTGAATTATATATTTTGGATCATCTTGGCAATATAGACTTGTGATAATTTGTTTACATCCATAATTAAAAAAACAATACTCCATCAATAGTCTGATCCATCTAAGTTTATCTTGAATTCTTCCTCCTTAAGGATCATATACTCCTTCTCTTTCACATGCAGAATTGTGTGGATGATCATAGAACCATACTATCTTATTTTTCTAAAGAATTATACTTCTTCTTTGTAAGAATTCGTCCTATCATTACATGGTATAGATTTTTGTCTATGAAATAAAATATGATTAAAATAATTGAATTCCTTCAGGGGCTAGGAATACTTTGAAAAATGGTGGAACCTATCCCTAGAAGAGAGGATGTCTGTAGAGGAGTGGAAGATACCACAAAGGAGACTGGCTACAACAAAATCCAGGTTAGTTAGGACCAGCCACACTAATAGTCTATTTGTTTATATTTCTTACTCTTTAGACTGTGAAAATGTGATTGTGTTTTTTCCTATACTTTAGTTTTTTCTTTTGTATTTCTTCCAATGATTAACTTTGGATGGTGGAATAATTTCTCATTGCTACCATGCTTCTAACTAGTAATTTAAATTCTATGCTCTAATTATTGTTTTTACTCATAGAATTTTGTAATTGCTTAGCTTTTCCTCATCTCAGATACACTAAAAAATGAGACACATCAATATGAGAATTGATAATGGCAGCTGTTATTTTGGTAAGTTCCTTAAGGACTGGAACTAGTCATATCTTCAATCATATCTATCTAAGCACTGGACACAAAGTAGATATAGAATAATTATTTGTTGATTAATGAATTGAATATCCCAGCAAGCTAAAAGTACTATTCCATTATCTAAATTGCTAAATATTTTTGTATTTTTGATAATGATAATTGACATTTATATGACGTTTAAAGGTTTGCATAGTATTTTACACATATTACTTAATTTTTGCAACAAACCTGTGGGGTGAATAGTATAAATATTATTGTTTCCATTTTGCAGATGAAGAAACTAAGTCTCAGAGAAGCTGAATGATGTGTCCATATTCACACAGCTGGTAAATAAAAGGGAGCAGAATTCAAACTTACCATTCTTGCTATCATGCCATCCTGCTGATCAAGATACATAGCAAAGGTTAAAAAATACCAAAATAAGCAGTTTGTCCATCATGTGAGCAATGATTTTTAAATATAGAACAATAGTTGGAAAATAAGCAAGTAAATATTGTACATTAAATAAAATAAAATATATAGTAGCATCAATTAGTGTTATACCTTCCAAAGGGATGTCAGTAGAGGAATGTAGTTCCAGAGGTGAAAGATACTTCAGAGTCTGCATAACCCAATCTCCACCTTTAACAGAAGATAAAGGTAGGGAAGATTACAAACAGAATTTGAAAGTGACTGTTTTGATTCCAGTCAGTCAGCCTTTTCCCCCATCCCACACTGCTTCACCCTTGATTCTCAAAAGTTCATATTGCTGGAGTACAATCTCTGTTAGACCACCAAGCTGAAAAAAAAATTCACATGATTCCAGCATATATGAGAACTAAAAGGTTAATTGCTGCTAATGTTTGATTTTGTTTCATATGTGTTATTTATTTACTTAAGTTTCTCCTCAATTATTCTCGTACACATGTGCATTTTGATAAGGATATGAGAAAAAATGCTCTCTCAGTAAGTCAGTCAACAGTCAATGAGCATTTATTAAGTGTTACTATTTCCCAGGCACTGTGATAAGCCCTAGAAATACTAAGAAAGATAAAACAAAGCCCCCACCTTCAGGGAAATCACGTTCTAATGGAGGATATAACATGTAAGTAACAATGTATATAAGATATACAACTATGTGTACAAGATACTCAGAAAACAAATGAAAGATAATCTCAGAGAGAAGGCACAAGAAATAGGTAGGGTGTGAGGAGAATATATCAGTAAAGACTTTGTGCTTAAAACAGGATTTGATCTGAGTTTTGATGGAAGCCAGGGAAGTAAATAGGGCCATTGAAAAGGCATAGAGTGAGGAGATGGAATATCATGTGTGAGAAACAGCAACAGGAGTGTGAGAAGCATAAAGCATAAGGAAATTGGTAAAGTAGAAAAGAGCCAGATTGTAGAGGGCTTTAAATGTTAAAGGGAAAATTTTATATTTGATACTGGTGGTAATATAGAGCCACTGAAAAGAATTGAGTGGTGGGGATGATACTGGTAATATGGTCAGAACTATAAGAAAATCTCTTTGTCAGTTTAGTGGAGAATGAATAGGAGTGTGGAAACACTTGAATCAAAGAGACCAACCAGAAGCATGAAGCCTGTACCAGGTAGTAGTTTTGTGAGTGGAGATGAGACATGCAATATATTAAATATTTTAGGAATGTAGAAACAATGATTGTATATGTGGATGAGTATGAGTGGGGAATCAAAAATGATACAAAGATTAGGAGCTTGGATGAGTAGGAGGCTGGTTGTACCACAGAGAGTAATACGAAAGCTGGGAAAGTGAAAATATTTTTTGGGGAAAAAATGAGTTCTGATTTAGACAAATATGGAAGTGTCCAAAAGTTGGTCGGTAATGTAATTTAATATAAGTACTCAGGAGAGATATGAGGTTCAATATATAGATTTGGAATCTTCTGTATAGAGATGATAATTAAATCCATGAGAACTGATGAGATAACCCAATGAAATAGTATATATGAAAGCAAAGGGCCCAGGACTAACCATTGGGGGATCTTGGATAGTGAGAATTATACGGATTAAGATTCTGTAAATGTTACTGAAAACAAGTGGTCAAATAGGAGGAAAATCAGAACAATGCCATGAAAACCTGGAAAGGAGAAAGTATACAAGAGGAGAGGGTGATCAACTATATAAAATGCTGCATTGGAAAAACAAAAATAACAACATTCAATTTGGTAATTAAGACATCATTGATAACTGGAAAGAATAGTTTCATTTGATGATGAAATTAGAAAACAGACTGAGAGGGTTTAGAATCTTTTGAGAGGAAAGAAAGTAGAAACAATTAACATGTAAGGCTTTCTCAAGAAATTACCTGCTAGAAATGATATAAGGTCTGGTTAAGGTTTTTTTTTTGTTTGTTTGTTTGTTTTAGGATGGAGGAAATATTGCCATGTTTGTGGACAAAAGGAATGGGGTCACCATATAAAAAGAGATTGAATTTTTGTGATAAATGGGAATAATAGAGATGTCAATCTTCTAGAAAAAGCACAAGAAAAAAATCCCTCTTCAAGTGAGATGGGGGTGAAGGATGTGAAAGTGGAAGACAATTTCTGAGTGATATGAGAGATAAAGAGAAGGAGAGAAGGGTGACCTCTTGGTGGATGACCTTAATTATTGTGGTGAAGTAGAAGATCCTTAACCGAAAGGGTAGAGAGAACAGAATTTAAGGAGAGGCAAGAAATGTTTGAACAGTCGCTATGGAACAGTGGATTGATTAGGGTGGTGAAAAAGGATTGCCTTGCTTCAGTGAAGATAGTTGATGTTATGTAATAATAATTTTTAGTGGACCCAATCAGCATAGTTTTATGCTTTCCTCCAGTTCTCTCCAATTTCATGAACATAGGAGCATAGGCTACAGATGGTGAAAATAACTCAAGGTAGCAGCTTGGCAAGGTATGGTCAATAAGACAAGGAGTTAAAGGATTCAAGTGTAGTGCTTAGCATATAGCTGAACTGATATTTCAAGCATAAAGAAAGAGAGGTGCAGTAGAGTCAATGAAGATGGCCACAAAAGAATTGAGGGCTGAAGGGAATTGTGGTTGAGATGAAAATAAATGACAGTGTTGGTGTGAAGCATAGAGAAGGATGGAATTACAAAATATATAATCAGATAAAGAAATTTCAGAGTTCATAATCGTGAAAGTGTCACACATGTAGACCATGACATTATCAAAGGTATGACAATCTTTGCATTGTAGCTCGTATAGATCTGAGGAGAAGGTCATAATAACTAAGTAGATTGAGAAACTGGCAAAGAAAGGTATTTCAGGGAACATCTATATGGATTGATTAATATTGGTGCACCTTAATATGAAACAGAAGTTGTACTAGCAAGAAAATCCATTAAATTAGGCTTGGTGAAGAAGGAGAATGTCCTGGCCTTGGTATGTAACAGCCACCAGGACCTACATCAGGTAATACATTTTTAACAATACAGACATCAAGGAGGAAAGTTAGCTGAATGATGATGATGGAGAGTTTGGAAGTGGCCGTGGGGAACAAGGAGTATTCAACATATACCTATTCCAAATATTGTGTTAAGAGAGATTAATAAAATAATAGATGCATTTATATAGTACTTTAAGGTTTGAAATCACCATATAAATATTATTTTATCCTCACAATAACTTTAAGAGGAAGTGCTGGGGTGGCCAGGTGGCATAGTGATTAAGAGCGCTGACCCCAGAGTCCGGAGATCTGGGATCAGTTCTGGCCTCAGATACTTAACACCCACACAAAAATAACTGGCTGTGTAAACTTGAGCAAGTTACTTAACCCCAATTGCTTTTAAAAAAGAAGTGCTATTATTATATTCATTTTACAGATGAGAAAGCTAAAACAGGTAGAGGTTAAATACTTGCTCAGGTTCATATAGCTAATAGGTATCTAAGGGCAGATATGAACTCAGGTCTTCCTCATTCCAAGTCTATCACTTTCCACTGCTCTGCCTATGACTAAAAGTATAACCAGCACTGGAAAAGCCAGGGATATAGGAATGAGCCAGACCTCAGCGACCTCTAGAATGTTGATGGAATGAAAAAGGAAACTACAAACTTTAATCTCTCGAACAAATCCACTGCATTTCTCCTCTTTCCCCAATCATGTACAGGATGGTTGAGTGCAGCCAGAATTTTGGGATACCTACTTGCCTCCTCATCTCAGGTGACAAAGACATCTGTGAATAAACTTTTCCTGGCACAGGAATTCTACTCACAACTTAAACTTGCTCCTGGCAGCTTTTAACCTTGCCTTCTCAAAGTTGTGGTTCACAATCGCTGTCTTCTCCTGGGTCTGTCTGTTGTACTCACTGTACCTGGCTTGGTTCATGAACAAGATCTTGCAACCTTACTGTTAAAAGTCTTACCACAGATAGGTGATTGTATGTCAAGGACAGGTTGGCCCTTTCCAAGTCACCATGATCTCTCTCTTTTTTCTATTCATCTTAAAAAGTGCACATGCCCCTTCACTGTTTCTGATCACAAATTAAACAATGAAATTGATGTGAGCACATCAGGGGCACTGGTAGCAATTTTATAATTAGATGTTTCCATTTGGGGAAAAAAGGATATGAAACAGCAGGTGGGGGAGGAATTCTAAGTCACAGTAAGAGTTTGGAGAGTAGAATGAGACAGAAAAGAAGAAATTAAAAAAAAAAACAACTATGACTTTAGATTACAAAAACAAAAACCCAAGTGTGAAGTTTTTTTTTCCCTCTCCCAAACGGAATTTGGAGTGTTTCAGGAGGAAGTGTTGTTGTGCTCTATAAGAAATGATGATTTGGGGGCGACTAGGTGGTACAGTGAATAGAAGAGTGGCCCTCGAGTCAGGTGGACCTGAGTTCAAATCCAGCCTCAGACATTTAATCTTTACTAGCCATGTGACCTTGGGCAAGTCACTTAACCCCATTGCCCCTCCCCCCAAAAAAGGCAAAAAAAAATGAAATGATGATTTGCACCCATAGGTACCATGCTATTAGGAGGAAAGGTATCTAGGAATTGTTTGAAAAGAAGTAAGTGGTGGTAGTTGGTGACTCCTTAATGAAGGGTTTTCTAGCATCCATTTGTTGACATACATAAAAGGACGTGTGTGTGCACATATATATATGTGTGTGTGTGTGTGTGTGTGTGTGTGTGTGTATACACACACACACATTTTCATCCTTTGGCATCTAGCTGGGTTCTGACAAAGACTCTACCGAGAACTGTCAGACTGTATAACCATTACAAACCTCTCATGATTCACAATAGGATCAATGATATAGCCAGAAGCCACCCTTAGAGAGCATTGTTAAGTATTATTGTTGTCTCCCAACTTGACCAGAACACATTATACAGACTCCTATATTCTCTTCCTCCCTTCCACCTTTCAAATACACTCCATTTTGCCATTTAGTCACAGAAAACAAGACACTGATTCACCTGTCAATGCAATTGTCTTGAGATTCAATCCACACAACCCACAGGCCTGCCTCTCCATCATCACTTCTACCTAACTTTTGCTTTCATTTCATCTCCTTCTGCACATTTAGAAAGGAATCTTTTACTAGTCTCTGCTGTCATTCTGTTTCCATTGCTTTCCTGGCTTCTGTATTTATTTAGCACTCCTCCTGCATTTCTGTTCTCTAGGATGTTTGAGAAGGAAAAATCTCTTCAGGTCTTCCTAAGAAGGTTTTCAATGCTTTTTTATTATTGAATGTCCATATTTTTCCATTCATAGTTAACTCAGATTAAAATAAGTCACCTTGTACCACATCAAAAGCTCTATTAATTTTTGGAACAGAAAAGTATTTTAATTCTTATATTTTCTTGTGGGTACAGAACAGTCTTCTGTTATTTAAATGTCCTTTTCATTGTATGCAAAGGTATTTCTCCTAGTCACTTACAGTATTTTCTGTTTCTTAGTGGATTGTTACATTTAATACCTATATCATTAAATTTAGGAGTTAGGATTTTGCAGTCTTGGATTTTTTTTCCTGTATAGGACTCTGTAGATTCTTTTGACTTGTATTTTTTTCTGTGTTCAAAAATTCTATTTATTTTTCTTTATTAATTCTTGCATTATAGCATTTGTGCATTATTGTTTACTTATTATGCTCTTCTGCTAGACATGAAATCCTTAAATTATTTCTATGCATCCTGTTTTGGAGATCAATATTTTGCTTATAAGAAGATCATGTTTTCTTTTAATGTTGCTGTTTTTTTTTCTCCACTTCTTCCAGATCATCCTTCACTTCTGTGTATTTGTATTACCAATCAATTGTCATTTCTTTTTTTCCCTTTGGTGAGACTAAACCACTGTGGACTTTAAAAAAATATTCTGCCTATTATTTTTGCTGTACAGGCCATAAATTCTTCTCTCACAATTCTCATTTCTCTTTTAAATTGCTCAGCAACAATGTGCTGCACTTCCATATTCTCTTCAGATACCACATGGTTCACTTCCTCATAAGATGTTGAATGATTTTCCTTTCTTTTGCAGTATTTATTTGTAGACATTTGTTTATTTGAACTGGACTTGTTTAATTGATCTGGTGACCATTTTTTCTTCTTCACTCTTGTTTTCACTCTACACTCTTGTCTGCTTGTGCTTAGGGTATTTGAGTTTTCTTCTTCTTGAGGTCTTTGGTAATTTCACCAAATTACCTCTCCCCTTTACCCGTTTTCCCATACTTCTCACTTGTTGACCCTCTTCCCTTTAATAGTGGTCTCTCTAGATGCTAGATCTTAAAGCATTTCAGGCTTCTCCTGTGCTAGGCAATCCACTGTTCACCAGACTAAGTCTCTGCCCCAAGTAACTTTTGGGTGTACAGAATTGGTCCCAACTGGATGTTGAGGCATTTCCCTCAGTTTTAAAGTAATGGCAATCTCCTCCCATTTTCCTCACTCCCTACCCACCATTTCCTGCCTCATTCTTTCTGTTTCTTTGATCCAACAGTACAGAATGCTGTTATACTACTACTATCACAGTCTAGGCAAATCTCTGATTTTTTTTGGCATTAATATGTTCACAGTACTGGGAAAGGGCAGGGGTCAAGGTAGAGAGTTTAGCTCTATTACAGGCTTAGATATCTGTTCTGCAATGCTTTCTTGGTTCCTGCAATTTTCTGCAAAGCTTTTTTTCAGCACAGAATTATGTGGCAGCAGTGGCAATTGATGCCTCAATATATTCTTAACTTTGACTTTTGAATCTCCACAGTCCTGGAAAGAAAGGGGGAGAGTCAAGTGTTCATGGTATTAGTTTGTGTGGCAATGCTGCTGAGAGCATGTTTTGTGGTGGGTGAAGAGGTATGGAGTGAACTCAATAGCAATCCATGGAATATTTACTTTCTTTGAGTTCTCGATATCTTAGACCATGGAGACTGCAGAAATTACTTTATTCCAGGTGTATAATTTCTATTTTGTAAAAAAATGAAAAGTCATGAGGAACAGAACAAATTCATTTTCCTCTCTCTAGTTAGTCATGTGATTCTTCACATATTTAAAAACATTTCCAGAATGTTTGCACAGATTGTCAGTTCCACAAGGAGCATATTAATGATGATGTCATCTTTTTAAAAACTTTTTTGGAGAGGGGAAGGCAGGACAATTGGGGTTAAGTGACTTACACAATGTCACACAGCAAGTAAGTGTTAAGTGTCTGAGGCTGGATTTGAACTCATATCCTCCTGACTCCACGGCAGGTGCTCTATTCACTGCACCACCTAGTCACCCCAATGATGTCATTTTCTCAAGGTCCTGACACAAGGCAGAGTAGGTAGTGGCTTCATACATCCTTGTGACATCAGTAAAAATTGACAAGGGCACCTGACCTAATTTCTGTGAAGAGCCAGGACTAGAGCACTCTCAAAAATTTTTTAAATTTAATTTTTCTTTTTCAATCTGCAGCAACAAAATATTTTCTCCTTCTTCCTCTACCCCTGTTGGGAAAAAGAAAAAAACGAAAACAAAAACCACATCCTGAATATGCATAATCAAACAAAATTAATTTTTGCATTGCCCATGACCAAGAAATGTACCCTGAGTCCATTACCTCTCACTGCATCTCTAGTTTGTTGAATGATGACAAGTTGGTTATTGTTCTCAATAAAGTGGATGGCAGTGCTCCTTCGCAAATTCAGCATATATCCTCAGCTAACCTATATGCATTCTTTTCTAAGCATCAAAAACCTTTGGAGGCCTTTCCTTTTGCCATGGATGGCTCCTTGGTTCACTGATTGTCAGGGTAATAGGAGAGAGAAAGAGGAATATCGGGAGAGAGACAGAGAGAGACAGACAGACAGAGACCGACAGACAGAGAAAGGAAGGATGGATGGTTTTTTGTTATCTTATGACCTACTTGAGAACACTGTCTCCTGGCAAGCTTTTAGTATTCTGATAAGGCTGAATTCACAAAAAAATTATAGAAAGATAAATTTGACTACACTTACAACACTCCATCTCATCATCTGCAAGTTGTTTAACATAAGAATTATATTATATTTTGTGTAATTGGACCCTATTAGTTGTAAAATGTTTCATTTTGGGCCATGCTTTAATTGGAACACTGGCAAAGTACAAACTGTCTAGAAAAGAGTAATCATAATTGAGAGAGCCTGGAAAAAAATTCATATGAGAAATGGATTAAGGAACTTAAGATGTCTAGCCTGAAGAATAATCAAGAATATAAAGTCTGATTTAGAGAAAGAGGTTAGTCTCGTGTTTCATTAGAGGGAAATATTAGAATTCAAAGGTGGAAATGATACGCAAAACATTTCCATTCAGTATTTCTGGGATGGTGATCTTTGATCAGAAATTTTGACGTTTTGGGCAGGTATAGAAAGTTTAAATTAGCACCAAAGCTCTCCATGTGCTCCAATATTTGACATAATCCTCAAGGATATTATGTCTTTTAAAAATAACACATAGATTCTTAACCCTGGAAGATTAGTTTACTCTTTATTAAGGAGTTGTATAACCTGTGGAAAACTTGTTTGCCTTTCCAATGAGTTTGATTTGTTTGTAAATGGTGCTTGGGAGAAAAAAATAAATTATGTATTACGACAAAATTTGCAAGGCTTTTTTAGACACTAATTGGGGAGGCCTATATTGCCATAAAGCAAAGTTATATATATTGACTGATAAAATTGCTTTCTAGCCTAATTAAGAAAGGATGGTGAAAAAGAAAAAAAAATAGTTTTGAAATCAGAGGATTTAAATTTAAATTCTAACTCTGTTCTATGACCTGAATAGTGGGTAATACATTTTGCCTCTATGACTATCACTAGTCTGATATGTGAACTAAATACTTTGAATAGATGAACATTATGGTACTTTGCAGCTCAAATTTTATGATTCTTTGAGGCTCTCCAGATCGTCTTTCCAAAATAAGAGAGTACGTTGAGCTCAGAAAAAATCTACTCGATCATGCCCCCAATATGTGGGGCATATCTGTGGCTATCACTTCTATTGGTATATAGTTGTGTCTATGTTTACCTATTCATTTTAGAAATTATCTTATTTTTCCATGCATATTTTGTTAATAAGTTTACTTTTCAGAGAGTTTGTCACTGTGTAAAGAGTCCTAGCCTAGAAATTTAGAGACCTTATTTCAAGTCTCTAACCTATGAAACAACAGTGTGAACTTAGACTTAGTTAACCTTTCTGAGGTACTGTTTCTACATATGTAAATTTAACTTCTCATGCTTAATTTCCTAAGGAACTTTGTTAAATGACAGAGTTTGAAAAAAATTATCTAGAAACTCTCTTTTAGACTGAATATGAACCTATGATTATCCAGCACGTGACAAGAATGAAAATGACATTTGACTTATCTAATTTTATTTTCCAGAAATAAGAAAATATTGCTAGAGCACTATCACCAATCTCTTTCCTTCTCTGGGCCTCAGTTTCCTCCTCTCTAAAATAAGGGAAGGGAGGAAGTGAATGAGATAATTTCTCAGATGACCTTCAGTTCCATAACCTATGATGCTACTTCACTTTCTGTGTGCTAAGTGCCCTAGTTTTCAGCTTTCTTAGGTTACTACTTCTGACCCATTAGATATCAATTTAATCTCCAGGAATGGGGCTGTGAAATCCAAGTCCTTCAATCAAAAATCTCCGCTGGTTACAAATGACTAAAATGTGAGGACAAAAAAGGAAATATCCATGCTTTTCATTTGACCCTCACATCAAAAGCAGAACTAGTTTGCCTCCATTGTGAACTCCCAGCCAGGGTTGTGTGACTGGTCCCTAACAAATACAATTTTTTTTTTGTCTTGGCAGTTCTTTGCATTCCTGTTATCACTATGGCAACAACCCTGATAGAGATGGCAAGATTGCTTCTCAGTACCCCTGTCACCTCCAAGTCCCTCTCTGGCTGTCCTTCAGTACCTTTTGATTTCTTAAAATGATGAGAGGTGAATATGGAAGGTTTGCAGGGTTTTCCTAAGCACTGGAGATTAACCTAAAGTTCATCTTTCTTTATTTATTTAACTATAATTTCATATCTGGAGATGGATATGAAACATTCTGGAAAAATCTACCTCCACTTAAAGTCATCACCTCCTCATTGTTTTCCAATTAATCGTAGGCCAAAGTTATTGTGTTAAGAGGTACATGCCTTACTCTCCTGCCTGCTGTTTTCTGGTATAATGGAAAAAGTCAAAACCTTGAAGAATGAATGGCACCTCAGATCAAAGGTATTCTTGTGACTGTAAGCATAAATCAGTAGATGATTATTTCAGAGCTTTTTATCAGGAGGCAAGACTTTGGAAGTCAGCAAAAATTAGGGCAGGTTCTCTGACAGAAGACTCAGCCATGGGGAATATGAAAATACATGCAAACACACACACACACACACACACACACACACACTTTAGTTGGCATTCTGGTGCCTAATCAATATTACAGTTTTCAAGGGCACAGGCATCTCTTCCTGACAGGTGGTGATTAGTTTAAATTGGTATCTCCATAACTTTTAATGCCTAAAGGAGCTTAAAATACTTTTATTAACATACCTCAATCTTTTTATAGAAGATGGTCAATGCATTTTCTTAATACTATACGCTGCAAACATACATGGGGTTATTTAGTATTTGCTGAACTCTCCATTTATATTTCTTGTTCTATAATTTGAGAATCTGCCTGTTTCTTACTCAACAGTAAATATTTAAGTCTGGATTTCAGCATGTATGGACTTATTCCATATATCTCTGTCCCTGTTCTCTTCAGTCTTTTATAGGATCATAGGATTTAGAGCTCTGAGGGACCTAGAAGAGAATCTAGTCTACTGACTCATTTTTTAACAGATGAGAAAACTAAGGAAAAGAGAGGCACGATTTTTACATTCTTTTCATTTCCAAATATATCCGTCTCCATACGTAAATCACTGCTACTGCCTCTAAAGTTACACAGATAATAGTAGAGGCAGGATGCAAATGCAGATTCTCTATGTCTAAGTAGGGTTGAGTTTCCATCAATCTTTTCCAACTCTCCCTATTCTCTTTTTCTTTTTGTTCTTGCCTGTCAAATATGTGATTTTGGTGAGTAGCCTGTTCTAGATTACTTAGGAATAACATGCAGATATTCTCAGCATCTTTCTGTCAGATAATAAAAGAAATGATTTAGGGAGAAAATTAGACATTGACAGAGTATGGGGACAATGTGTTGACCTGTATTCTCTGAATGCCCATGGGTAAGATTAAGGATAGCTTGTGATTTTAATTTTTCTTTTTCCTTGTCCTTCGATAAATTATTTCATTTAATTCCTCATATCCTTCATTTCACACTCCTATAGTCTTTTATAGCACCTGTTTGATACTAGAGACTCGAGGACCTTATCACCATTTCAGGTTACAAATATAACCTGGAGAGGCATTAAATTTGAATATAATAGTATGACGAGTAGAAATGTAAGTAAGTACTGTAATGTAGATTGCAAATTAACAAAGGACAGTCTATGTTATAAAACTATGCAATTTAGTAATGATGTGACCTTGGAGTCATGATTTAACTTTCCTGGATCTGAGTTTCCTTATCTACAAAATGAGGGGATTGAACTAAAAAACCTCCAAGTTTCCTTTTTTCTCAAAAATATCTAAGATTCTATTACATGCAGCTAATTTGTCATTCAAAGTACTATATCAAAATTCTTGAAACATTTTTTTATTGGAGAAATAAAAATCCTTTCCTTTTCTTCTATGCAGAAATAATAAATGCTAATGCTTCCAAGTACTAAGCCCTTCTCTCTGGAGCAGGGTTCAACAAATCCTGGGAAATAGGTTGCTGTGGAAATTCATTCATGGTAATTAGTAATTTGGGCTTAGAGGATATAGAATGGACAAGAGAATGTTCTAACAAGGGACCTCTGCCCAAGCTGTAGACAAGACTGAATTTTTTATTCTTTTTAATGGAGGAGGAAGGGATGACCCCACTCCTTGATTGAGGTAAAACGAAGTACTGATGATAGTTGCTCCAGTTTTTTTAGAGAGGTGAAGTGGCAAAGGAAATTATTTCTGTGCGAGTTCACATATTATCATTATTCCTTTACCCTGATAGAAATGTTGGGTAATTCTGATATCATACCATATTCACCTTGAAATTAAAACAAACTGATAACAGAATAAGCAGTGTGGGGCTGCTAGGTGGCACAATAAATAGAGCACCAACTCTGGAGTCAGGAAGACCTGAGTTCAAATTTGGCCTCAAACACTTAACACTTGCTAGCCATGTGACCTTGGGCGAGTCATTTAACTCATTTGCCCTGCATTCCTCCCTCCAAAAAAGAAACAACAACAAAAAAATTAAGAGAACAAGCAGTGTGATGTACTGAATGACTTTAACTCTCTGGTCCTGAATGAATTTTTAGGGTGCTGAAAAACTGCATGTGTGTGTAGGGTGTGTGTGTATGTGTGTGTGTGCAGAGAGAGAGAGAGAGAGAGAGAGAGAGAGAGAGAGAGAGAGAGAGAGTGAGAGAGAGAGAGAGAGAGAGAGAGAGAGAGAGAGAGAGAGAGAGGTGAGAATATAATTGATGATCATTGAAATATCTTGGAGAATTAGTGAAACTTGTTATGTATGTAGGAAGACAAATTTCCTTTTTCACTTATCAAACAAGCCAGTGAGCTTCACTTTGTTTTGGGTAAAAAATATCCTAACATTTATTATTTATCTTTAACATTAATTTTATATGTGTGTGCGTGTGCGTGTGTGTGTGTGTGTGTGTGTGTGTGTGTGTGTGTGTAATTTTTAGTTTTCAACATTCACTTCCATAAAGTTTTGAGTTACAAATTTTCTCCCTCTCCTCCTCCCCTCTCCCCAAGACAGCATGCAATCTGATATAGGCTCTACTTATACATTCATACTAAACACATTTTCACATTAGTCCTGATGTAAAGAAGAGTTAGGACTAATGGGAGGAACCACAAAAAAGAAGGGAAAAAAAGCAAAGAAAAGGAGAGCAAATAGTATGCTTCCATTCACATTCAGACTTCAAAAATTTTTCTCTGGATATAGATAACATTTTCCATTGTGAATCTTTTGGAATTGTCTTAGATCCCTGCATTGCTGAGAGGAAATAAGTCTATCAAGTCAGTCATTGCACAATGTGGCTGTTACTATGTACAATGTTCCCTGGTTTTGCCCATTTCACTCAGCCTGGGTTCACATACATCTTTCTAGGTTTCTCTAAAATCTGCTTGTTCGTAATTTCTTATAGCACAATAGTATTCCATTACATTCATATACCACAACTTGTTCAGCCATTTCTTAATTGATGGACATTTCCTTAATTTCCAATCCTTTGTCACCACAAAAAGAGCTATTATGAATATTTTTGTACATGTGTGTCCTTTTCCTGTTTTTATGATCTCTTTGGGATATGGATCTAGAAGTGGTATTGCCTAGTGAAATGGTACTCACAGTTTTATAGCCCTTTGGGCATGGTTCCAAATTGCTCTCCAGTTGGATCAGTTCACAACTCTACCAACAGTGCATTAGTGTCCCAATTTTCCCATATCTTCTCCAGAATTTATCATTTTCCTGTTTTGTCATAACATTCATTTTTTAAAATCAAGTTCTGAATACACTCCTTCCCTCTCATCTGCAGCAATTGAGAAAGCAAGAACTGTGATATTAATTATATATGTAAAAACATACAAACCATATTTCCATAGTCGTGTTGCAAAAAAGGAAGAAAAATAAAGACAGTGAAAATTATCCTTCAATCTTCACTCAGACTCTATCAACTTACTCTCAGGAACTCATAAGTCCTTCAGAGTTGCCTTATATCATTTTATTGGTCAGAATAGCTCAGTCATTCAGTTGATCATCATACAATATTGCTATCACTGTGTACAATGTTCTTTTGGGTCTTCTCACTTCACTTTACATCAGTTCATATAGATGTTCTCAAGTTTTTAGAAACTATCCTGCTCATTATTTCTTACATCACAATTGAATTCTATCACAATCATATACCACTTGTTCAGCTATTGCCCAAATGATGGGCATTCCCTCAGCTTACAATTCTTTACCACAAAAAGAGCTAATATAAATGTTTGTATATATAGGTACTTTTGATTGATTTCTTTGGGGAACAGTCCTAGGAGCAGTATTGCTGGGTGTAAAGCCATGCACAAGAAGTTTCCAGAGGACTGCTGCTTTAAACAGCTTTCAAGTTCCTGATTACACAGTATAGTGAGCTCTCTATTCAATAATATATCAGAGCAAAATATTCATAGAAAATCAAAACACAGTATAACTGTGTGTAAGGGTTATGGGATTTAAAGATCTCCCATGCCCTATGGACGTACTGACATAGCAGAGCAAGAGAAAGTGAAAAGCCGAGCTAACGGTCCTGCAGTTGGCAGTTGGTGGCGGTTGCCTTTTTTTTTTTTTTTTTGAGTTAGGACTCCTGCTGAGGACTGCCAGGGGCCGGAGCTGCTGGGAGTGTGCTTCCAGGACGCTGGGTGGTTGCTGTGAGTGGGGAGAGGAGGACCTTTGCCTGAGGTAGCCTGTTCTGTTTTGAGGGCTTGAAAATGTGGGTGCTTTCTACTTTATCTACCTGTGCCAATAT
>NW_027187244.1:1939420-1960602 GCF_028583685.1 Petaurus breviceps papuanus
GGGATATGATGTATTAACTGAGGAACAAAAGAGACATGCATGGTTTACTGATGGGACAGCAAAATATTTGGGGCAAAAAAGACATTGGAAAGCAGTGGCCTATAACCCATGTACTAGAAGGACTTTGGAAAGTACTGGGATAAGTGCAAGTAGCCAATATGCTGAACTTATGGCAGTATATCAAGCCATCAAAATAGAACAAGGAGGACAGTGTCATATATTCACTGATTCATGGGCGGTAGCTAATGGGTTAGCTACATGGATGCCCATGTGGAAAAATGATAATTGGGAAATTCATGGTAAACAAGTCTGGGGCAAAGAATTATGGGAAGATATCTGGAACATGTCTTTGGTCACTGACTTGTCAGTTTTTCATGTAGATGCTCACGTGGCCCCCACCACACCAGAACATGAGTACAATGCTCATGCTGATAGACTGGCAAAGATTGCTACTGAACATATTGTTCCTACTTTGACAACAACTGATGATCCGGTATTAGCAAAATGGGTCCACCAAATGGCAGGCAATTTGGGGGTCCAAGCCACACTCCAGTGGGCACAAGATCGAGGTATTAGTATCTCTCATTCACTGTTAAAACAGATAGCAGAAGAATGTCATATATGTCAATTGGAAAAGGAGCGAACTGTTCCTCGGGTAGTAACTGGAGAGATAGCAAGAGGAAAAGTCCCAGCCCAAATCTGGCAAATAGATTATATTGGTCCACTACCACTGGATAAAGGATGCAGATTTATATGTACTTGTGTTGATACCTATTCAGGTGTACTAGTAGCTTGTCCTTATAAGAATGCAACCCAGAAAAACACTTGTAAAACCCTAGATCTCATAAGTCTATATTATGGAACCCCAATGCAGATTCAAAGTGAAAATGGGTCACATTTCAAAGGCAATGAAATGAAGAAGTATTGTATACTAAACAATATAGAATGGATATATCATATTCCATATTATCCAGAAGCATCTGGGTTAATTGAAAGAGTGAATGGATTACTGAAAGAACAGTTGAGGAAGTTAAGTTCCAATAATTCATATCAACATTGGAAGGATAATTTGTTCATGGCTTTGCGTAATTTGAATAATAGACCATTGGGAGGAAGTACACCTCTAGCCAGAATGATGACCCCCAATCTGCAAATTAGAAAACAACAAACACACAAGATCCCAAATATTGAGTATTGGACCTTGAGGCCAGATGTCCCAGCACCGTACCCAGGACCACTTGGTTTGGTGGGGTATGATTTACATTGTTTAGAGGACTTTTGGTTGGACAGGAAAGAAGTAAGAAAAATTTCCACTGGGATATGCATAAGAATCCCTAAAAATCACTTTGGGCAGATTTTACCCAAATCAGGATTAGCAGCTCAAGGAATACATGTATTGGCTGGAGTAATAGATTCTAATTATCAAGGAGAAATTGTTGTAACATTCCAGAATTTAGGTGAAGGGCCCATACAGATTCACAAGAATGATAGGATAGTTCAAGTGATTATCGTTCCTTGTAAAACAATGCCACTTGTAAAAACTGACCCTCCTTCCAAAATAACTGTCACAGGAACTGAAGGATTTGGTTCTACTGATAGAATAAAATCAGGAGCTAAAATATGGGTAAAACGGAAGCCAGATGATGTTCCAAAGGTTGCAGAGATTATAGCATATGGGAAGGATAACACTGTAACTATTGTTTATTCTGGAGAAGATGATTACAAAATTGTACCCTTAAATCATTTATTCTACCGTGAGTGAGGCTACAATAGTCTGGTTATTGTTCTTGATTTTTTGTCTGTTCACCTTGTTTGTTAGATTTGTTTCCACACGCTTGGTACCCTCCATCTGTAGATGCCTGATAGCTTAAGCTGGATGTCACCCCCTGTCTGCAACTGTGATGTGTCACCCTTGGACCTGGCATCAAGCATATTAAGAACTGACCTCTCAAATGGGACCCCTAAGGACAGGGACAGCTCTACATCCGATTTCAGCAGCAAGTAGCCATAGAAGAAGAGATCTTCACCCCTTACCACAAGATTTTGGGGCCCCATTTGTTCAGGGTGGGGGGAATGATGGGGAGCTTGTGTTCAAGCCCCACCCTAAAATATGGTTTTTTGTGTTTATTGTGTGCTATTCTTGTTATATTGTTGTGAAATTTTGTTGACACCAGTTATTCCTACTGTATTTTTGCCAAGTAAGGGACATGAAAGATCTTGGGGCCGAATGTAAGGGTTATGGCATTTAAAGATCTCCCATGCCCCATGGACGTGCTGACATAGCAGAGCAAGATAAAGTGAAAAGCCGAGCTAACGGTCCTGCAGTTGGCAGTTGGTGGCGGTTGCCCTTTTTTTTTTTTTTTTTTGAGTTAGGACTCCTGCTGAGGACTGCCAGGGGCCGGAGCTGCTGGGAGTGTGCTTCCAGGACGCTGGGTGGTTGCTGTGAGTGGGGAGAGGAGGACCTTTGCCTGAGGTAGTCTGTTCTGTTTTGAGGGCTTGAAAATGTGGGTGCTTTCTACTTTATCTACCTGTGCCAATATCATAACTACTCTGATGGCTTTCACTTTCTGGTTTTGGGACTCAGTCTTTTGGTATCTTAATAAATTTTCTAGTTTATTTCCCCAAATGGCAAACCTGATGTATTTTGTGATGGATAATTATATCAGCATATTTGTAATCTCTATAGGCATTGTGAATATGGCATTGCTGATACACTGTGTTGTATAGTTTGTATAGCTACTCCCTGTTCCACCCATTCTGTTACATCACCAACTTCACCCAAGGTGTTAACTACTTCTATGTTAATTAAATAGCTTAAACAAGGTGTTAACTTGAAACAAGGTGCTAGGTACCTGCTTACTTACCAATACAAAGGGGCATGGAAAATCTTCACATTGCATTAACATTACACTGGGTCAAACAATATGCACAGTTTTTATTGTTTTTATAACTCTTTGGGTGTACTTCCAAATTGTTTTCTAGAATTTTTGGACCAATTACAACTGCACATTAGTGTCACAATATTTCTATATTCCCTCCATCATTTGTCATTTTTCTTTTTTGTCACGTTAGCCAAGCTGAGAGGTGTGTGGTAGTACATAAGAGTTGTTTTGATTTGGATTTCCAGAATTTATTATATAAGGGATGATTTTTTGTAGACAGAAAGGGAAACCACTATCACTAATAATGGCTAACATTTATATACCATTTTAAGGCTTGCAAAACACTTTACAAACATCATCTCATTTTAACCTCACAACAGCTCTGTAAAGTAGATATCATCCATGTTTTAGAAATGAATAAATTGAGACAGAGGTTAAGTGACTTGGACACACAACTAATAAATGTCTGATGGCAGATTTATTGCAGATCTTTATTACTGCAGCATCACTGCTTTTAACAACATAGGTATCACCTAGCTGCCTAGCAGGGCAGAGCATTAAGAAATAGCACTGAGGGTGGCTAGGTGGCACAGTGAATAGGGTGCCAGCCCTGGAGTTAGGAGGACCTGAGTTCAAATCTGGCCTCAGACACTTGACACACTTATTAGCCATGTGACTTTGGGCAAGTCACTTAACCCCAATTGTCCTGCAAAAAGCAAAGAAAGAAAGAAAGAAAGAAAGAAAGAAAGAAAGAAAGAAAGAAAGAGCACTGATTTATTAAAGAATAACAATCCTGACTATTCTCATTTCCTTCATCACTTCCCTTTTTCTGATAGTTAATAGATTAGAATTTGAGGAGATGGGATACTTTAGGTATGCCACGCCTGAAACTGAGTAAGGCAATTTACAAAATCTTTTTTGAACTCAATATAGAGAAAGATAAATTATCTCTCCAAATAACATAATAAAATATATATGGTACAATATTATATGAGATACATTTTATAGCACATTGGGAACCCATTGAATGATCATATATAAGGTGTCATATTCAATTTGGTGTATATGTATATGCATATATTTATAGCTTTTAATATATGAGATATATTTTATGAGTTATATACATATGAGCTATGAACATGTGTATGTGTAAATGTATTTAGCTAATATAAATAAATTATTAACTTTTTAACATGAACAATTGTTTAGTAATTATTACTAAATTCTCTACTTATAAAATTGATTTTTTGAACCCAAAATGCAGGTTTTATTTTCATATCAAACTTCTGCTTATTCTATATGTCCCTTTCTGATAGTTTTTCAATAGATATTTGGATCCAATTTGTATCATCTTTGGATTGGCTACCCTATCTAACTTTGTGCCACCTGCAAATTTGATAGGTATGCCAACTCTGTCTTTATTCAAGTAACTGAAAAAAAAATATGAGTAAAATCAGAGGTTTGAAGGAAGTATTTTACTTGGAAAGAGGAGACTGTGCCATTATGTGGAAAAAACCAAAACATAACCACAACAACATTAGATTTATTCTTCTTGGTCCCCAAAACCAAAAGTAGAAGCAAAGTTTGGAATCTGCAAAAGCTAATTTTTAACATTGTATAAGAAAAGATAAATCCTAACACTCAAAACCAACAAAATAGTTTCTCTTTACTACTGCCCCCTGTAGGTAGTATTTTCCATGGCATAGATTCCTCCTTTGTTCCACCTCTCCCATATCCCTTCTTTGGAGTTTGTCTGCTTCCTGAGGACAAATGAGGTATTTTCTGTAAACCACTTAGCAGACTGATCTTTTGCATAAGATTACATGACTTTTTAAAAACTTTCTTACAATTCTTTCCTCTTAGCAAATCTATAGCTCTTGTATGTTATTTTAACTGTATATTTTTATAAGAATTCTAGTCCTAGAAGGGACCTTTGGGTGTATTCAGCCCTGATCTCTCATTTTACAGATGAGGAAAATAAAATCAAGAGAGGGAAAAGGACCTACCAAAAAACCAAGTAGTTAATGGTGGAGACAGAAATAAACCTGCCTTAGGAGATTCATTTTCATAAATTATGGAATAGTCATATTACAACAAGGGGGAAATAAAACATATTTTTTTATATTTTTTCAAATAATAGACAATCATTTTGGAAATGGTAATACTAAATGTGAATAGTAATGATGACAACGTAATCTCACTGGCTTTTTTATCTTTTGTCTAGGATACTATTTGATATTTATCTATTAATTTTATAATTTGCAGAATATAAAAGAATGGTTAGCTCTAGCTCCTTTGTTTAATGCATTCAAGTCAAGAAACCCTTTATCACTTACCCATCAATACATTATTTGCACAACAGACACTTTCTTTTAATGTAAGTCTAGTTTCTCATTAAACCATGTTCAATATCAGAACTAGCTGTCACCCAAGCTGATACACTAGTTTTGGAAGATTCTTTTATGAAATCTGTTCCAAATTTACTATTTGGAGCTATGAAAAAAACTGGACTTATGATTTAAAACTATCATCCTCTAAAACTAGTTTCATTTTTATGGATCTAGCTATGGTAGAAAACAAACAAGCATGTAATCTTGTCAAAGGTCACTTCGGGAAAGAGATAACTAACTTATTTAAAGGGGAAAATTCTCCTTAAAAGTAACTTTCTACGATTAGAAAAAATGACTTTAAAGTATAATTTCTATGAGAAAAAATGTATACATTTTCAACATTGCTTTAAAATTCAACATGGATATTATTTTGTTTAATGCATCAAATTTTCTTACTAGTCAGAATTAGATATAAAAATTATGCAAAGAGATGTGAAATTAAAGGCATTACTTTTTTCCATAATTCCAATTTAATAATCAGAGATTTTCTCATCTTTTGTGTCTTTTCAAGTGTTTTTCCCCCCCAGCAAAATACTTAGTTCTCTTTGCTCATTAATGGAACTGATTCTGAACCCTACTCTCTGAGGAAAGGAAAATGTGATTAAACAAAATCTTCTTACTGAAGAGAGCAACATGTTTCCACATAACAGTGCATTAATCCTCATGGCCACCCTCTGTTTTTCTCTCTTACCTCCTAAAAAAACTCAAGTATAGTACAGTTTGGTGCTTCTCTCTCTAATTGGTAAGGAAATGAGTGGAGCTAGGCCAGGCTACATCTGTTCTTTCTTTAATCAAAGGAATTTATGGAGATGTAAAAATGAATCTGTACTCACATTACTACTGTAGTATACTTTAAGTATATAGGTGAATAGGTGTGGTAAAAGAGACAGAACCTAAGAATACCTTCTACTTTCATCTAATTGTCAGATAAAAGTGTCAAGGGACTTTGGCCTGACACTACCTTGAATGTTTTAAACACACACACACACATACACACACACACACACACACACACACCATGCTACCACCACCAGGACATAAACAACTAAGAACATTGGCCACAGGTATCCTTGCCTTTTTTAGAATAGATGAATTCCTGAAAAGTTTTCCACAAAGCAAATTTCTATAAAGCAAACAATATCATTTCATTGACTCACATTATAATTAGCGACTAGTGCTGTTATCTTGCATTTAAAGCACTGGATAGGTCAAATTTGATAAGTTCCTTATGATTTCTTTTCCCTGTTTACCTTCTCATGCTTCTCTTGCTTCTTGTATATGAATGTCAAATTTCCTATTCAACTCTGGTTTTCTCATCAAGAATGCATGAACGTCCTCTATTCCACTGAATGACCCATATTTTCCCCTAAAACATGATATTCAGTTTGCTGGGTAGTTGATTCTTGGTTTTAATCCCAGCTCCTTTGACCTCTGGAGTATCATATTCCAAGCCCTTCCATCTCTCAGTGTAGAAGCTGCCAGATCCTATGTTATCCTGATTTTGTTTCCATAATATTCAAATTGTTTCTTCCTGACTGCTTGTAATATTTTCTCCTTGATCTGAGAATTCTGGAACCTGGCCATAATATTACTAGGAGTTTTCTTTTTGGGATCTTTTTCAGGAGGTGATCGGTGGATTCTTTCAATCTCTATTTTGCTCTCTGGTTCTAAAACATCAGGGCAATTTTCCTTGAGAATTTCTTGAAGGATGATTTCTAGGTTCTTTTTTTGATCATGGCTTTCAAGTAGTCCAATAATTTTTAAATTATCTCTCCTGGATCTATTTTACAGGTCAGTGCTTTTCCCAATGAGATATTTCACATTACTATCTATTTTTTCATTTGTTTGAATCTATTTAATAATATCTTGGTTTCTCATAAAATCATTAGCTTCCATTTGCTGCAATCTAATTCTGAAGGAATGATTCTATTCAGTGAGCTTTTGAGATTCTTTTTCCATCTGGCAAGTTTGACTTTTTAAGGCGTTCTTCTCCTCATTGCCTTTTTGAGCCTCTTTTGCCATTTGAGTTAGTCTATTTTTTAAGGTTTTATTTTCTTCAGTCAGGTTGTTGACTCTCATTTCATAATTTTCTTGCATCATTCTCATTTCTCTTCCCAATTTTTCTTCCACTTCTCTTATTTGGTTTTCAAAATCCTGCTTAAGGTCCTCTATTGCCTGTAACCAGCTCATATATTTCTTGGAAGCTTTAGGTGCAGGAATTCTGACTTCACTGTCTCCCTCCTGTTTTATGCTTTGATCCTTTCTGTCCCCAAAATAGGAGTGTAAAATTGGGTTGCTCTGTTTACTTTCCTTCCCTTGTTTCCTCATGTTGCCCCTCAATTACTTGACTTTTGGGCTTTTTGCCACAGTAGTACTATGCTTCCAGACAGGGGAGCTTCATACCAAATGCTGGGGTTTTCTCAGCTGCTGAAGGTATTAGTTGGGTGCCCACTCTGAAGCCTCCACATACTCTAGGAAGATGGTTGCTCACCCCAGGACCTCCCCCCTAGACCACAATCCAGATCCAAGCAGGTTAAAGCAAGAGTGATTACCCCTCAGATTGGTTGTTTAATTCCCCCTCAGTACTGCAGACCAGGAGCTGAAGCTGCCACATGGAGGCAGCTGCATGGCAAGGCTCCTCAGTGGCTTCTTGCCCCAGGGGCAGAGGCTGACCATACTCCTAACTATTGGATTTCAAAGTCCACACTGCACTGATCTCTTATTGTATCCTTAGAATCTATGTGTTGATAATTCTGGAAACCACCACATATGCTGATGATCTGAAGTCTCTCTAGCCCAGCCTGGGGCTAAAACCTCGGGCTCATACAAGGGGCCTTGTAGGCTCCCAGAGCACTGTGCTGGCTGCTTGCTCTTGGCCCACTGGGCTGTCCTCAGTGGGAGCTTATCTTCTATGTGTCATTTTGTGGGTTCTGTAGCTCCAACGTTTCTTCAGATTCACCTTTTACATGAATTGGACGATGTGAGAGCTGGAGCCCTGCAGAAATCCTGTTTCTACTGCACTATCTTGACTCCACCCTCAAATAATCCTTCTACAGGACAAATTTGATTTAAACTCTTTACCACCTTTTTTTCAGCTTTCTCTGGATCCTTTACAATTTATCAATATTTTTGCTAAAATGTGGTGATCAAAACTAAACACACATCTCCAGATGTGGTTTCATTGTGGCAAATACAACAGGACTATCAACTTGTTCAGTCTGGAAGCTATTCCTTTCTTAATGTAAACTAAGGATGCACCATTTCCCTACTTTGTCAATATTTGGGCCTTGATTGACTCAAAATGAATGTAATCAGCAATTGTTTCTCTTTTGGCAAGAAACCCTGAGGATCTTCCCTCCCAGGTAACTTTTTCTTTGACTGGGTAAAGAGGCCATTCTCTGCCTCATTTTGTATCACAACTTAGTCACTGAATGGGCTGTGCCTTCGTCAAACTGAGACCTATTAGAGGACTGTACTGTAATTGCCAAGGAAAGGCAACTTCCCAAGGTTCAAAATACCAGCATAGGTGCTCTCCATTTTATTCAGTGACAAACCAAGAACAGAGAAGGTCAAAACATGACATCATTCCAAATACAGCATTTACTAAGTGTGATTAAATAATCTCCAAGCACTACCCCACCCCAGAACCTTCCAATCATTCAATCAATTACAAAGTCCCTGTTCTAAATACTACTCCACCCCTAGGCTATACCTTCATTTAGTCCACCACAAAGCCCCTCTTCTCAAATGGAGATTAGTTTCCAAACATAAGTAAAGTACCTTCATTTGTCAATCACAGAGCACAAAAAGGTCAAAAGTTCCCCATCCCTGGATCACAATTGAATCTACCCCAGAGTTACATCAAGTCCAAGCACAGCACTTAATACCCAAATGGAGGTCTTTTCTTCATCTTGACAAGAGGCAAGTTCTCAGCAATCTTAGTTCCTGGAGAGACAAGGCCTAGCAAGGCCACAAGATAAATTGCCAGTCCCTTCATCAATTCATCCTCTGTCTGTAGAACAGTCCTAGAACCCCTGAAAACACTGGCAAAACCCTCTCCCAGGATTTCTGTAAACATACAACAAGAAAATCCTTCTTCAGGGCTTCTGAACCAACAGAAAGGTTCCCAGACCCCTACAACAACAGCACTGTCCTTCACCAGTGGACAGTATTCATTCTGTCTGCAGGACAGTCTCCAGATCCCTGCAACAACAGCACTGTCCTTCACCAGTGGACAGTATTCACTCTCTGTCTGCAGGACAGTCTCAGGGCTTCTTAACCAAAAGCCAGGTTCCAGGACTTCTTCAACAACAGGACTGTCTTTCACCAGTGGACAAATCTGGCAAAAGAACATCAAAACAGACAGACAAAGTACCAGCAAAACAGCCATGTCTCCTCAGTCCTTGGCAGCTCAGGGGGCAGGTCTCAAAAGTCCAGGGCAATTCAAAGTGGCCCTCAGCAATCCTTCTCAGTCTCTATCTCTCCATGAGGTGCTGCTTCCAAAAAAAAAGTTCTTCTGCCTCTCTCGTCTCTCCAAATCTACGTCACCAGCTCCTCCCAGTTCGTGTCTCTCTTTTCAAGTCAACAAGTCCATCCCACAGGTGGGATTAACAAGCTCTGGGTTTTAACACAATCAATTTGAAAAACTAAGCCAATACAGGGGATTCTTTAAATGCCATTACTATCACAAGGACCATAGCTGGAAAAGACCAAGGTCCCCTACTGTATTCTGCGCCATCTCCAATTATCCTGATCTATATCTGGTTACTGGATGCAGATGGCTCAGGAAGAGAAAATGAGACTAGTGACTTTGCACAACCTTCTCTAACTTAAATCCAATTCACTTGCATGTCTTAGTATCACCTCCCTGAAGTTGTGGTCCTCTTGCAGGACAAAGGACAAACAAAAACAAGGTTGCATTGTATGTCTTGACTGCCACATTATATTTTAGTTCATATTTCCTTATATTTTATTAATATTTTGTTTTATACTACCTTAATTTCTAAATATATGTCCCAACCCCTACTCACAGTCACTCCTTATAACGAAGTATAAGAGAAAAAAATTTAATTAAATAATGCAATACAAGTCAGTCAAACCAGTCTGACAATATCACGTGTTTTAAACATGTCATCTCCTACCCCTGCACGTAAGGGTGTAAAGTGAAATCACAAATCTAGTTTTTGAACCTGTTTGAGCAAATATTATTGCAACATCATATTTGTAAATTGTTCATTAAAAATGTTTTTTTCTCATTTAGGTTTCTATACTAATTCCATATGTAATTGTGCTCCATTAAATTATTAATCAATCACCACTCTCACCCCACCCTCCCATTGAAAATTCTCACCTTTGTCAAGTGAGAATACCTCAGCTGAGTTAATATATCAGAGTTATGAATTATGTGTGAATAAAGCTAAAAACAGCTATTGAAGTAATCAATCAAGGGCATTAGACTACGTAAGAGAAGCCTATGAAAACCATTAGGTGATGTGGAGTGACATTATACGGAAATTTTTTTTTGATTGGTTAAACCCAAAACACGAGCAAAACTTGGTCATACTGTATAGATTTTGTATAAAATTGCAGGATTAAGGGAAACTCTGAATATTGTGGACCCCAGGAGACTCTAATGTTGTACAAGATGGGGGTAATTACAATCAAGTCTCTGAGAGAGGGAGTGGAAGAAAATTTTATCTCCTCTCCTGCTTCTCCTTGATCTAAGGATGAACTTTTGAATTTTGAAGGCTTTGAACTTCTCATTGTCAGTGTTTGCATTAGGAACCAGGGGCAAACTGGACACACTAGAAAAGTCTGTTTCAAGACTATAAGTAACACAGAAATTATGCCTAAGGGGATTTTGATTAGTACCCCATGAAGTAGACAAAAAGATTTTAAATAAATGGGAATTGTGAATTATCCCTTTGCCACATGTACTCTCTGAGTTTGAGCTTACTTTCCCCTGTCATTGCTAAGTATTAGTGGGAGATTACAACTTTTTGAAGTTTTTTGAAAAGTTTTGTACAAACTACTTTTATACTGTCTTAGTAAATGCACCTTTCTAAAATTTGATTAAATGTGTATGGTTAATTTATACCAACTAAAAATAAATGGATGGGAGTATATTAGTGGGATATATTAGTTATATAGTTGTAAAACTAAGCATAATCAGCTTTCCAGAGGACTGCTGCTGTAAAAAGTGTGAAGGTTCTCTTCACATAGTATAGTGAACTCTCTATTCAGCAGTAAATTAAAGCAAAACATTCACAGAAACCAAAGTCCAGCATTCACAATGCTATAGCATAACCACTTATCACTAAAGTGATAAAGTCACGTACTTTTCACCAAACTGGTCACATAGTTTTAAACAAAAGATATCATTTAGTAAGTCCTTAACTCAATCATCCTTAAGGAGCAAGCCACCTTAAGGGACACAAAGTACAAAGGTCAAAGCTCTCACCCCTAGGTCACATTGTCTTAATCTCTCAGTCAAAAAGTCTTCTTTCTTCTTAATTGGAGATTAATTTCCAATCATCCTTAACTCAATCATCCTTAAGAGGTACAAGGTACAGAGTTAAAAGTTCTCCCAGGCTTAGGCCACAGTAAATCATGATCTTCTCAGTTAGTATTAAGTACCCAAGGAGAGGTCTTTTCATCTTGACTCGAGGTTGGCTCCCTGATTCCCTGGTTCCTCTTCCTTGGGTTCAGCTCCTGCCTGAATCTACTCAGTCATCACCTGTATTCACAGGTAGGTAGGTAGCTCTAAGCTCCTCATCTAGCTCCTTAACCAGCTCCTCATCCAGTTCCTCATCAAATTCCATATGGAAGCTCTGGACACTAGTCCAGTACACCTCAAGTCCTTCACAGTTTCTGTTTCTGGGAAGACGAAGTATAAAAGAGCCAGAATAACATTTATTCACATTGCCGGTGTCATCATCAACTCATTTTCTGCCTGTGAAATCAACATAGACCCACCAACAAGGTCTGAGAACTCAACACACATCATCAGAACAGTCCCAGTGATGGAGTCCTCACAGAACTGCTCTCAGCCCCAGTATCCAAACTTTATTACATGCCCACTGTATCTACCTAGCCCACTCTCCAATGTCCTACCTTATGTCTCACTGCTCACTAGAACAACAAGTTCATCCCTGAACTCTTAGTTCCCACAGAAACAGTAGGCATGCCCATGTGATGGAAACCCAGCACTCCCCCCAGACCCCTTCCCACAATAACAGGTGTGCAATCACAATCACATTATCCATTTAGCCCAAGATAGGACCACAATACTTAACTATCCATCTTAACCAAACAAGACAACAATAGCTAGCCTATCAGAAGTCAGTACTACCAGGACATAGAGCAGGATGCTTGACCACCATAGAAGGGGCCCACCCTATGCTAGTGATAGTAAATAAATGACCTGGAGTGAACCTATGAGTTTCATTATAATAGAAAGGCTCATTATACTATCATTACCATATATACATGCCCCCCTAACTGTATGCATTATGGGTAACCACATGTGAAGTTACACTAAGCCTGGGACCCCTCCTCCATTACCTAATCCCTCAACAAACCCCTCCTACCTTTCTAATATCAATCACATTCCCATAATTGTATGTAAATCTTGATTATGTAATAAACATCATATTCCTTATGAAATTATGTGTCTTGATTTACTGAGGGGGCTAATTTCCTCGAAGGGACTTAGCCACCCTCAGAGTGAGAAACCTCAAAACTATAATAAATATTTCCAGATGGCTTGGAGTTAACAGGAGTCTTCAAATCTTTAGGCACAATCTGTCACAACCCAACTTTAACCTCATCACCAGCACTACTGAAACCCTCCTTCAGGACTTCTGTAAATGGACAACAAGAAAATCCTTTTATAGGGCTTCCAGTAAAGTCTCAGGGCTTCTGTACAAAATATCACAAACAAAAATCAACACAGACAGAATAGACAAACAGAGTGCCTGGCCACCACAAAGTTCCCCTTCTCAATTCTGCTCTCTCCAAGCTTGGGCTTCTCCTTATATATGGTCATTAGCTCCTCCTTGTTCCTTTGTTGTCTTTGGCAAGTCCCTCTCACTGTGGGTTTCACAAGTCTGTAAAGCCTCACATGAGCAGCTTTCCAGAGGGCTGCTGCTGTGAACAGCTTTCAAGGTTCTCATTACATAATATAGTGAACTTTATTTATTCAATAACAAATCAGAGCAAAAAATTCACAGACAATCAAGGTAAGGCATTCAGAATGTTACAACTTATCACAGAAAATCAAAATTCAGCATTCACCATGTCACAACTCAAAAACTTATCACTACAATGGCCACATAGTTTTCACCAAAGTTGTCACATAGTTTTCAAGGAAGTACAATCATTTAGTAACTCAATCATTTAATCATCCTTAAGGAGGCATTTAAGGGTCACAAAGTGCAATAGTCAAAGTTCTCCACCCATGGTGTGAAATTAAGTTACAATTTCAACAGTCACTACTTAGTACCCTCTTAAGGGGTAGTGGAAAGTACAAAAGCCATCCACCCTTAGGTCACAAATAAATTATAATTTCATCAGTCACTACTCAGTATTCTATTTCATCAGTCACTACTCAGATAATTTCATCAGTCACTACTCAGTACCCATGGAGAGGTATTTTCATTTTGACTCAGCCTATTAGCTTCCATGTTTCCTCTTCCATGGTCCCAGATCCCACCCAAACATAACCTGAGTTCAAAGCTAGACATCTCCCAGCTCCTTTTCCAGCTCTCCGTGCACTTCCTGCTCCACATTGTAGCTTAAAATGTCCAGTCCATCTGTAATGCCAAGCAAAGGCACCTTCCAAGGCTCAAAATACCATCATAGTCCCTCTCCCTTTTCTCACTGACAAATTAAAAACAGAGAAAATCAAAATACAGCATTCACCAAGTGTAATTCAGTAATTTTACGAAGTCCCTCTTCCACGTACTACTCCACTCCTTGGTCAATTCCAAAGACCCTCTTCTCAAATGGAGATTAGTTTCCAATCATAAACAAAGTACATTCATTGTTCAGTTACAGAGCACAAAAAGTCAAAAGTTTCCCACACCTGGATCACAAGTGAATTACAAATATCATCAGTTAACAACATGCACCTTCTCAAAAGTATCAGTAGGGAGCACAAAGGCCATCTACCCCTGAGTTACAACAAGGTTAATATATCATCACAGCATTTAATACCCAAAGAGAGGTCTTTTCTTCATGTTGATCCAAGGCAAGTTCTCAGCAATCTCTGCTCCTGGGGAGACAAAGCTTAAAAGGCCACAAGATACATTGCCAGTGTCCTCATTAATTCATTCTCTGTCTGCAGAACAGTCCTAGGACCCCTGAAAACATTAGGAAGGCCCTCTTCCAGGATTTCTGTAAACATACAACAAGAAAATCCTTCTTCAGGGCTTCTGAACCAACAGCAAGTTTCCAGGACCTCTGCAACAACAGCACTGTCCTTTACCAGCAGAAGAATCTGGCAAAACAACATCAAAATAGACAGACAAAGTACTGGCATCACAGCCATGTCTCCTCAGTCCTTGGAAGTTCTGGGTGGCAGCTCTCAAAAGTCCTGGGCAGTTCAAACTGGTCCTCAGCAATCCCCCCCTTTCTCTCTGCCTCCTCAATGCTGCTTCAAAAAATTCTTCTGCCTCTCTTCCTCTGCTTGTGCCTCTCCAAATCCACAGCACCAGGTCCTCTCAGTTGATCATTCTCTTTTCATGTCAACAAGTCCATTTCACAAGTGGGATTCACAAGCTCTGTGTTTTAACACTCAACCCCAAAACCAAGCCAATACAGGGGAATCTTTAAATTCCATTACTATTACAACATCTCAAATCCTTCACAGTCTATGTTCCTGGGAAGACAAGGCTTAACAAAGCCACAAAAACATTCATGCACATTAACAAAGCCACAATAATATTTGTACAAAATACTGGTACCACAGTCATTCTTGCTCAGTCTTAGGCAGCTCCAACTGGCCCTTGAAAATCTTGCCACCATAAGTCTGAGCTCTGTTAGTGCTTAATTCTAAATTCTCAGTTCAGTCTTCAGTAGTAGCAGCCCAGCCTCCAGATGTGCACTGAGAGAAATTTTCTCTCTCTCTCTCTCTCTCTCTCTCTCTCTCTCTCTCTCTCTCTCTCTCTCTCCCTCTCCAGCATCAGCTGCCTCCATTATGCTTACCCCTGGAAATTCTGTCTGTCCAGCTTCTGTTCTTCCTTATATATGGTATAGCTCTTCCCTGTTCTGTCCCTTCCTGTTACATCAGCAACTTCCTCCCAAGGTGTTAACTACTTCTGTGTTAATTAAATAGTTTAAACAAGGTGTTAACTTGAAACAAGGTGCTAAGTACCTCTTTACTTGCCAATACAAAGGGGCATGGAATATCTTCAGATACCCTTAACATGACAAAGCCCTGCTTCTTAACAAAGACTTGATATAATCAAGAGCAAGACTCAAAAGAAACTTGAACTGAAACAAGGTGCTAAATAATTAAGTAGGTGAAACAAGGTGCTAAGTACTTCTTTCCTTACTGTTACAATAGTCTGAAAGATTTCACCTTCAAATTCTCAGTATCCCCTAGGACCCCAAATGGACAATTAGCAATTGCCCTTTGGGAACTCAATCACCTAATGGAAGTAGGATTTTGGAGAATAAGCCCAATGTCCGTGATTTCTGTATTAGCTGCCTATCTAATCTAATCTATTTGACTGTCTCTGGTGCTGCTTACTTTATCTGACATTAGTTTATATTTCTTTTTTTTGTTGTTCTCTGAATTTTTTTGTATTCATTATTTATATAGTACAGTAATATTTTTAAATGCATATAATATGACTTGATTAGTTATACTATAGTCAATGGCTACCTACTACGTTTCCAGTTTTTTGCAACTACAAAAGTTCTGCTGTAGATATTTTGGCATATATGGTACCTTCCCATTTATTATTGGCCTCCTTGGGGCATATGCCCAGTAGAGTGACATTGGGTAAAATAGTAGGAAGCCAGAACCAGTTACAGAATGTCTACAGATATTCCAAAATCTCTTCAAGCTATCTCCATTACATAAAATCACAATTTTCCTTGATGCAGGCTCCTTGCTTCTCTCCTGTGTGAATTGCTTTAGTGACACTCTGGGCATGGTCATAGGGATTTAGTTCATCAGAAAATCCTGTTACACTTAAAAACTATTGAACCTGTTTACAATATCTCCTTTTATTTTAATTTCAGACCTAAGCTACCAGGTAAATCTGAATGAATTCACTTTCTGAGGGACAAAAAACCCTTGCCCAAAATAAATTTAATAACTTGGAGATTTCTCCAGAGAAACAAAAATATCTTTATTACTTCCCTTGCGAGAAGGGAGAGTCATCATCACCAAAATCAGTCTGGTGAGAGAGGCCCAAAATACAGAATGTAAAGCTTGCTTGTATACCCAAAAGACCACCCCTTTCCCCCCTCCCTGTCCTTCATTCTCATTAATCAGGAACTTAGGCTCACAATCTAATTCTGACCACAAAAATACATTTATACAGAAGATAAAATGTCAGCAATATCAGAAGATACATGTCTAGCATATCAATATAGATATGAAAGCAGATGGTATTTTATGAATCATGGGGATTTTAGGTAATGGTGATCTGTTTGGAGTTTTGTAATAGGATTTCCAATTTTATATTTGTACAGATTATGGTCAGTGGAAACAAGTCTGGGACATCTGGGCCTATGGATTAGATATGAAGGGTCTGTACTTTCCCCTCCTAAACATTAGCTTAGCTTAGCAAAACTTCAACTTATGATGAGGGAAGTAAGGCAAGGGTCCCAAGTTATTAATCTCAAACCTGACCTTATGGCTACTGGTTGTAAACCTTACTAGATTTTAGGGTACAATTTTGAGAAGTTTTCACCTCTCTCACACATCTAATTAATAGCAACTTAAGTCTGGGGTTCAAGCAATCTTTTATTAAATCTTTGAGAAGTCATCACTTTTATCCCACTTAACCAGAATGAATCAGATCCAGAACACTAAAATTAACTGCCCCTTTGCATAATTTGCTTATATTGAACTTGGAAATCATCAATATCTCTAGATATTTTCCAGAAAATAATACTACATAGTCATACTTCCTACATCTGATATATGTTTTGATTTTTTGAACCCAAGTGTAAAACTTTACAGTTGGGTACTAGAGACTGAATCTATAATTTCACTGAAATAGGAAATCCCCAGATAAGGAAACTCCTTGTACCATTAAAGTTTTATACCTTCTATGTAACTTAGAGTCTTAGATAGATGATAAAGCAGTGAGGGGTTTAAATGCCTTGTTTAGACACATACAACCAGCATGTGTCAGAGATAGAACTAAAATTCAAGCTTCCAGACTATAGAGAACATTTTCTTTTATGTATAATTTTGAATATAAAGATTATAAGGAACCTTCCAAATCTGAGACTTTTTTCTTTCTGCCACAGAGGTAAAAACAAGTGATTTTATCCTTGTAGCAAGATTGAAATAAGGGAGGATATTCAATAGCCTATTACAGACATGTAGTCAAATATATGAAGGTAGGAATGAACAGAATAAAATTAGGGAATTATAAATCTGGTTTCACTTTGAATAAAAGGGTAAATCTGATAATAAAAGAATAAAGGTGGCTTGAAGTAAAATTGTTGAGGACTTCAAATGCTGCCTAAGTAGTTTTTGTTTCTTCAGTAAGTAATGGTAAGCAATGAAGGTTTTTTTTTTCCAACCAAAGAGAGATGTGATCAAAAGTGTACATTAGGATGATTACTGTGAGAGAGGTGCACTTGAGTCAAGAAAATCAGCTAACAGGCTATTGCATTAGTCCAGGTAACAGATAATGAATGCCTGAAAGAATTATGATGAAAAGAAATAATAGATGCTGAGGATTTTTCAGAATGTAATCAACAGAACCTGGCAACTGACTGGAGCTGGGGAATGGAGGGCAAGGAAAAAGTCAAGGATAACTACAAAAGTCTATGATATTATTATTATCAATATAGAGACATACTATATAGTCTATTCTGTGAAATATAAGCTAATAGAAGAAAAATAATAGTCAACCTATATGTGTTATGCACATTTTTATTGCTTTGAAAGGTATTGGAGAAAACATTTTTCATGGAACCAGAGAAGCATAGATTTACAGTAAGAACTTAGAAAATTCTAGCTAATCCAGCTACCTCATTTTATAGATGAAAAAATTGATGATAAGATTGTACAAGTACCAGGTATCAGAGTCATGATATTACCCATGTTCTTTGATATTAAATTCAATTTTTTTCTACTATATGATCAGAGAAAATTAAGAAATAGCATGAGTTGATAAAAGTTAAAATGTTAATTCAGAGAAGTAAAAAAAAAAGAAAGGAAAATATAATAAAGTTCTGAGAATGGAAATATTTTTATGGCAAGTTATCATTCTAGATTTAGTGTTGTGGTAGACCTTAATTGTTCTTCCCTTTTTCTTCCTGAATAAGAGATCGATCCCTGTGTCAAAATTGAAAGAAGGAAAAGGGCAAGTACGGATATGAGAGAACTTTCTATTTCAAGTTAGAGGGTCTGTGTCCAAATTCCATCTCTGCTGTGTGACCTTGGGCAAATAACTTACTCTCCCTGGACCTCATTTTCTCCATTTGATCAATCAAGGCAAATTGTATGACCTATGCATCTTCTGACTGTAAGTTACATGATTTTATGGAGTTTGAAATTCATGGAGAATATTCAAGGAACCAGAGTTCTTGATTTTTCTATGATAAAGCACTGTGATAAAGACTAAAGATGATAAGTCTGGAAAGACAGGATAGGGATAAGAACTGGGTGTAGGCTTTTATTGGTGGTATAGACCAATGCTTCTTAAACTGTGGGTTGCAATCCCATATGGGGCTATGAAAAATTTGACAAGTAAAAGGTTTTTGAACATACAATTTGAGCACATAAATTAATTAAAAATCAAATGCATAATGAATCTGAGGTGTTTCTAGCAGTGCTTATCCATTTTGTTTTGTATAACTTCACTGCTACCTTAGTTTTGAATACAAAGCATGCACACTCTGCTCTGCACATGCAATGCAATGCCAGTGAATGCTGATGAAATGCTAAAGTGGGTCCCGAGTGTAAAAAGTTGAAGAAGCCTGTAGGACTAATGGAATATAAGATCTTCCTTGTCAATTTATAGGCCTATGTGACCACATGTTCCCCCTTTTCCTTGGAATAGGGGCTGTGTTCCCAGGTCTAAAGGTACACAGGTATTTCAGTCACAGATATCTTGCTGCTTTGAACTCCAGCACAGTTCACAGCTGTGATACATTTCATGCTGAATCACAAAGAGCCCATCAGGAGAAAATTATATATATATATATATATATATATATATTCATGGAGATTTATATTGTCCTGGGGAAGTAACTTACCTAAGGGGAAGCTTGCTTACAGGAAGGCTTTCACACCTTTTGGTACTAAGCCAATTAGGCACTGAATCACGTGGGTTATAATGCTTTCTGTCTCTAAGCCTAGTACTTGAAAGTGTGTGTGTATATATATATGTATATATATATATGTATATATATATATATATATATATTCTGAGGTGAGATTTTGCTTTAGGGATCACTCATGGAAAGAATATTCACCTGAGATCTGTGCAATTTGACCAGATAAGACTCTGGGTAGCTGTTGTTAAAGGGCCCCTGTAATGGAAATGCAAATTTAAAGATCTTCCCTGCCCCTAGGCTAAAGTGCACCTGGATCCTGGGGTGGGAGGCTTGTTTTTCAGTAGATATTTCTTGATTGGCCAGTGGGTCCAGAAGGTTGTTACATTCTCTGAGCCAGGAGAAGGCTATATAAGCCCTGATATGTAGCTTTGTTTTGGGGGCTCACTTTGAGAAGTGTTCTGTGATTTGATCTGTATTCTGGGAAGCCGTTGTCCAGGGCCACCCCAGCTTAGAAAAACCCAGATGTGGAAACCCAGATGTTGAGTGGGTATGGATGTAATGGTTGGACAGTTTGGAAAGCTGTCTACTTGATCTTGTCTTGATAATTCTGCCTGTATACTTTGAAGTTTGGGGTGCTGACCTTTTTCCCCTGACCAAGGTAAACGATATATGTCTGACTGATTAAAGTAAGCTTGTTAACCCCTTTTGAGTTGCTTTCCTTTATCAAAGCAGATCCAAGAACCTGTGTGAGCAGCCACCCTGCTGACACCTGGGTGCTTGCTGCTACAAAGTGGCATCACGAACAGGATCTGCAGAGTAAAAAGAAAGTATGGGGACTGGGATAATTGTTTGTTTCCCAGTTGTGGTAGCTGTGACTCTGTGGAGCCGTGGAGCAGGAGAGGAGAATGGCCTGCATGGAGACTTCGCTGAGCTAAGAGAAGGAATGATGAGCTGCCTGCATCAGGACCTGGGCAGAAGCCAGGAGCGGCTGCTGCCTGCAGGAGGAGAAGGAGCCCAGGAGTTCAGAATTCAGGTACAGGAAAAGATAAGAACTGAGCAGCAAAGCAGGGGCACTGAATGTGTTTTCTTGCTGCATCCCACAGTTTGGGACCCAGGGGGAGGATTGACTTGTGACTATGGTGGGTGGGATGAAGTGCCATGAATCCCCAAGGACCCCACCTCTTTGGTTTTGTTGCCCAGCCCCCTCTCAGTACTTGGAAGCAGGGGCTGGAGCTGTGTGAGGGGAAGGACACCGCACACCCCCCCCCCAGAGAACTTTATTTGAACTTTTGTTTTGAACTGAAGTGATAATGCCATGTACTTTGTGTTTGTTTAAGGGCCGGTAGCCACTTTGGTAATTTTAGTTCTGTATCTTGAAAATGTGGGTACTTTCTACTTTATCTACCTGTGCCAATGTCATAACTACTCTGATGGC
>NW_027187244.1:1985602-2031978 GCF_028583685.1 Petaurus breviceps papuanus
TGCTCTGCTATGTCAGCACGTCCATGGGGCATGGGAGATCTTTAAATCCCATAACCCTTACACCATTGTAATAGTTTTCCCTTGCATCTTTCATATGAGATAATTTTCCCTATTCTGTCTCTCCCCATCTCCTCTCATTATATTCCTCTCTCATGTTTTAATTTTATTTTTTAAATATCATCCCTTCCTACTCAATTGATCCTGTGTCTTCTGCTATGTATACCTGTACACACACACACACACACACACACACACACATATATATACACACTCACATATGTATTCGCACACCCATCTATCCTCTATATAAACATATAAATTTATATCTTCATATATATATACATATACACATATGTATATATGTGTATATATATATTCATATTCCCTTCAACTATCCTCATACTGAGAAAAGTTTCATAAGTTACAATTGTCATTTTTCCATGTAGGAATGTAAATAGTACAACTTAGGGAAGTTCTTTATGATTTCTTTTCCCTGTTTACCTTCTCATGCTTCTCTTGCTTCTTGTATCTGAATTTCAAATTTTCTATTTGGCTCTGTTTTTTTTTCATCAAGAATGCTTGAAAGTCTTCTATTTCATTGGATTACCACATTTTCCCCTGAAATATGATACTCAGTTTTTATGGGTAGGTGGTTCTAAGTTTTAATCCCAGCTCCTTTGACCTCCAGAATATCATATTCCAAGCCCTTTGATCCCTTAATGTAGAAGCTGCCAAATCCTGTGTTATCCTCATTGAGTTTCCACAGTATTCAAATTGTTTCTTCTTGGCTGCTTGTAATATTTTCTCCTTCATCTGGGAACTCCAGAACCTGGCTATAATAATACTAGGAGTTTTCTTTTTGGGATATTTTTCAAGAGGTGATAGGTGGATTCTTTCAACCTCTATTTTGCCCTCTGGTTCTAAAACATCAGGGCAATTTTCCTTGAGAATTTCTTGAAGGATGATTTCTAGGTTCTTTTTTTGATCATGACTTTCAGGTAGTCCAATAATTTTTAAATTGTCTCTCCTGGATCTATTTTCCAGGTCAGTGGTTTTTCCAATGAGATATCTCACATTGCTTTCTATTTTTTATTTGTTTGAATCTGTTCAATAGTATCTTGATTTCTTATAAAGTCACTAGCTTCCAGTTGCTCCAATATAATTCTGAAAGAATGATTCTCTTCAGTGAGCTTTTTAGATTATTTTTTCATCTGTCAAATTTGGCTTTTTAAGGCATTCTTCTCCTCATTGGTTTTTTGAGCCTCTTTTGCCATTTGAGTTAGTCAATTTTTTTAAGGTGTTATTTTCTTCAGTCAGGTTGTTGACTCTCTTTTCATGATTTTCTTGCATCATTTTCATTTCTCTTCCCAATTTTTCATCCACTTCCCTTATTTCATTTCCAAAATCCTTACACTCCTCTATGGCCTGTAGCCAGATCATATTTTTATTGGATGCTTTTGGTGCAGGAGTTATGACTTCATTGTCTTCCTCCCGTTCCATGTTTTGATCCATTTTGTCCACAAAAAAATGAACCCAAAGCTGGGTTGCTGGGCTTGGTTTTCTTCCTTTGTTTGTTCATGTTGCCACTCAATTACTTGACTTTTGAGTTTTTTGTCACAGTAGAACTCTTCTTCCAGAGAGGAGAGCTTTGTCTCAAATTGCTGGTGTTTACCCAGCTGTTGGAGCTATTAGTTGGGTGCCCTCTGTACAGCCACCACAAGCTCTGGTCACTGGTCACACACTCCAAGAACTCTACCCAAGAGAGCGATCCAGATCCAAGCAGGTTAAAGCAAGAGCGATTACCCTCAGAATGGTTGCTTTGTCCCCCTACGTTCTGCAGCCCAGCAGCTCTGATGAAGTCACAAGGAGGTGGCTGCATGGCACCTCCACCACTTCTCTCTCCAGAGGCATCGACCATACTGTGCTCCATCCCTGCCCCCCCCCCATTTCCAATAGTTCCACACTGACCTTTTACTTTGTCTTAGGCATTCATTGGTTGATAATTCTGGAAACTGCCACAGCTCCTGGTGATTCACTCTTCAGAGGTCCCCTCCAGCCCCTGTTGGTCAGGGCCACCCTGGGGTTAAATCTGCAGGCTCACACCGGGCTGGCCTTGGCTCCCAGGGCACTGTGATAGAACTTTCCTGTAGGCCTGCTGGGCTGCCTTCAGCAGGAAATTTGTTTTTCTCTGTCACTTTGCGGGTTCTGTAGCTCTAAAATTTGTTTATCATCATATTTCACAGGTATTTGAGGTGGTTATTGGGGGAACTCACTGAGTTTTCCTGCTTCTACACCACCCTCTTGACTCTGCCCCACCCCCTTGTTATGCCTTGATGTAGCTTTGGTGATAAGATACAAGCATTTTGTGAAATAGATACACTGACCCACAGACTCCAGCTATCACTGACTTGTCTTCCTCTGAGAAAAGAGAAAATTCTTCCTTACATATCATTAACACAGTGCCTTCTCAATAGTCTATGGGAGCATAATCCTTGACAGTGAGATGTTATTCATGCAAACCTGGCTTATACTGGTTCCTTCTCACCCTCTCCTATCTGCACCACAGCTGAGTCTGGCATTTCTTGTCAGCAGAGGTTCCCTCTATCTTCCTGGGCTCAGAAACCCAACTCCCCTCACTATTGGGGGTAAAAGTTCTCAAATTTTTTTTTAACTGATTAAAAAAATTAAACAAATCTACCACTATTACTTGTTTCAAAGTTTATAAGATCCAGTACATGACTATCAGTGTAAGAAGCTTCTACTATGGGAAACCCCCTTACCAGTGTATGTAATAGAATTATAGATACAGAGCTTTATTGGAATCCATGAAGTTCAACTCCCTCCTTTTACAGAAAACTCTAATTTACCTAGAATTTAAATTATCTGCCTGGGGCCATACAGCCAGTTAATATCTAAGGCAGGTTTTGAACCAGGTCTTCCTTAGTGCAAGGTCAATTCTCTTCACTTTATGGCACATTACTTCTTATCAACTCATTTGTAATTTATAACCTTAGAGGATTAACTGGGAAAGAGAAACTCAGAAACTGTGGATTATATAGCCAGTATGTGTTAAAGGTAGGACTTTAATTCAGAGTATTCTAACTTCAATGCTATTCTTTTATACTCTATGCCCCAGCTGCTTATAGATGATCAGTGAGGTGAATAGAAAAAAAAAAAACTTCCATAAAATATATTCCACAGAAATTTATTCTCAGTATTTTAAAATATGTTATTCATTTAAAATAGATCAAAATAAAATGGTGTGTGTACTTATTTATGCAAAGTATAACTTTTTTCTTCTTCCTTTCCATTAACTTATAGCAAATATTTTCTCTTTACAAGATATTTTGTATTCATAGAGTAGGCAAATGGATATAAAGTTTAATACAAATATATAAGAATGGAAAATTTTTAACTAAGAATTGCAAAACTGACAATTTCTGACATAAAATGTTAGGAATCTCTGTTGTCTACAATATATATTCCTTTCCAAACAATTTATACGAACATATTTTTTTTTTCTCATAGTGTGTGTTAGAATGTGAGTTAGGACTTCTTAGTGAGTTAGGACTCTTAGTAAACATGAAGTAAACTTACTTTTTATCATTATAAAAGCTTAATGTCACCTACTGAGATCTTCTCCCTATAGACATGAAGCACTCCTACCAAAAAAAAAAAAAGATGCCTTAAACTGGATTATGGAGCCCTGACCTGCAATAATGTCCATAAATCAGTGTCAACCATTTCCTGTCAGTTTGGATTTGATTTCCTTCTTGCTTTACTTATGAGAACTTTCTCTGTAATCAGCTTCTTCCTTTTGAAGTAGAAAATTTACACTTTCTCTTCTTTCATTGTTTTCTTAATGAGGAATGAATGCTATCTGAATTTATTATTATAATAATTCATATACATTTTAAAACTCTCATATACTCCTTTCCATTGAGGACCATTTTAAAAAAAGGACTTACTAAATCTGGTTTATATTTATCCCAAACAAAATAGAAATCAAATTTCATAGTTTATCTCTATAGGTTCTAAGAATAAGTATTTTCCTTCCCAACACCTTTAGTTTTTCTCCCATTTTCCTTGGAAAGACATTGTCATGCAGAAGGAGCAGGACTACTTCTTTAGGACTATGCATTTTACATGCCTACTTTTTAATCTGTATTAGCAGAAACATTGATATTGTACTTGTTGACAGTATGGAATATGTTTCTCTCTCCACTCCTGGGAGAAACTTTCCCTCAGGGAATATAAACATAGTTTCTCCAACTTTTTTTTTTAAGCAAATGGGGTTAAGTAACTTGCTCAAGGTTACATGGCCAGTTATTTTTGTGTGGGTGTTAAGTATCTGAGCCTGGAACTGATCTCAGGTCTCTCAACTCTGGGGCTGGCACTCTTACTCACTGAACCACCTGGCTTCCCCTCTCCAACTTCTTAACGTACAGCACCTTTGGCTAAATGAAAGGAATGGGGAGGGCAGAGCCAAGATGGCAGAATGAGACAGCAACTCACCTGAACTCTTCTAAATTGACTTCCAAATGACCATAAAATTATGCCTTAAAATGAATTCTGGAGCAACAGAACCGACAAAAATACAGGGTGAAACAATTTTCCAGCTCAAGATAACCTAAAAGGTTGGTAGGAAGGATCTCTCTCCTTGGATAAAAGGGAGGCACTGTCCAGTAAGCACACACTCCAGCAAACCAGCAAAAGGCCCTGAGCCCCTGTTCAGGTCAATGGCAAGGCCTTGACACCACAGGCAAGTTACATAGCAGGATGGTTGTAAGACCTGAAGTCCCTGGCACAGCAGGCTAGTGGCACAACAGGCCAGCTGTGGGACAGTGAGAACATGGAGCAACAGACCAGCAGCCAGGGCCAAGGCCCCTGGAAAAAGAAGCCTGGGATATTGTCCCATATACCCCAGGAGCAAACTCAACCTAAAACGTCATGAAATAGGCAGAGAAGATGAAAAAAAAAACTTAAATTACACAAACAAACAAGAAGAATCTTACTATACAAAGCTTGCAGGAAAAATAAAAAAAAACAAACATGAGAGGATATAAAATGTCTAAATAATTACATATGAAGCAACAAAGAAAAATGTGAATTGTTCTCAGGCCAAAAAAAAACTCCTCAAAAAGCTAAAAAAATTAAAAATCAAATAAGGGAGGCATAAGAAAAATTGGAAAAAGAAATGAGAATGATGAAAAAGAATCAACAACTTGGAAAAGGAAGCACAAAAACTGAGAAGACACGTATAAAAATCTGCTTTAAAAATCTTGGTAAAAAAGGAGAATTGATGAAATGTAAAAGGAGGTACAAAAGCTAACCAAAGAAAATAATTTCTAAAAAATTAGAACTGGACAAGTGGAAGCTAATGAATCCATGAGATATCAAGAATCAATCAATAAAATCAAAATAATTAAAATATAAAAGAAAATGTAAAATATCTCACTGTAAAAATAACTGACCTGCAAAATAGACCCAGGAGAGATTATTTAAGAATTACTGAACTACCTGAAAGCCATAAAAAATAATGTAGAAATCTTCTTTCAGAAAATTATCAAGGAGGGCAGAGCCAAGATGGTAGACTAAAAACAGGAATTCTGCTCAGCCCTGGCTCCAACCACCTCCAATACCTGTAGAATCTTACTCTAAGCAAATTTTAGAGCTACAGAACCCACAAAGTGACAGAGGGAAAGAAATCTCATGCTGCTGGTAGCCTGGCAGGCCAATAGAAAGGGTCTATCACACCAGGCTGGGAGCCGAGCTTAGTCACATATGAACCATGCAGTTATGGCCCTGGGGCGGCTCCTACCAGTGGCACAGAACAGCCAGAGCAGACTTCAGGATAGTGAATCACCAGCAGCTGTGGCTGTTTCCAGACTTCTCAACCCAAAAACACCAATGAAAAAGTAAAAGTTCAGTGGGGAACTCTGTTGGAACTGGGTGACAGAAAATCACAGCCTGGCCCCAGACCCTGGGGCAGCAGAGGAGGTGGAGGTATGGTGGCAGCAACTGCTGCTTCTTTGCTACCTCCAGAGTTCCTGGCCTGCAGATAGTAGGGGGACCAACTGACCATTCAGAAGGCAATCACTCTTTCTTTGACCTGTTTGGATCTGGATCACAGTCTTGGGTGATGGTCCTGGAGTGTGTGGCAGTGTGCCAGAGCTTGAGATGTCTCCAGAGAGGGAGCCCTCCTCAGACCTCTGACAACATTTTCAAAAACCCCAGTGATGTGGGACATAGCTCACTCCACTCTGGAAGCAGAGTTCTACTCTGGCAAAGAGCTCAAAAGCCAAGTATTTGGCTGGCAAGATGAGCAAACAGAGGAAGCACAATCAGACCATAGAATTCTTTCGTGGGAACAAAAATGATCAAAACATGTAACCAGAAGAAATCAATGAAGTCAAAAACCCTGCAACAAAAGCTTCTAAGAAAGATATGAATTAGTTACAGGCTGTGGAGGAGCTCAAGAAGGATTTTGAAAATCAAGTAAGAGAAGTAGAGGAAAAATAGGGAAGATAAATGAGAATGATGCAAGAAAATCGTGAAAAGCAAGTCAACAACCTGATTGAAGAAAATAACACCTTAAAAAAATAGACTAACTCAAATGGCGAAAGAGGTCCAAAAAGCCAAAGAGGAGAAGAATGCCTTAAAAAGTTGAATTGCCAAGATGTAAAACGGGATTTCAAAAACACATTGAAGAGAATAATTCCTTCAAAATTAGATTAGAGGAAATGGAAGCTACTGACTTTATGAGAAATCAAAATAGTATAAAACAGGTCCAAACAAATGAAAAAAATGGAAGACAATTAATATTGTGAAATATATCACTGGAAAAACCACTGACATGGAAAATAGATCCAGGAGAGATCATTTAAAAATTATTGGACTACCTGAAAGCCATGATCATGTAGCAGCAAGCACCCCAGCATCCCCAGGGTGGCTGCCAACTCAGATTCTTAGATTTGCTTTTCTAACGGAAAGCAACTCAAAATGAGTTAACAATCTTGCTTTAATCAATCAAACATACCATTTATCTAGTTCAAGGGAAAAAGTCAGCACCCAGAATTTCAGAGTATACAGACAGGTTATAAGCCAAAGTTACAATAAGACAGAGAAACATTTCAAGCAGAAAGGGCTCCAACTGTCTGACCATTACATCCATATCTAGTCACAATTACCAGAGAGGGAAACACCAACATCTGGGTTTTCAAAGCTGGGGAGCTCTCAACAGCTGCCCAGAGTCTTATCTGGTCAAATCAAACAACTCTTCTCAAAGTAAGCCCCAAAACAAAGCCTCACATCAGGATTCATATAACCTTCTTCTGGCTCAGAGAGGGTAACAACCTTCTTCACCCACTGCCCAATCAAAAAGCATTCCCCAAAAGCAAGCCTCCTGTCACAGGCTCCAGGTGTACTTAAGCCTATCAAAGAGACTAGGGATAGGGAAGATCTTAAATTCACATTCCCATAACAGATCCAAAAAAAGAGCCTAGACACAATCTTTCAAGAAATTCTCAAACAAAATTGCCGTGATTCTCTAGAACCAGAGGGCAAAATAGAAATTGAAAGAATTCATCAATCGCTTCTTGAAAAAGATCCCCAAAAGAAAACTCCTAAGAATGTCATAGCCAAATTCCTGAGCTCCTAAATCAAGGAGAAAATTTTACAAGCTGCCAGGAAGAAACAATTTGAGTGTTGTAGAAACACAATTAGGAAAACACAATATCTAGCAGCTTCTACATTAAGGGTTCGAATGGCTGGGAATATTATATTCCAGAGGTCAAAGCAGATAAGATTAAAACCAAGAATCACCTACGCAGCAAAACTGAGTATAATGCTTCAGGGGGAAATATGGTCATTCAGTGAAATAGAGGACTTTCAAGTATTCTTGATGAAAAAAACCAGAGTTAAAGAGAAAAATTGACTTTCAAATACAAGAAGCAAAAGAAGGTAAACAGAAAAAGAAATCATAAGGAACTTATTAAAATTGAACTATTTACATTCCTATAAGGGAAAATAATCACTGTAACTCATGAGGCTTTTCTCAGTATGAGGATAGTTGAAGGGAATATATATATATATATATATATATCTTTATATGTATACATACATATATGTATGTATATATACATATATATGTATATATATAGTTGATATAGATAGTTGAAGGGAACATATATATATATCTTTATATGTATACATACATATGAATATATGTATGTATAGGAGTGTGCATGTGTGTATAAATGCATATGTGAGTGTGTAAATATGTATACATAGAGGGCACAGGATCAATTGAATAGGGAAAGATGATATCTAACAAATAAAATTAAGAGGTGAGAGAGGAATATAATGAGAGAAGGAGAAAATAAGAGATAGAATATGGTAAATTATTTCATATAAAAGAAGTAAGAGAAAACTCTTACAATGGAGGGGAAGAATAGGAAGGTGAAAGGAAATGGGTCAACTTTACTCTTGTTGAATGTGGCTTATGGAGGGAATGACATGCACACTCATTTGGGTATCTTTCCCTACAGGAAAGTGGGGGGGAGGGAAGAGGGTGAATGAGGGAGGGGAGAGCAGGTTGAGGGAAAGTGTTGTTATAAACACATACATTTGAAAAGTGACAGGGTCAAGGTAGAGAATGGAATTGGTGGGGTGGGATAGGATGGAAGAAAATGTGGTTAGTCTTTCACAATATCTACTATGGAAATGTTTTGTGTAACTACACATGTGCAACCTATATTGAATTGCATATCTTCCCAGTGGGGGTGGGTGAGGAGAGAAGAAGGGAAAAATCTGGAAATCAAAGTTTTAAAAGCAAATGTTAAAAAAAAAATGTTTTTTTTTTTGCATGCAACTGGGATATAAGATGTGCAGGCACTGGGGTATAGAAATCCATCTTTCCCTACTAGAAAGTTAGAGGGGTTATGGGGGAAGATATAGGAGAGAGCAGATTGGGGAAAGGGGTTCTCAGCAGGCTCGCTGTCTTGCGATGGAGGGTAGGGGAGATACGGGGAGAAAATGTGTAACTCATAATGTTGTGGAAATGAATGTTTAAAACTAAAAATAAATTTAAAAAAGAAAATTAAAAATAGAAACAAAAAATTAAAATAAAAAAATAAAGGAAAAAAAGAAAAATTATCAAGTAAAGCTGCCCTAATAGTCTAGAGCCAGAATGTATAATAGGAATTGAAATAATTCATTGATTCTCTCCTGAAAGAGATTAAAAGTGAAAATGCCCAGGACTATGATAACTAATTTCCAGATCTCACAGACCAGGGAGAAAATATTCCAAGCAATCAAAAATAAACAATTCTAATATCATGAAGCCATAGTCAGGATAACACAAGATGTACCAGTTTCTACTTTAAAGAATCAGTGGAGGGGCGACCAGGTAGCACAGCGAGTAAGATCACTGGCTCCAGTGTCAAGATGACCTGGAGATTGAATCCTAGGCTCAGACCCTTAGCATCCACCCAGAAACACCTGGTCGTGTAACCTTGAGCAAGTTACTTAACCCCAATTGCTTAGGGGCGGCCAGGTGGCTCAGCGAGTAAAAGCACCAGCTCCAGTGTTGGGATGACCTGGAGATCGAATCCCAGGCTCAGATACTCAGCACCACACCCAGGAATAACTGGCCATGTAACCTTGAGCAAGTTACTTAACCCCGATTGTTTAAAAAAAAAATCAGTGGGCTTGGAATATGATATCTTTGAGCACAAAAGAATTAGGATTACAACCAAGAATTACCTGTCCAGGGAAACAGCATAATTTTAGGGGAAAAACAGACATTAAGTGAAACAGAGAACTTTCAAGTGTTCCTGATGAAAAGACCAAAGTTCAACAAAGAAAATAATTTTCCAATACAAGACTCAAGAGAACCATAAAAAGGTAAACAGGAAATGGAAAATATAAGGGATTGAATACGGCTAAATTTTTTATTTATATCCCCACATGGGAAGATAATGTTTGTAACTCTTAAGAACCTTATCACCACTAGAACAGTTGGAAGTATACATACTGTAGCACCAAAACAATATTTACAGCACCCAAGATCACTATAAAGACCATGACTATAAATATCACATGATCTTCGATCACAAAATATACCAAACTCTCCATATAGAGGACAGAACTGAAACATTTATTTGGACACCAGAAAATCAAATCCCCAAACCACTAAGCAGATTTCATCATAATACCAAAGATATTAGGAAGCCGTAATAATGCTGAGAGCCAAAGCAACCTTTAGCCTTCCCACAAGCCAATACAAGATCAATATTTACTCACAAATCTCTCTATCTCCTTGTCTGAGTGTCCTCTCTCTCTGACTGTCTCTCTAGCTCTGGCTCCCAGCTTCCCTTCAACAAAACTTCTCCCATCACAGGCTCCATGTGACTCTATTTAGCCTATTAGGGGGCAGAGTTTATATTCACAGCATGGAAGCTTCCTGTAGGCTCTGCTGCACCCTCCAGCAAATTCCCTCCATCACAGGCTCCTTGTGATTACATTCAGCCTATTAGGGGGAGTTTACTTTCAAAGAAGGGGAGCTCTTCAAACTCCCCCTCCCCCCCGCCCCAGGTCTATTAAGGGGCAGGGAATTAGAGGGATCTATGTCTTTCACAACATGACAAATGTGGTAATATGTTTTGCATGACTGTACATATCTATCTTATATCAAACTGTTTGCCCTATCAGGATAGAGAGAGGAAGAAGAGTGAAAAGAGAATTTGGAATTCGAAATTTAAAAAAAAGTCAGAATTTTCCTTTATGTCTAATTGAGAAAAATAAAATATTGATTAAAAAACATGAGGGGGGATGGAGAATGTTCGGAGTGAGAAAGTGTGGGGAAAGAAGACAAGACAAAGACTTCAACGAGTTTCTGCTCTTCTTATCTTTCAACAGGAAGTCATCGCATGATTAGAAAACCCTCCTACATTAGTGAGGGAGAAGGGAGGAAGAAATGAAGGGATAGAATTTGGAACTCACAACTTAAAAAAAAAAATTTGAAATTGTTTCACATCTATGTCTGACTGGTGAATCAACATGGTCAAAAAAAGACGCAAGACATCTGTGCATAAATAAATCAATGCTACATCTTTTCTGAATATACTTTTAAATGATCTGGCTTAAGAAACTTTTGTTATTCATTACATTTCTATAAATGTCTCATTTTGTTACAATTTTGAGCATGGGAAGCCACCAGACTGGTCTGAGTCAAACCTGAGCTAGAACTTGAGTCTACCTCTCTTTCAGGTTAAACATCTCTCTGAAGGTATCTTTTTCATAATGTGTTGCATGTGATTCATTATTAGTTGTATAGTATAAGGTGTTGTTTTTTTTTTAACAGCCAAACTCCTTGTATTTACAACTTATCCAATTCTGCCCTATCTTTAAAGCTGATTGCTGTAATCTCTCGTTTATCTTCAAAGTCGCCCCATATACAGTCTGCTTCCCTATAGCCTGCATGAATGTCTACATTTTTCCCTCTTCGAAAAACCTTCAACTGATCCATTCATCCCCACTGGCTGTCAATCATCCTATATTTCTCCTCCTTTTCCTGGATAAACTTCTTAAGAAACCTATGTATAACTGATGCCTCCACTTCCTTACTTTCTTCTTAACTTTCTGTAGTTTGGCTTCTTACTTCATCGGTCAACAGAACCTGCTCTTTCCAAAGTCATCAGTGATCTCTTGTTTACCTAGTCTACTGACCTTTTATCAATCCTTATTGCCCTTGGCATTTCCTTTGACAACTGTTAATCACTCTCTTCTTGACCCTCCTTCTCCCTACATTTTTGTACCTCTATAATTGTTATAACCGCCATTTTGTGAACATCCCCCATAACTCCCCATCGTGGGTAAGTTTGCTTAGGAGACCTGCCCAAACCTGCCAACAAAGCTCACTTGCCCAAACCCACCAACAAAGCCCACCAAGACAAACACCCTGCCCAGGAGGTCTGCCCAAACTCACCACCTGGAAGCCATAGCTTCCCCCCACTCGGGGTCTCCTTTTTGCTTAGTACTCAGAATAGACTTGGGAATTTTCCAGTGGCACAACAAAAAGATTGCTATCTTTGGCTTCTGTATTTTCCTAGTTGTGTAATAACTGACTTTCTGTGGTTTTTGTCTTTATAAACCCCAAACACATACTCCTCAGGGTTTCTTGATTTGGATTTCATTTACCCCTTGAAGCCACCAGCTATTAAACTCCACTTTAAACTCTAAACGATCTCACTCACTGTCCCTTTTGGTTCAACATAATCTCCCAGTTATCCTCCTACCTGCGTGACTTCTCAGTCTCTGCTGAATCTTCAACCTAGTTGAACTCCCTCAACATGGTTATTCCCTAAGGCCTTGTCTTCTCATCTTCCCTCATACTATTTCACTTAGTGACCCCATTTGCTCCTATGAATTCAATGAAAAACTCTGTATTGATTATTCTCAAATATACTTATTCAGCTATAAACTCCTCACCCCTACTCTTACAACTCCAGCAATATTTTGAACTGAATGTTCTATGTTCATCTTGAACTCAACATGTCCTAAATTGCACTTCCCTATGCTTTTCTTTTCTTAAATTTCCTCTTTCTGTTGAGGGCACCACAAACTTTCTAGTCATCTAGCCTTGCAAAGAACCATATCCAGTTGTCAAGTGATGGCCATTCTACCTTACAGATATCTCTCATATAATCTTGCTTCTCTCCTCTGATGCAGCCACTACCCTGTTAACATCATTCAGTCAGTGAACAAGTATTTATTAAGTAACCACTTTATGTGAGGCACTGTGCTAAAGCATTGTGTATACAAATAATTTCACCCCCCCCAAACAATCCATTTTCAAGGTGGATTACAGTCTAAAAAGCGTGGAGGGACAACCTGAAAATAATTATGTACAGATAGCATATATACAGAATAAATTGGAGGTGTAACCAAAATGGTGGATTAAAGGCAGAGACTCACCTGAGCTCTTCCCCAAACCCCTCCAAATTCTGTTAAGAAAAGACTCTAAAATTCTGGAGTATTAGAATCCACAAAAAGACAGAGTGAAACAAATTTCCAGTCCAAGACAACCTGGAAGGTCTACAGGAAGGGACTGTTTAACTGGACTGAGAGAGGAACTCAATTCAGCACAAGCCACACCAGCACAGACCAGGACCCAGAGTACCCAGAGCAGGCCTCAGGGTACTGAATTTCAGGTAGCTGCCATGGTTTCCAGACTTTTCAACCCATAAAAGCCACAGACAACTTAGAAGGTTGATAGGACAGGTCTGTCAGACCTGGTTGAGAGAGGAACACAGCTTAACCTCAACCGTGGGTAGCCACTGTGGTGGTGGCAGTGTGTGCTTCTAGAGTTCTCAGTCCACAGATAGTAAGGGGATAAAACAACTGATTAGAAGGAAATTACAGTAGTCTCTTTGCTGGCACTGAGGCAGGATTCTGTTGCTTTGCCCATACTTGGATCTGGGTTGTAGTACTTGGTTGCAGTCCTGGGGCAAGGAGGAGTACTGGCATAGCAGAGATTGTGGCGGCATTTGAGAGGAAACCCTCCTCACATATACAGGGCAGAAAGGATTTCTTTTGGTCACTCACTGAACAGAGCACAGGCCAGGAGAAGAGTCAACACCTCTCCTTAGACCATACTAACTTAGAACTGGAAATTTACAGGTCCCTAGAAGTATCTCTGAAAACAGCTGCACAAAACTGCTAAAACTTGGGGAAGTATGCTGTCCACACTGGAAACAGAGCCCTACCTTAATAAAAAGTTAAAAAATCAAAGATTTGACTGGGAAAATGAACAAACAGGGGGGAAAAATGAGACTACAGAAATTTGCTTTGGTAACAAGGAAGATCAAAACATACACTCAAAAGAAAAATTAAAGGTTAAAGCCCCTACATCCAAAGCCTCCAAAAAATATGAATTGGTCTTAGGGAATGGAAGAGTTCAAAAAGTAGAGAAAAACTTGGGAGGAAAAATGAGATTAATGCAAGATAAACATGAAAAATGAAAAATACAGAAGAGAATAACACCTTAAAAGGTAGACTATGTGAAGGTATTTGTAGATCCTATATTGGATTGCATGCTACCATGTCAGGGAGAGGGGAAGATAGGGAGGGGGAGAAAATTTGAAACTCAAGGGACTGTGGAACTGAATGTTATAAACCAAAATTAAATAAAATTAAAAAAATAAAAATAGACTAACCCAAATGACTAAAGAGGTCCAAAAAAACCAATGAGGAAAAATAAAATCCTTAAAAAGCAGAATTGACCAAATGGAAAAGGAGCTCCAAAAGTTCAATGAAGAAAGAAATTCCTTCAAAATTAGAATGGAGTGAACGGAAGCTAATGACTTTATGAGAAATGAAGATACTGTTAAACAGATTCAAACAAATAAAAAAAAGAAGGCAATGTAAAATATCTCATTGGAAAAACCACTGACCTAGAAAGTAGATCCAGGAGAGATATTTAAGAAAAAATATTGTACTACATAAAAGTCATGATCAAAAAAAGAGCCTAGACATCATCTTTCAAGAAATTATCACGGAAAACTGTTCTGATATTCTAGAAACAGAGGGGAAAAGTGAAATTGAAAGAATCCACTGATTACGTCGTGAGAGAGATCCCAAAAGGAAGACCCCCAGGAAGACTAGCCAAATTCCATAGTTCCCAGGTCAAGGAGAAAATATTGTAAGCAGTCAGAAAGAAACAATTCAAGTATGGTGGAGCCAAAGTCAGTATAACACAATATTGAGCAGCTTCCACACTAAGCATATAGAGGGCTTGTAATATGATACTTTGGAGGTCAAAGGAGCTAGGATTAAAACCAAGAATCACCTACCCAGAAAAATCAAGTGTAATCAATGAGGAGGAAAAAAATTGATATTCAATGATGTAGAGAAATTTAATATATTTTTGAGGGGAAAAAACAAAACAAGAGCCTAAGAGAAAAAAAATGACTTTCAAATACAAGACTCAAGAGAAGCATGAAAAGGTCAACAAGAAAAAGGAATCATCAAGTACTTATTAAAGTTGAACTGTTTATGTTCTTACATGAAAAGATGATATTTCTAACTCATGAGACCTTTCTCATTATTAGGGTAGTTGGAGAAAATATATATAGACAGAGGGCATGGAGTGAGTTTAACATGAAGGGATGATGTCTAAAAATAAAATTGAGGAGTAAGAGAGAAATGAACTGGGAGAAGGAGAAAGGGAGAGGTAGAATGGGGTAAATTATTTCACACAAAAGAATCAGGGGTAGAGGAGAGAGGTGAGAGGGAAAGAGTGAGCCTTATTTTCATTGGATTTGGCTTGAGAAGGGAATAACATACATACTCAATTGGGTATGGATATCGATCTTACCCTACATGAAAGTAGAGGGGAAGGGGATAAGAGAAGGGGTCATAGAAGAGAGGGTAGAATGGGCGAGGTGGTAATCATAAGCAAACATTTTGAGGAGGGATGGATCAAAGGAGAGAATGGGAACAAATGGGGTGGGATAGGATAGAGGGAAATGTAGATAATCTCTCACCACATGACTATTATGGAAGTATTTTGCATGACTGTACATGTATAACTTATATGAAATTATTTGCCTTCTCAATGAGCATGGGTGGGGAGGGAGGAAGTAAGAGAATTTAGAACTCAAAGTTTTAAGAACAAATGTTAAGATTTGTTTTTCATGCAGCTGGGAAATAAGATACACAGGCAATGGGGTATAGAATTCATAGTAGCTAATCAGAGGACCAGGCAACATTGTGTATATGAAGAAGAGAAGAGAGAGCCCTGTGTGATACCCATAGATAGTGTGAATGACCTGGATAAAGAATGAGGAAAATAAGACAGAGAAGCAGTAGTCTGAAAGGGAGAAGAAAGAACAGGAAAGAATATTCACAAAAATCAAGTAAGAAAAGAGTATCAAGGAGATGTGAGTGGTCAAGAGTGTCAAGGGCTGTTAGAACAAAGGGGATGAGAAATGAGAAAAGTCCATTATATGTGGTAATTAAGAGATCCTTCATAAATTTGGAGAGAGCAGTTTCTTTTTTAAATTAATTAATTAATATTTAGTTTACAACATTCCATTCCACAAGCTTTTCAGCTTTAAATTTTCTCCTCCTTCTCCTCCCTCCTCTCCAATATGGCATGCAATCTAATATAGGCTCCACATATACATTCATATTAAACATTTTCACATTAGTCATGTTGTAAAGAAGAATTATAATCAATGAAATTAACCATGAGAAAGAAGAAAAATAAAACAAAAAAAAGACAGAGCAAAAAGTATACTTTGATCAGACTCTATAATTCTTGCTATGTGCATAGCATTTTCCATCATGAGCCTTTTGGAGTTTTCTTAGAATCTTGCATTACTTACAAGAGTCAAGTCTATCAAAGGTAGTCATCATATAATGTGGTTATAACTTTGTACAATATTCTCCTGATTCTGCTCCCATCACTCAGCATCAGTTCATATAAATCTTTCCAGGCTTTTATGAAGTCTATCTGCTCATCATTTCTTATAGCACAATAGTATTCCATTACATTGATATGTCACAACTTGTTCAGCCATTCCCCAATTGATGGGTATCCACTCAATTTCTAATTCTTTGCCACCACAAAAAGAGCTGCTATAATTATTTTTGTATGCATGGGTCTTTTTCTCATTTGTATGATCTCTTTGGGTTACAGTCCTAGAAGTGGTATTGCTGGGTCAAAGTGTATGCACATTTTATAGCCCTTTTGCCACAGTTCCAAATGTGAGAGCAGTTTCAATTGACTGATTAGATCATTTGACAAACTGAAGATAGTTAAAAAAGAAAGTGAGAGGAGAATTGTAGGCAATGATTAATAGATGACTTTTTTTAAAGGAGTTTAACCACAAAAGGGGAAAGATATGCAACAATATCTAATGGGGTTGAATTGGTCAGGGAGAGGGGCTTAAGGATGAGGGAGACTTGGCTATGTTTGTAGGTATTAAGGAAGCAGCCAAGACATAATGAGGTGTTGAAGATTAGTGAGAAAGTAGGGATGATAGAAGGGGATATCTGCTAGAGAAGATGAAATGTAATGAATACAGGCCCTTATCATCTCATTCTTGAAGTAACAGTAATAGCTTGCTGGTTGTTCTCCCTGTCTTAAGTCTTTTCTCACTCCAGTTCATGATTCATTTACTTACCAAAGTGATTTCTCTAAAAGCAAGTCAAACTATGGCAAATGCCACCACCCTTCACTATCTGTTAAGAGATAGCTAGGTGGCTCAGTGGAGAGAATGCTGGGTCCAGAGTAGGAAACCTAGTTCCAAATAGGTCATCAGGCACTTATTAGATGTATGACCTTGGGCAAATTCCTTAACTTTCATCTGACTTTTTTTACTTTCCTGTAAAATAGGGATAATAATAGAACTGTAAAATAGGTATAATGATAGAATCTACCTCCTAACAGTTGTGAAGATCAAATGAGATGATATTCATAAAGCACATAGCTCAGTGCCAGACACATAATAGGTGCTTAATAATTGCCTTCCTTCCTTCCTTCCTTCTTTCCTTCTTTCCTTCCTTCCTTCCTTCCTTCCTTCCTTCCTTCCTTCCTTCCTTCCTTCCTTCCTTCCTTCCTTCCTTCCTTCCTTCCTTCCTTCCTTCCTTCTTTCCTTCTCCATCCCTTATTAAAAAAAACTCCAGTGATCCCTTCTAGGATAAAACATAAATTTCATTGTTTGACTTTAAAGACCTTCATAAACTGACCTTCTCTATTTTTCCATTTTTCTTTCTCATATCCTTCACATGCTCTCTGATCCAGTGACAATGACTTCCTTTCTGATTCTCAAATAAGACAGTCCATCTCCCAATTCCAGGCATTTCCTCTAGCTGTTCTCCATGCCTTGAATTCTCTCTTTCCTCATCTCTGCTTCTTGATTCTCTGACTTCCTTTAAGTCTCATCTAAAGTCTCATCTTTTATAAGAAGCTTTTCCCCAGTCCTCCTTAACCTTGGTGCTTTCTCTCTGAAATTATCTCCAATTTATCCTGTGTATATCTTTTTGGTACATAGCTGCTTGTATATTGTCTTACCAATCCTCCATTATACTCTGAGTTCCTTGAGAGTAAATTTTGGCTTGTAGAAGTAGAGAATTGAGGAGATGTCTTTCTTAGCATAGTACCTAGCACATAGGGATAAATATTTCTTGACTTGACCATGTGACTCTACATTCTGCTTTTTTAGGGATGCACAATTTTGTATCTTTAGTGGTTGTGTAATCATTTATTAAGAACAATTTTTATATTAATAGCACACAAACTTTAGTAGGATGTCATTATATCTTTATAAGGTTGCCATTTCCTCCCCCTTCCAAAAAAATTAAGTTTCTTTTGGGTACTTGCTATGCTTTTTCCTCTTTGTATAATCCACAGTGTCTCAAATAAAGTTCTTGGCATGAAGTACATAAGATATGCATAGTTAGTTACACATGGTTAGCTACTTGTAGGACTAGTTATATGGAATTTGGATTGTATTTTCATTGTTACAATTAAGCTATCTTTAAAGTCTTATTGTTGTGTCTTTTCCCCTTTTATGTCATAACTTTATTTTACTTAACTCTGAACCTATTTCATGTCTAAGGAGTATGTACCACTTTAGTCAGCTTTGTTTGAATAAGAGTTGAATTTTATTTGAGCTTTCACAATTCCAAAGTATAGAATAGAATTAAAATAGTATTCTGGACTTGACTCAGGAAGACCTGGATTCAAATTCCATTTCTGAAACTTATTAATGATGTGAACTTAAGCAATGAATTAAACTCTATGTGTCTGAAGTAATTTTCTATTATTCATCCTCCAATTCATAGAAAAGCTGTGATCTGTATTCAAAATCTTCATGTTGATGAAATTATGAAATCAACATTAATTATTTGAATGTAAATTGTTTCTTTTCCACAAACCTTGCTAATTTCTACAACAGTCTTAGAACAAAATGGGTTTCAATACATGGGAATTCTGAACTCATACCCAGCAGTTTTGTACTACAAGATTAAATGGCATTAATTGTTTTATTCTTTAAGTAGGTTTAGCCTAGCAATTGGTGAGCTGATTCCAGAATTGCTTTAAGGCATCTGTGATAATAAGGTAAATGACATCATGTCAGAATGGGGATTGGGTAGTTATACAGGTAAAGGCTATGGCTTTGTAATGTTGTTTATGGAATCACAAACAGCATCTTATCTCAATGAAACAGACTTGACTTTCATACACTCCATTTTCAGAGGGATCTAAAATTCAATATGTGTGCTGAACCTTCAAATGCTTTTGAAGGAACTGGTCTGCTGAAAAGCTAAATGGTGTTGAACTTAAAAATGCATTTTTTTCTCATTATCTGAATCGGACTTTCTGCCAATGGCAGGCAATAAGGAAGGTGGCTTTTTACGTTTCATTTGCAGAGATTCAGGGAATCAATAGGGTTTGAGGAGGCAGTGACTTCACTTTTTACCTTGAGCTGCCTCTACATTCCCCATCCAACCTAATCAATTGAATTTCACTGATTTCTCAAAAATCACATCTTTATTCTTCTTTGACAAATGGGATGTGATAAAAAAAAAAAGAGTATGGTGAGCATTTAACAAGGCCAGAATCATATTATAACTCTATCTCTAAAAGAAAAATATAAAAAAAAAATATATGAATGGAGATCTTTATGTACCTCAGTTTCAAATGAAGTACCTAATAATCATATCACAGGGTAGAGGAAATTTTTATATCATTAAAAGCATAGATTGTGAAATCACCTCCACAAACTCCCCCAACAATTTAGCTGCCTCCCTGAACCCTCAAATATCAAGAGGCAAGTGACTGAAAATGTGACACCAATAGTAGGTCAAATAATTACATACTTAATGCCCAATTGTTTATCAAAGTATTTTCCAATGTATCTGAACTCTAGAAGTGATAGGGTGAATCTAAGATCACTGTTCGACTTAATTGAAGAGATAAGTCTTACTTGTCACTTAGTTGTCCATTTAATCCTCCCTTAAATGTCTCCTCACATGGTGATTAGATGGATTAATGTATAGAGTACTAATCCTGGAGTCAGAGAGATCTGAGTTTAAATTCAGATTTAGCCATGAACTGTATAACTCTGGGGAAATCATTTAAACTTATTTGTAAAATGGATGTATTAAATAGCACTTACCTCTCAAGGTAGTTGTGAGGATAAAATTAGACAATATTTGTAAAGTGCTTTGTGAATATGAAAGTGCTATTTGTATGTCATGGAGACCTCTGATACAAAGTCTTTGCTTAATAGAGGATAAGCTACCCCAGACTGGTAAATTCCTACTAATATGAAAAGGCTCTAATTATGGAGCTAGGGACCAGTAATGCCCTTGTTGCCTGAGACCCAGACTAGTCAAATTTATGGAGCCCATCACCAGTTTGGCTGCAGAGAGATGAATTTTTCTGTAAAGCGAGGCCCTTGGAGGATCATTTGCTAAGGGACAGTGGGGTTTTTTCATTTGTGTCACCAGATGGAATCCCCATACCTTTGAAATCAGGAATCCTTGAAACAGAATTTTTGAAGAAACATGTCATACTTGAGATAGGTTATACGCTAGGGGAAAATGTGCAATACTGCTCAAATGAAGGGTGGTTTGATTTAGAAAAAAATGTAAATTAACCAATCCACAAGAATTGATAGAGACAAGGATATAGAATATAATTACAGTATTTGGTAAAAATGGACAAAGCAAAAGTCTAGCTGCTTACAACAATTATACCTAAGAGAAAGCAAAATAATAATCCAAAAAGTCAGAGATCAGGAGATGATAAACTTGATTAATCAATTTAAGAAGATTTATTAGGCACCTATTCTGGACAAAGTATTGACACAAAGAGAGACACTGGCATCCATCCATCTATCTATCTATCTATCTATCTATCTATCTATCTATCTATCTATCTATCTATCATCCATCTATCTATTCAGGTGTCCCTAAAGTCTGGACACATAGGACATCTCTTTACATATATTTTCAAGAAATGACATTTTCAATAACATTTTATTTAATTAGCATAAATGAAACTTCATAGAAAGACATAGGAGACACATAGGAAATCTCATTAATTAATTGCATTAATTAAATTAAATCTAATTAATATGGAAAATGATCCTGAATAGCCAATGAAAGATTTATTCCATATGAAATTGTCATGGCTAAAATTTATGCTAATTAAATAAAATGTTGTTGAAAATTGCATTCATTTCTTGAAAATATGCATAATGATATTTCCTATGTGTCCAGACTTTAGGGACACCATATACGTGCACACGCGCGCGCGCGTGTGTGTGTGTGTGTGTGTGTGTATTATATATGTGTGTATTTCTATAGTCACTTAGTGCATAACTTATCAGGTAGTCCATGAGCAAGTACTTATTAAGTGTATACTATGTGCCAGGCAATGTAAGATGTACTAGGCATAAAAAAACGGAAAAAAAATATTCCTATCTTTAAGAAGTTCAGTCTAATGGGAAAATCAACAATGGCAGATGTATCAGCAATGCCATATTCACAATGCCTATGGATATTACAGATATGCTGATATAATTATCCATCACAAAATACATCACACTTGCCATATGGGGGAATAAACTAGAAAATGTATTGAGATACCAAAAGACTGAGTCCCAAAACCAGAAAGTGAAAGCCATCAGAGTAGTTATGACATTGGCACAGGTAGATAAAGTAGAAAGCACCCACATTTTCAAGCCTTTAAAGCAGAACAGGCTACCTCAGGCAAAGGTCCTCCTCTCCCCACCCAGCATCTGGGAAGCACGCTCCCAGCAGCTCCGGCCCCTGGCAGTCCTCAGCAGGAGTCCTTAGCAGAAATTCTGGCTAACTCAAAAAGAGCTTCGCGCTGCCACTGCCTCTGCTGCTGCTGCCGCGTCGCCACCACTGCTAGCTACCGCAGGGAACTCTAGTTTGGCTTCCGCTTCCTCTTGCTCCGCCCCTTCCTGCTACGTCAGCAAGTCCAATGGGGCATGGAAGATCTTTAAATCCCATAACCCTTACGGCAGATGACTGTACAAACAAGGTACATAATCTGACTATCAATGGCTCCAGATAAAGTTGGTAAAACTGAAAAAAAAAAAGTAGAATTTAAGTTGATTTTTGAAGGAAGCTATGAAGCCAGTAGGTGAATGTGAGGAGAGAGAGCCTTTATAGGTGTGGGGGACAGACAGTGAAAAGGCATATGAAGAGACAGAGCATCATGCTAGAGGGATTGCAAATCTTATTTTGCTGCATCTTACAGTACATAGAAGGAAAGTATAAGAAGACTGGAAAAGCAGGAAGGAGTAACATTGTGAAGAACTGAAAACAAAATAGAGAATTTTACGTTTGATACTGGAGGTGATAGGGAGCCAGTGGCATATTCCCACCTGTATTTTAGGAATCACTTTGTCAGCTAACTAGAGAATGTGTTGAAATGTTAAGAGACATGAGGTAAAGAGACTATGAGAAGGTTATTTGAAATAGTTTGGGTATGAGATGACAGCCTGCACCATGATGGCTACTGTGTGAGTGTGGACACTTAGGATGCATTTGTGCAATTGTTGACTTAAGATGAGATGAAAGCAGGGAATTAAAAAAACATTGGAGTTCATTTTTTATTATCCTCACACAGAGCTCACAATCTATAAGAGGAATAGACTATGTCTATATCTATGCCAGCTATCTCTCTATCTCTCCATCTCTTTCTTCCTTCCTTCCTTCCTTCCTTCCTTCCTTCCTTCCTTCCTTCCTTCCTTCCTTCCCTCCTTTCTTTCTTTCTTTCTTTCTTTCTTTCTTTCTTTCTTTCTTTCTTTCTTTCTTTCTTTCTTTCTTTCTTTCTTTCTTTCTTTCTTTCTTTCTTTCTTTCTTTCTTTCTTTCTTTCTTTCTTTCTTTCTTTCTTTCTTTCTTTCCCCATATAACTGTAAAAGAAAATAATATGTGCCTTTCACACAGTATGTACTTAACAACAATTTGTTGAATGGTGTCTTGACTGTCTTTCATAGAAGATTTGATAAAGAATTTGAATTTTTGTTTAACTCATTAACTTTAGATAATTATTCTGAAGTGATAAAGGCATCCACCTAGTATTAAGCAAGTAATCGGTGATTAAAGTGCCTTCTTCAACTGAGGTTTTGTTTGTTTTATTTTCCACATGCAATTGCCAATTCGCAGGGAGATTTGTTACTAAGAAAAAGGCTAGAAATTCTTCTGGAATGTAACTGTTCTTCAAGTTAAGTCCACTGTGTTTTTCTCATTAAAAAACACTTAGTTGTATGTAAAGAAATAATTTTCCTCTGGAAGTGTTTCAATATGGCTGTTATCTCTAGGCTGCGAAAACTTTAATTTTAAAATACATTATCTCTTCACATAGCTTCTGGTGAGTGGTTTTTTTTTTCTGCTTTCTACAGTAATAGCCACATAACTTTTCCTGTGTGCTGATAGTTGTATAAATATGAAACAGAAATGCTAATGCATTTTGAGTCTGTTTGAGTGCCTGATAGGATAAGAAGCTGTATACTCTTCAATACAATTCCTGCACCATGTGTGACTATATGAGGATTCAGTAAGCACTCTGCTATCTGGAACAGAAGGTGATGATATATTGTTGAATCAGTCTGAATAAAAAGTCCCTCAGGGAGATCTCATAGTGGTGTGTAGATAACCCTGGATTCATGTATTTATGACAGTAAAATGCAAACTCTAACACTTCCTAATAAGCTGCAAAGATTTTACATACTATCTTGATGGTGAACTGTTGGTCACCCAGAGGCTTACTGTGAGCTGATTAATTTTATTGATATGCAACCCATGAAAATAATTTATTAAAGCAAGTAGTTGTTGCTATGTTGATACATGAAGTGCTACCTATATAAAGTTATAGATATTTTGAAGTATTTTCTTGCCATCTGACTTGATGCTTCTCCTTTTCAGCTAGATTCCTTAGAAACCATGCCTCCCATCCACAAAAATATTTTGATCCACTCAACTTTGAAACATTTACCCTGGAGTTGTCTTGAGGTATAAATGACTGAGTACAAACTCAATCTATAATATCTAGACAGATGCAGCAAGATTATACTTCCCATCCCATCCCCTCAATTACTTTCTGTACATGACCTACTTTTCCCCATTAGACGACCACTCTCTGGGAGAAGATCACTCAAAATCATGCCCAAGTTTTTGTGGGAGTCAATCCACTCAGCTTTGGAACTGTGTTTTCTACGGTCAGCTCCAGGCAAGACTATATTTCACATCCCATTCAGCTACCAATTAAGTCATTTTCCGATGTGTCCTGCCATCATATATATAATCTCACCAAAAATCCAGTTTTCTACCTGTCAATCTGAGCATAGTAATCAAATCAATAGTATGATTGTTTCTGGGGGGGGGGGAGGGTTTATCAATTGGCAACCTTATGGTGAAAAAAAGAAAACAAGCATTTTCCCTGTGACTTTCTAGACTCTTTTGTTTGAGCATCATTCCCCCATATGTATTTTGTTATATGAACTGTCTCCCTCTATTATCATATAAGCTTATTGAAAGCAGAGAAAATCTTATTATAATAGTAACAATAATGCTAATGACATTAATTAATATTTATATAATGCTTTAAGGTTTGTAAAGTGAATTATATATTATCTCATTTGATTCTTACACCAATTCTATGAGGTAGTTGATTTTATTACTTTCATTTTACACATAAAAACTGTATTTTTATGAAAAAGTTTATACTGTTTAACTTACAAGATTATATTTGACAGTCATGAGATCATGTACAAAAAGCCTACTCTAACAGGAAAGCATTCTGTAATTATAAGTCAGATATAGGGAAACATCATGGTTCAGAGGAAAGAGCACTTAGCTTAGAGATACAGAACCAGACTTTGAATGTTGGCTTTACCACTTCCTACTTGAATGATTTTAAGAAAATTCTTTAATTTTTTCTCAGCCTCAGTTTATTCATCTGTAAAATGAAGGGATTGGAATAGATGACTTCTAACATTCTTTCAAGCTCTAAGGCAAGAATTGTATGGAAACTGGGTAAGAATCCATAATATTATCCAAACAGGAGAAACTCCTAGTGTGGTAACTTCTTTATCCCATGACAGTTGTACAACACTTCTAAACTGTGTAGCTATATTATAGGGATTTTTTCAGGGGAATATAGAGGTCAAGTGGTTTCTCCAGAATAAAGGAATAAGCAAATGGTAGAAGTGGGATTTGAAACCAGGTTTCGTTGACCACTCTAACAGTTACACCATGTTGACTCTAGAGGAGTCATTATCACCATCACTATCCCTCAATATATTGTGCCCCTATTCCAATGATAATAGTGAACTCTGAATTTTAACTTTGGTCCAGTTCATCACCTTATATATCATCAAATATTAAGAACTTTTAATAAACTAAAATATGACATTTCATTTTAAAATCACTATGAATTTTTACTAAATATATTTAATATTTTACTTAATATTCCACTTAATATTACTTTATTGACTCATGAAGCACTCTAGGATCATATAGAAACTTATGGTCATTATTCAATAAAACATATTTATAAGGTAGATTTGCAGAAACCATAACCATGAGATAATTCCAGATGACAAAATGACTGATGAGTCTTGCTTGTAACTGTTCTTTTAAAAATTTAAATGAGATCATTACATAGTGTCAATTCAGGTATTAAGCAGTGGTATATTAGGATATACACCTTTTGATATATGAACAAAGTTGACGGGGCTTTATGACCAATGCGTCATTTCTTTAAATGTTTCATTTAGTAAATAGTCACTTTTGATTTAATCACCAAGTCATATCATAGTAAATTCAGAACAACTTGAGGTCTAATCATGCCTCAGACATTAATGGGATGATCTTAAGTCAATCACTGCAGGAGTAGGGACCCTACAACCTCGAAGTCCCATATGGCCCTCTAGGTCTTTGATTGCATCCCTTTGTCTGAATCCATACTTCACAGAACAAAGATTTGTTCTGTGAAGTTTGGATTCAGACAAGGGGCTGTACTTGAGGACGCAGAGGGCTACATGTGGCTTTGGGTTCCCCACCCCTGACTTAATCTCTTTCAGTATCAGTTCCCACATCTAAAATGAAGACAATAATAGAATCAACCTCACAGTTGCAACCAGGTTCTAGTACATATGCAGAACCCATCCGGTTGCTTGACTAATGCAAATATTTTCCTGCAAGCAAGCTCCCTAGCTTCTCTACATGGGAAAGTTGCATGAGCTATTCAAGCTGATGAGATAAGCTCATGTACCATACCCAAGTTACACTAAGTTGTTAGGATAATATGAGATAAAATATTTAAAGTGCACTGAAAATCTTAGAGTACTATATAGTGTATGTATACTATATACATATATGTGTGTGCATATATATGTATATATCAATTATTATCAGGATTATTTCAATGTGAGATAATAATACTCATTCTGTTAACTTAAGAGGAATATCTTGTTATTTTCCACAAAATGTTATCATCTACCTGTGATTACATACATTTACCAAGGACTTGTTATATCTCTGGTTAGAGAGCTCCCTCCAATTAGGCAAACCTTTTCCTTTAGTAATTTGTAATCTTGGAAAACTGCCTGGAGTTTAGAAAGTCTAATTCACTTTAACCATATTTATATAACTAGGTATTATATATCAAAGGTAATTTTCAATTCAGAAATGTTTATAAAGCAATCAGTATATACAAGGAGCTATACTTGGTGATGGGAATACGAATACAAAACCAAACAATCCTTGCCTTCAAGGGCCTTGCAACCTATCAAGGATATAACATGTAATAGATAAGTAAAAATAAAATATGTGAAAAATAAATGCGATAGTATTTTTTATGGAAGGCTACTAAAAACTGGGAGAATCAGCAAAGGTTTCAAGGGAGATGGAACTTATGCTGAGCCTTGAAGGGAGCTGGGGACTCTAAGAGGTGAAGGTAAGGGAAGAGAACATTCCAGGCATTGGGTACAGCTAATGCAAGTGCTTGAATATAGGAGATAGAATATCATGTATGGAGAGCAGCAAGGAACACCGATATGTTTGGAATACAAATGTAAAGAGTAATAATGTATAACAAATCTGGAAAGATATGTAGGAGCCATATTGTGAAGAGCTTTGAAAGCTAAATAGAGTATATTTCATTTTACCTTAGAGGTATTTTGGAGACATTCAAAACTGAGTAGGAATATAGCATGTACTTTCAGAATATTAATTTATGAGCTATGTAGAGGCTAGATTATAGAGGGTAAGAAGCTAGACACAGGGAGATTAATTAGGAGGCACTTTGAAATAGTTCAGGCAAGAGGTGATGAACCTGATCATATGAGTATGAAATTGGTTGTGGGAATAGAAAGTAGGGGTTAGTTCTGTGGGATGTGGTAGAGCTAGAATTGATGAGATTTAACTGTCTAGATGTGGGGAGTGTCGGAAAGCAGGTTGAACACTGAACTTCAGTCTTAATGATTCCAAATTCAGAACTTTATTCACAATATCGTACTCCCTTTCCTGTGTGTACTTAACAATTAGAAATAACGACAGACTAATAAGCATCAACATTTAGCGGAAAATAATGATGTGCCCTTTCTTTTAAATAATTTGTGCTGATTATTTCAGGTTTCTTTAAGGTCATAATCCAAGCTAATATTCATAATAGCTTCTAGCTTGTAAATTCAAACTTTTTAATGTAAAGAGTTTTGCTATGAGTGCTACTGATAGACAAGGATAAGTTCAAGATTGTAATCATACCTGTAAATTGTACACTACTTTGAGGTTTGCAAAGTGCTTTACAAATGTTACTTCATATGATCCTTGTAATCACCCTGTGAGGTAGATGCTATATATAGCCCATTTTACAGATGAAGAAACTAAGACTGGGAGAGATTAAATGAGTTTTCCAGGATCACAGAGCTAGGAAGTTTCTGTGAGAGGATTTAGAACTAAGTCATACTGACTTCAAGTCACTATGCACTCACATACTGCCTCTTTGTATTACTGGAAGAGAGGTGAAACATCGCTGTCTAAAATATTTTGATTAAAAACCATCCAGTCTGCATAATGGTGTAAACTCAGCATCAGATTTTTGTTTGTTATTTTTAAATGATCTGCTTAAACTCTTGACTTTTTAACAAATAATTAAAAACAAACATATGCTTGCTTTTGACAAAACTTTTATGTTAAGAATATGTCTTAAAAATGGAAACTATTTCAAGCTATTTAGAATAAATATTTGTGTAGCTACATACATATTTGCCATTTCTCTCAAAACACATCTTATTTGTAGAAGTCCCTCTCCATCAAAAAGAAATTTATTTGGCAGGATAGGACAATGGGGCGGGGAGGTGGGAAAAGTCTGTAGCTTAGGTTTAGTCTCAAATGTGTATAATAAAGGGGAGAATGCTTACCTGCCAAAGTATCCAAATACCCACCCAATTTGCTACATCATTTTCAACATTGAATGCTTAATATTGTAGGGTGAAAGCCTAATCATCTGGTTTATAATAGGCTCTGAAAATAGCAATATAATCCTTCAATCCTGACATGAGGTTTTCAAAATGTAGTCATTTTTAAATAATGTCAACATGGGTCAATTCACTTTATATAGTTCAATAATGAGAATAGTCTTTTGGCTTACTTTGGAGATTTTATTAATGAAGATGCATGCTTTGCTAATCTAGCTTTCTTTTCCACAGATTTAGTTATTAAATGCATCTTAATTTGCTGATGGGGCTGCTTCTTCAATGGTGACACACTAAATTTTTTTGAGGTTTCTCATATATTACTGACCAAAGGACATGCTGGTAAGTACATCAGTCACATTTCCTTATGACTTTTTGACAGGAAAGCATATTTTTCTAATTAAGATGCACAGATAAGCTTTCCTCTTGAAGGGTTCTTATAAATTTTGCTCATTAGTCACTTCAGCTATTCAAGTCCGCGCATGTTGCTTATAAAATAGCGCACTTTACAGATGATCAGAACTTTATGGAATAGTTTGTATAAACATTGACATAAGTCAGCTAATCTCCTCTGTGTAACATTCTGTAGTGATACTTATGTATGGCATGCTTTATGTCTATATATTTAGAGTAATATGTTTAGATCATTGTCTTTGTCCAAATTAACAAATTGACTGATAAAAGATTAGTAGGTGCAATTTGACAATGCTTAGTGCAGAGTCAGGAAATGTGTGTTCAAATCCCAAATTATACACTTATAAGGGAAGTAATCTTTGGTAAGTCACTGTTATGTTTTATTTTTTTGTTTCATTTCTTGATCAGGAGTAGTGACATCTCACAGAGTGATTACTAGTAGATGACTTTGTAAACTTTAGAGTGAAAAATAAGTTATTATGATGATTTATTTTTTTAACACAAAAGCAATTTTGTAAATATATTTTAGAAAAAGTGGGGGGTTCTTTATTAAATTATCTAGTTCCAATTCTAATCAAAGAACTGGACTTAAAAATTGAATTAATAAAAAGCTTACTCTCTCAGAACATATCACTAATGGATCATGTCATAAAACAGTGTTTCCCATCAGTCTTTCTTTTTTTTTCTTCATTTTTTCAAATGCTTTATTAACTTCTGATTTACATCATTCATTTCCACCAGATTTTGAGTTACAAATTTTCTCCCCATTTTTCCCCTACCCACCACCCCAAAATAGCAGTCTCACAGGACATCCCCTCCTCCAATCTGCTCTCTCCCATATTTTCTCCCTTACCCCTTACAACTTTTCCAGTAAAGCATGGTGGATCGCTATGCCCCAGTGCCTGTACATCTTATTTCCCAATTACATGTAAAGTAGTATTAATGGTATTATATATATTTAAACAGTTGATTTTAAAACTTTGAATTCCAGATTCATTCCCTTCCTCCCTTGTTACCCACCCTTAATGGGAAGATAAGCAGTTCAGTATAGGTGGTACATGTGTAGCTAATGCAAAACAACAACATAGTAGATGTACTGTAAAAGACTATGTTTCCCTCCCTCCTATCCCACCTCTCACTTGTTCTATTCTCTACTTTGATCCTGACCCTTTTCAAAAGTGGGTGCTTCCTACTTCCCTCCCAGCTCCAGCCTTCCCTCCCTTCCATCATATCCCCCTCTCATTCCCTACCCCCCTACTGTCCTGTAGGGTGTGATACCCTATTTAGTGTGTATTTCATTCTCTCCCCAAGCCAAATTCAATGAGAATAAGGTTGACCCATTCCCTTTTGTTTTCCCATTCTTCCCCTCCATTGTAATCATTTTCCCTTGCCTCTTCTGTATGAGATATTTTTAACCCATTCTGTCTCTCCCCATCTCCTCTCATTATATTCCTCTCTCACCTCTTAATTTCACCTTTTAATTATCATCCCTTCCTACCTGTAAACATATATGCACACATTCACATATGTATGTATTCATATCCTATATACTCTCAGACATTATATATATTCCCTTCAACTATTTTCATACTGAGAAAAGTTTCATCAGTTAAAATTATTGTGTTTCTATGTAGGAGTGTTAATAGATAACTTTGATAAGTTCCTTAAAATTTCTTTTCCCTTTTTACCTTCTCATGCTTCTCTTGCTTCTTGTATCTGAATATGTAATTTTCTATTAAACTCTGGTTTTTTCATCAAGAATGTTTGAAAGTCTTCTATTCCACTGAATGACCATATTTTCCCCTGAAACATGATACTCAGTTTTGCTGGGTAGGTGACTCTTGGTTTTAATCACAGCTCCTTTGACCTCTGGAATATAATATTCCAATCCTTTCGATCCATCAGTGTAGAAGCTGCCAGATCCTAGGTTATCCTGATTGTGTTTCCACAATATTCAAATTGTTTCTTCCTGGCTGATTGTAATATTCTCTCCTTAATCTCAGAATTCTCAAAAGTGGCTATAATATTCCTAGGAGATTTCTTTTTGGGATCTTTTTCAGGAGGTGATCAGTGCACTCTTTCAACCTTTATTTTGCCCTCTGGTTCTAAAACATCAGGGCAGTTTTCCTTGAGAACTTCCTGGAGGATGATTTCTAGGTTCTTACTTTGATCATGGCTTTCAGGTAATCCAGTAATTTTTAAATTATCTCTCCTGGATCTATTTTCCAGGTCAGTGATTTTTCCCATGAGATATTTCACATTGCCTTCTAATCTTTCATTTGTTTGGATCTGTTTAAAAGCATCTTGATTTCTCATAAAGTCATTAGCTTCCATTTGTTCCAATCTAATTCTGAAGCAATTATTCTCCTCAGGGAGCTTTTGAGATTCTTTGTCCATCTGTCAAATTCGGCTTTTTAAGGCATTCTTCTCCTCATTGCCTTTTTGAGTCTCTTTTGCCATTTGAGTTAGTCTATTTTTTAAGGTACGATTTTCCTCAGTCAGGCTGTTGACTGTCATTTCATAATTTTCTTGCATCATTTTCATTTCTCTTCCAAATTTTTCTTCCACTTCTCTTATCTGCTTCTTAAGGTCCTCTATGGCCTGTAATCACTTTGTATTTTCCTTTGAAGCTTTTGGTGCAGGAATTCTGACTTCACTGTCTTTCTCCTGTTCCATGCTTTGCTCCTTTTTTCCCCGCAAATAGGAGTGTAATGCTGTAATCTTCTATCTGCTTCGTTTCCTTTGCCTGGTCATGTTGCCCCTCAGTCACTTGACCCCTGGGCTTTTTCCCACAGTAGGACTCTGCCACCAGACAGGGGAGCTTCCGTCTCAAAAGCTGGGGTTTTCTCAGTTGCCAGAGTTATTAGTTGGGTGCCCTCTCTGAGGCCTCCACATGCTCTGGTAAGCTGGACAGACACCCCAGGACCTCTACCCTAGACCGCAATCCAGATCCAAGCAGGTTATAGCAAGAGCGAATACACCTCAGACTGGTCACTTTGTCCCCCTACACTCTGCAGGCCAGGAGCTGAAGTTGCCAAGTGGCACTGGCTGGCTGTGGTGGCGGCTCAGTGGCTTATCACCCTGGGGACAAAAGCCAATGCACTCCCACTTACTGGGTCCCAAAGTCCAGACTGCACTGACCTCTCACTTTTTCCTTCACATCTATGTGTTGATACTTCTGGAAATGGCAACAGCTGCTGCTGACCTGGAGTCCATCCAGCTGGCGGCTAGTCAGGCCTGCCCTGGGGCTAAAACCTCTGGCTCACGTGGGTTTGGCCTTGGCTCCCAGACCACTGTGCTAGCCGATTCCTACTGGCCTGCTGAGCTGTCCTCAGTGGGAGGTTAGCTTCTCTGTGTCATTTTGTGGGTTATGAAGCTCCAAAGTTTGTTTAGATTCCCCTTTTTACATGGATTGGGGAAGGTGGAAGCCGGAGCAGCTTGGAGGTCCTGCTTCTACTCCACCATCTTGACTCCTCTGGAAAGAACTCCCATCTGTTTTTTAAGCTTTGTCTCATTTTAAATTCCTTGTGCCTCACTTTCCTCAATGCAAAATGAGAATTTTGGAACTTATAGCCTCTGAGGTCACTTCTACTTTAAATCTATAACTCCCATGACCCTATTACATGTGACTTTGTGACACACTGGGACAAATGGGAGAGATTCCAACTCTCACTGTCTGCTGGTTAAGCAGTCATATCTCAACTGCTTTATCCATGTGTGTACATATACACAAACTTTTAAAGATAGTACATGGGATACTTTCTCATACTATCATGAAGTTTGTGAGCATATGTGTGGGGATAATGAGGATTTTCTTATACCTTAATCTGCAAAGACAATAGACAATCCTTCAAATTAATGTTGTGGTGTTGTGAGATTTATACATACTCATTTTCTCCCTATGAAAATCCATGCAAGTATTTCAGTGGTCTTAGGGAATCATAAATTACATAAAATGCCCTAATGTACTTGAGAAGTACTTTTGCCCACAGATCTGATGTAATGCTAAGGGAATTTGAAGATCTTCCCTGCGCCTTAATAAGTCTCACTTGAAGCCCAAGAAGAGAAACTTTTTTAGGGGAGGCTTGTTTTTCCAGGAAGGCCCACATCTTTTGCTACTTTGTAATTAGGCAGTAGGTCATGAAGGTTGTGGTGTCCTCTGACCCTGAAGAAGGATATATACATATAAACACACACACACACACACACACACACACACACACACACACTTGAGGTTAGGTTTTACTTTGGAGGCTCACTTATGGGAAGGGTTGTGTGTTTTGGCCATATGGTCTGGGTAGCCCTTGAGCCCCTGACTTTGAAAAACCAGATGTTTGTGCTTCTCTCTCTGGTAACTATGTATGTTTGTGATGATCACACAGCTAGAAGCCCTGTCTCTTGTTCTGTTGAATTGTGTTTTTTTTCTCTATCTACATTTTTTGTCTGCTTATTATTTTTGTTTGTATTTCTGAAATTCAGGGTGCTGACTTTTTCCCTGAACTAAGTGAATGATATATATGTTTGATTAAAGTAAGATTGCTAACCCCATTTGAATTGCTTTCCTTTAGAAAAGCAAATCAAAGAACCTGTGCTAGCAGCTACCCAGGGTATGCTAATTTGCTTGCTGTTGCATCTGATCCTGTCTTAGAGGTACAAAATATAGATATCTATTATAGATACATAATAAATATTTAGGAAAATTTTCTGTTCACATATATATGTGTCTAAATATGCATTGCTTATATACATATATATATATATATATATACATATGCCTTTCTGTATGTGTATATGATATGTAAAAGAGTAAGCCAAGAGTATATGTATTCTGACTTATTGGGGATGGATACATGCAAACATGTCCTCTTTTTACCTGTGATAGGGTTGGTAGCAATGAGGATGAACCTGTGCTTGGGCACCTTGAGTTGACATATATATTCAACCCTTAGCTAAAGAATATGGGGCAAGAGACCTTGATTTGAGCACCAGAGCTAGCTTGCTTAGAATAAATAGATTTTGGTTTAGTTGCTGAGAAACTATAGATAATCAATACTCAATACATACTTATTAAGCTCCTACTATATTCCATGCACTGTGCCAAGGTCTGGGGATGCAAAGTATGGCAAAATATTGCCCTCAAAGAGCTCACAATCTAGTGGGGGGGGGAGGGGAAGGAAATAAGCCCACAGATATGTTTTTTTTAACTATATACGGGATAAACAGGAAATAATTAACAGAAGAAAGGTACTGGAATTAAGAGGGGATGGAAAGGGCTTCTTGTAGAAGGTAGGATTTTAATTAACATTTAATCAATGCCAGAGGAATTGGAGGCAGAGATAAAGCAGGAGGGGATTCTAAGTATGGATGTAGCCAGAAAAAAAAAATAAAATAAACTCAGTCTGAGAGATGCAGTCTCAGGTGTGAGGTCAGTGCCACCAAATTTAAGAGTGTATTGGGTGGGGAGATATAAGGTGTAAGAATACAGGAAAGGTAGGGCAGTAGGATATAACAAGTTTTGAATGTCAAACAAAGGAATTTGTATTTGATCCTGAAGGTGACAGTGAGCCACTAGTGTTTATTGACTATGGGACTGACATGATCAGTTCTGTGTTTTAGGAAAATCATTTTGATGGCTACATGGAGGATGGAGTGGATGGGAAGAGACTTGTGGCAGACAGACCAACCTGCAGGCTACTGAAATAGTCCAGGCATGAAGTGATGAGGACCTGTGTGGGCATGCTAGGAGTATCAGAGGAGAGAAGAGACATTCAATTTTCCCCAAATAAATATTATATGTCTATAACAAATATGTGTGTATGTACATATTCATATATATACATATATTTACATACAAGTAAATACATATATGATGAATGGATCAGATTTGTGGAAAAAAATTCAGGATGCTTTCTGTAATTTACAATTGCCTAGAAGCACTGAGAGACCTTCCACAGAGCAAATCAACAGGACTTACTAACAGATTAAATGTAGGCAGTTAGAAATATTAAGAAGTCAAGGATGGGGACAGCTAGGTGGTTCAGTGAATAGAGCATGGGTCCTGGAGTCAGGATGACCTCAGTTCAAATCTAGCCTCAGACAGTTAACACTTATTAGCTGTGTGACTTTGGGTAAGTAACTTAACTCCTATTGCCCAGCCTTCCCTCCTCCAAAAAGGAAAAAAAAAAAAAAGAAGTCAAGGATGACTCCTGGGAAAATGGAAAGATATTTATGCCCTGAATAGTAATAGGGAATTTTGGGTGGGTGGGTTTAGGAGGAAAGAAAATGAATTACATTTCAACATATTGAGTTTAAGATATCTACTGGCCATCCTAATCAAGATGTCTTAAAGGCATTTGGAGATGCAAAGTTGGAGTTTAGCAGAGAGGCTGGGTCAGGATATAGACATTTATGATGCATTATCATAAAGGTGGAAATTAAACCCATAGTAGCTGATAAGATCAACAAAAAAAACCATGTAGGAGAATATGAAAGTTCCATTTCCTACTAATTTCTTCTTCTTTCCTAAGGGGATACATGACAAGGGATAGAAAATGCTCCATCAGACTGTGTCTTACCTATCTGACTTGCCACAGGCTGGCAATATAAGGCAAAAGTAATATACCTTTGAGTGTAAAACCATTGCTTATGATGTTTGCTTTCATTTTTAGATAGATAAATGTATCTCCTTGCAATTTGTAGGGTTTTTTGGTATAAATGAGTATTATTTTGTCAACTCTTTTGTCTGAATTTATTGGAATAATAACAGGGTTTAAGATAAAAAAAAAAACAATTGTGTTGATTGTCTTCCTAATTCTAAACCACCCTTGCATTCTTGAAAATAAATGCTAATTAGTAATAATGATTATTTTCTTCCATAAATTGCTGATCTATTAGGATTTTACTTAAAATTTTATCATTGAAATTCATTAACGTGTTGGTCTATGTTCTCCTTCTTTGTTTTACCATTCTCTGGTTTAGGCATCAGGGCCATATTTATCTCATGAAAGGAGTTTGGCATTATCTTGTCACATTTTGAGAATGATTTATATAGCATTGATATTAGTTATCTTTGAAAAGTTTGATAGAACTTTGTTTGTGTCATATGTGTGCATGTGTGTGTGCAAGTAGAGAGGGAAATATAGTGATATGAGAAATGGAGATATATAGATACACATATATGTATCTATCCCTAGATGTTCTAATTCTTTGATTTCCCAGTTCATTCTCACATTAATGTGAAAAATAAGTACTAAGAATCCTTTGATTTTTTCTGGTTTTGCTGTGATTTCACTATGTTTGTTTTGGTTTTTAAATTCTTTTTAAACAGATCAGCTAAAATTCCATCAATTTTTTTTAATTAAAAATAGGTTTTTATTACCTGTTTCTAGGTTTTTGAGATTTCCATTTATCCTCTAATTTTCATTATCTCTTCTGTTATGTTTATTTTAGATTTGCATATTTTCTGTTTTTTTAATTGTATACACAATTCATTAGTTTTTTCCCCTATTTATTTATTTTTGTTGATATGTGTTGTAGGGGTATAATTTTCCTCTAAGAACTGCATTAGCTTCATCTCAGAAATTTTGGCATGTTGTTTTCATCATTATGCATTGCTATTTACAAGATTATTGTTTTTATGAGTTGTTCCTTGATCCATTAATCATCTAGGATTTCATTATTATTCCTTTATTTAGGCTGGTTTCTTTTATTTGTGCCCTTTGAATTGATTATTATTTTTTATTGCATTAGAGGAAACACATTTCTGATGGATGTGTTTACTATATTTCTTTCTCTTTTTAAAAATTTATTTTCAATATGTCTGTTCTAATATAGCGTTATTCAAAAAATTTTTTTCTTGAAGTCCTGAGGTACACTTGTAATGAATTATCCTTTTCTTAATATAAAATTATTTTTTAGTTTTAAGTTCACCAGAAATTTGTTAAAATTTAGGTTTTGCCTTTTATTTAATTTTTTGTAAAATTTTTTTCCAAATCTGAAACATTGAAATGTAACTTTTTTTGCATGTGTGCACATGTATACATATGCATACATATTTATGTACATACACATATACATACACGAACATCTAAAAAGAATATATATGCATGTTTTATCTATATCTATAAATTTAAAATTAATTTTTCATGAATGAATTCAGTTGTGTTGGCATTTAAAACATTAATATTGACACTGCTTTGTTTTCTTTGCCTCCTGTCAGAACAATATTTATTTATACATCTCAGTTTTATTGTGAATTTTTGTTTTTACACTGATATTGTGATGTCACAATTGCAACTCCTAATTTTTAGATATACCCAATGAATAGTAAATTGTGTACCATTCTCATTTTTTAATCTGTATCTCTGATTTTTGGTATGTTTCTTGTAAGCAAAAGATTCGGGGGCTTAGCTACCTTGTTTATCTATCACTTTTTCATTTAAATTGATTGTTTAATTCATTAGTATTTGAAGGTATGAAAGTTAGATTTATGTTTTCCTCCATTTCATTTTTTTTCCAAATAAGAATTATATTCCCCTTCCTTTAAAATTACATTATTTATTTATAACATTCCTTCCTTTTAATTACGAGTTCCAAATTCTCTTCCTCTCACCCTTATTTTACTTACTGAGAAGGCAAGCTATATGATATCAATTACTTATGTGAAATCATATGAAATATATTTCTGTATTAGCTATATTCCTGTAATAGTAATGAATTTTGAATATCCCTTCATATTGACAAGCTAACATGTACTTAGCACTTAGAGTCAAGCTAATGATATAAAGCCTCTGATAAGAAAGAGAAGGTATGAACCCCTGTTGTTGACATAACAGGAAGGGGCTGAACAGGGAGGAGCTAATACTTTATATAAGGAAAAGCTACAGCTGGGAGAGTCAAAAGGCTGGGCTGCTAATGCTGGATTGAAGACTGAACTAAGAAATAAGAACTGAGAAGAGAAATGAGAATTGAGAACTGAAACAGAATTTCTTTGGGCAAGCCACGTGGAGGCTGGAGAAAGTGATTTTGATTTTGAGAATGGGAGAAAGTGATTTTGATTTTGAGAATGGGAGAAAGTGATTTTGATTTTGAGAACAGAGCTTCTGCTTAGACTTTTCTTCTGGGAACTTCTGCTGAGAGCTTCCAAGAACCAGGCTGAGGGGCTACATACTTTTACTGGGAGCTGCCAAAGACTTCCAAGGGCCAGCCAGAGCTGCTAAAGACTGAGGAACCATGGCTGTGGTGCCAGTAATGTTATTGTGGCTTTGTTAAGCCTTGTATTCCCAGGAACAGAGACTATGAGAGATTTGAGATGGACTCGACATTGTGAGCTTTAATGTGGAGCAGGAACTGCACGGAGAGCTGGACAAGGAATTGGGAGCTGTCTGCCTTTGAACTCAGGTGGCAGTTGATTAGATTCAGGTGGGAGCTGGGACCATGGAAGAGGAACCATGGAAGCTGAGAGCCTGCCTCCAGTCAAGATGAAAAGACCTCTTCATGGGTATGGAGTAGTGACTGATGAAATTGTAACTTACTTTTGACCTAGGGGTGGACCTTTTTCTTTTCCACTATCCCTTAAGAGGATACTGTGTAGTGATTGATGAAATTGTAACTTGCTTGTGACCTAGGGATAGATGGCCTTTGTAGTTTCCACTACCCCTTAAGAGGGTACTGAGTAGTGACTGACAAAATTGTAACTTAATTGCACCCCATGGGTGGAAGACTGACTTTTGTATTTTGTGATTGAATTAAGGACTTTGTGATTGACTAAAATAATGTACTTTGCTGAAAACTATGTGACCACTCTGGTAAAAACTATGTGGCTAGTTTAGTATTAAGTTGTTGAGTTGTTACATTGTGAATACTGTACCTTGATTTTCTGTGAATGTTTTGCCTTAATTTACTGCTGAATAAATAGAGAGTTTGCTATACTATGTAATCAGAATCTTGAAGTAGTTCACAGCGCAGTCCTCTGGAAAGCTGTTTGTGCTTGGCTTTACAATCCCAACAAAAACAAAGAAAAGTAAAGTGAGGAAACTATAATTTGTACTCCAAGTTCCTCAGTTTTTTTCTCTGTAGATAGAAAGCATTTTTTTTTATTATGAATGCTTTGGAATTGTCTTGCATCCTTGTATTCAATAGCATAACTAAGTCTTTCATGATAACCATCATTATGATATTCCTGTTCCTATATACTATGATCTCCTTGTTCTGTTTGCTTCATTTTGTATCAGTTCAGATAGTTCTACCCATGATTTTCCAAAACAATCATGTGCCTCTCCTTGTTCAGCCATTCCTCAGCTGATGAGTATCCCCTCAATTCTCTACCACAAAAGAGCTGCTACAAATATTTTGGTATATATAGACTCATCTCCTTTTTCTTTGACCTCACTGGGTGTACAGACCTAGTAATAGTATTGTTGGGTCAAAGGACATATATGGTTTTATAGCCCTTTGGACATAGTTCCCAAATTGCTCTCTAGATGGTTGAAGCAGTTCAGAACTCCACCAATAATTCCTTGGTGTACCTATTTTCCTTCATCCCCTCTAGTATTTGTCACTTCTGATAAGTGAGGTGGTACCTCACAGTTGTTTTAATTTGCATTTCTCTAATCAAGAATGATTTAGAAACGTTTTTCATGTAACTATAGAGAGTTTTAATTTCTTCTTCTGAAAACTCCCTTTTCATATCCTTTGATCATTTGTTAATTGGGGAATGGCTCTTTTTTAAAAAATAAATTTGATTCAGTTCTGTATATATTTGAGAAAAAAATGCCTTCAGAGAAAACTGTGACAATTTTTTATATTGCTTCATTAACTATAGTACTTTTCATCAAAATATAATTTCTCAGATGATCTCTTTTAATTAATTCTATTTTTACTTTGTCTGAGATCATAATTGTTACCCCAGCTTGTTTTTTTTTTCCTTCAGCTGAAGCAAAATAGATTCTGCTCTACCTCCTTATTTTAATGCTGTGTGTCTTTTGGTTTCCAGTATGTCTCTTGGTTTCTAATGCATTCTATTATTTGCTTCCATTCACATTCACAGTTATGGTTACTAAGTGTATGTCATTCTACCCTGGTTAATTTTCTCCTTTTGTCTCATATTAATCCTGTCCCTCCTGAGAAATCTGTTTTGCTTCTGAATATTCCTTTCCTTAACCTGCCCTTCCCTGTACCATTCCCAGTTTCTCTTGTCCTTTTCCATTTCTATTTCCTTATTTGCTGAAAGAGATTTCTATATCCAACTGAGTGTATGTATGTATGTGTGTATATATATATACACATATGTGTGTGTATATATATACATACACACACACACACTCTCTTTCCTCTTTGAACAAATTTAGATGACAGTAAGATTCACACATTATTCACCCTCTCATTTTCCCCTCCATGGTAAAAGCTCTTTAATCCATGCATTTTTGATGTGAGATAATTTTTCTTATTATACCTCTCTCTTTCCCCTTCTCTCAGTGAATCCCTTTCTCACTCCTTCAATTTTTGAGATGTTTCCAACATAATGGACTCATACCCATGTACTGAGTTTATGTAGAATGCCTCCATCTACCTTAATAATGATAAAATTATTAGGAATTACATATATCATTTCCCATATAAGAATGAAAAAAACAGTTCAAATTTATTGAGTCTTTTATGTTTTCTCTTTCATGTTCAATTTTTATATATTTCTTGAGTCTTATGTTTGAAGGTAAAATTTTCTATTTAACTTTAGTTTTTTCATTAGTAGTGCTTGAGTGTTACGTATTTCATTAAATATCCATTTTATTAACTGAAGGATTATACTGAATTTTGCTGAGTAGGTTTTTCTGTTTGTTTTGTATTTTATTTTTCTGAGTTACGCGTGAAAACAATTTTTACCATTACTTTTTAAAACTTCAAGTTCCAAATTCTCTTCCATCCTCCCTCCCCAAAGCCCCTCATTAAGAAGGCAAGCAACTCAATATCGTTATACATTTGCAGTCACACCAAAATTTCCATAATAGTCATGTTGTGAAAGAATATATAGACAAAAAAAAACTTAAGAAAATTTAAAAAGATAAAAAAGTATGCCCAATCTGCATTCAGAAGCATTCTTTGCTTAGAGATGGATAGCATTTTTCATCATAGGCTCCTTAGAATTGTATTGGATCATTGTATTTCTGAGAATAGTTAAGACATTTACAGCTAATCATAATAATAATATTGTTGGTACTTTGTATATAATACATTCCACTTTGCATTACTCATGTAAGTCTTTTCAGATTTCTCTGAGAGCATCTTACTTATCATTTCGTATACTGCAACAGTATTCCGTCATAATCACATACTACAATTTGTTCAAGCATTCCCCACTTGATAGCCATCCCCTCAATTTCTAATTCTTTGGCCACAGAAATGAGCTACTCTCAATATTTTTGTACATATAGGTCCTCTTTCTTTTTTTATGAATCTCTTTTGAGATACAGACCTAATAGTGGTATTGCTAGGTCAAAGCATATGCATGGTTTTAAAGTCTTTGGGCATAGTTCCAAAGTGCTCAACAGAATGCTTGAATCAGTTCACAACTCCAACAATGCTTTAATATTTCATTTTTCCCACATCAACTCCATCACTTGTTGTTATGAGATAGTACCTCAGAAGTTTTTAATTTGAATTTCTCTAATCAATAATGAATAAGAGTATTTTTTCCCATATGGCTATAGATAGCTTTGATTATTTCATCTGAAAACTTATCATTATCTTTTGATCATTTATCAACTGAGGAATGACTCTCATCTTTTAAAATAAGTTTCAATCAGTTCTCTATATGTTTGAGAAATTAGGCCTTTATCAGAAAAAAAAACTTGTTTCAATTTTTTCAGTTACTATTGCTAATTGTTTTTCCCTCCATCCTATCCCCCCATTTATCCTATTCTCTCTCTCCTTTCATCCTGTACCTCCTCAAAAGTGTTTTGCTTCTGACTCTACCCAGTCTGTCCTCCCTTTGACCCCCAGCCCCCTTCTTTTATCCCCTTCCCTTTCAACTTTCCTATAGAGTTACATAGATTTCTATACCTATTTGAGTTTGTATGATATTTCATCTGTGAGTCAATTCTGATGAGAGCAAGTTTCATTCAATTCCCCTCACCTCCCCCATTTTCCCCTCCACTATAAAATCTTTATCTTATCTCTTTTATGTGAGATAATTTCCACATTCTATTTCTCCATTTTTCTTCCTTCCACTACATCCCTCTTTCACCCCTTAATTTTATTAGTTTTAGATATCGCTCTTTAATATTCAACCCATACCCTGACTTGTCTACATAAATTCCTTCTAACTACCCTAATAATGTGAAAGGTATTATGAGCTACACATATTATCTCCCCATGTAGGAATGCAAACAGTTTAACCTTAAAAAGACCCTTATGATTTCTCTTTCCTGTTTACCTTGTATGCTTCTCTTGATGGTTGTATTTGAAAGTCAAATTTTTTATTCACCTATGGTCTTTTCTCAAGAATACCTGAAAGTCCTCTATCTCATTGAATGTCAGTTCCCCCCCCACCCCCGAAGGATTATACTAAGTTTTGGTGTATAGGTGATTCTTGGTTGTAATCCTAGCTCCTTTGCCCTCCAGTATATCATATGCCAAGCCTTCAGATCCTTTAATTCAGAAGCTGCAAAATCTTGCATTATCCTGTGACTCCTTGATACTTGAACTGTTTCTTTCTGGCTGCATGCAATATTTTCTCCTTGATCTGAGAATTCTGGAATTTGGTTAGAATTTTCCTTGGCATCTTCCTTTTGGGATCTGTTTCAGGAGGTAATGATTGAATTCTTTTTATTTCTATTTTACCCTCTGGTTCTAGAATATCAGGGCAATTTTCTGTGATAATTTATTGAAAAGTGATTTCTAGGCTCTTTTTTTTGATCATGGTTTTCAGTTTAATAATTTTAAAATTATCTCTCCTGAATCTATTTTCTAGATCAGTTACTTTTCCAATAAGATATTTCACATTGTCTCCTATTTTATTCATTCTTTTGGTTTTGTTTTACTGCTTCTTGATTTCTCATAAAGGCATTAACTTCAATTTGCTCCATCCTAATTTTAAGGATTTTTTTCTCCAACAAGCTTTTTAACCTTTTCTATTTGGCCAGTTCTATTTTTAAAGCATTCTTCTCCTCCTTGGCTTTTTGGATCTCTTTTACCATTTTGCCTGGTCTTTTGTTTAAGTGCTACTTTCTTCAGTATTTTTTATGTCTCCTTCACCAAGCTGCCACCTTTTCTTTTTCATTTCTTTGCATCATTCTCATTTCTCTTCCCAATTTTCCTCTACTTCTTTTACTCGATTTTTAAAATCCTTTTTGAGACCTTTAATGGCCCAAGACCAATACATACTTTTTTTCAGAAGTTTTGGATGTAGGAGATTTCACTTTGTTGTGTTCTTCTTAATTTGTATTTTTATCTTCCTTGTCACCATAGTAACTTTCTACATTCAGTGTTTTTTCCCTGTTGTTTGCTCATTTTCCTTGCCTCTTACATGACTTTTAATTCTTTTTTAAAGTAGAGCTCTGTTTCCATAGTGAAAGTCACACTGCCCCAAGCTTCAGGTGTTTTATGCAGCTGTTTTCAGAGATACACATAGGAATCTGAAAATTTTCACTTCTTCCAGGGTAGTCTGATCTAAGAAGAGGTTCCTACTGCTCTCTTTGTTTGTGCTTTGGTCTATTTTCTGCCCTGGAACTGTGCAGAGTGGCCCCCTCCACTGTGGCCACAAGCTCTGCTATGTTGGTGCTTCTCCTTGCCTGTGGTGGGATTGACACCCAGGACTAGGACACTGAGCAGAGGACGAGCAAAGCAACAGAGACCTGCCCCGAAGCTAACAAAAACACACCTCCAATTTCCTTCTGACCAATTGTTCAATACCCTTATCATCTGTGGCTGAGAGCTCAACAAGCAGTCTCTGCCTCTCCTGCTGCTGATTCAGTCACTCACATGGCCTGCTCCAGGTTTGCTGTGACCAGGGCTGTGCTGGTGCAGCCTGCATTGGATTGCACTTTCACCTAGCTGCCACAGACCCTTCCTACTGAACTTCTAAGTTGTCTTTGGCATCTGTGGGCTGAGAAGTCTGGGAACTGTAATTGCTGACAAGTGATTCAGTTGCCCCAAGATCTGCTCATTGTTCATTGGGGTCCGGTCTGCACAGTGTCCCAAATATTTTCAGGGTGTCTTGTCCTCTCCATGATCATTTCCTTTCCTAGTGGCCATGCAATCTCCTCCCTAGATCACTTTCCTCCCACCATTCTGGATTTCAGTTTTCTACATTAACTCTGATATCTGTTCTCTTGAGGCATGATGTCATTCATGAAGGCACAAAGCTTTCTCAATGGATGAGGTCTTCCTGAACACCATAAGTATCTGAAGTCCAGGTCTGTTATAAGTTTCCATTATCCCTTTGCAGAATATCCCCACCCCACACTGCCATGGCAGTATTTTTTTCAGTGGACTCCCTCCTATCACTGAATTGCTATTTCTTTTTCTTTCTCCCGGTTTTCAATATTTCTTTTGTCTCCTCGACCATTTTCTTGTATATCATTTAAAAAAATTTTTTCCTGCAAACTACAGGAATTTTTCTTTTCTTTCTCTTCACTATTTATCATAAATTTGATTCTAATACACTCTACTTTCCCTTCTATTTTCTCCCTCCTCTCCCCCTTTTTTGCACGCATTCATTCTGTAATTACCCCCACAACATATATTGATTCACTTGTAGGGGCAGGCAGTGAAGGTAGTCCATGGTGTTTGAAGCCTCTTCCTCCATCATCACATCTATTTCCTTACGTTCTGCACTCATCTTTATCTCCTTTTAGAAACTTTTAAAAATAAATTTATTAATTGTACCACTTTTTAATTAAACCCAAAGTTATCTTTCTCTTTTCTTTCAATAGTTGCTATAATTGGGTAAATATATTTTGTTATATGTATTGTCCTTGGTTGTTGTATAAATTTACTTTTCAAATTTTTTTGTTAAGATTTTCAAAGCACTTTATAAATATTATCTAATTTTATCCATACAATAACCCTGGTGTTATTATTATCATCCTCATTTTATAAATAAGGAGAATGAAGCAGACTTAAATAAAATGACTTGACAAGGGTTATAAATCTTATAAATATCTGAGGGTATGTTTTAATTGAACATTTTCCTGATTCCAAGTTCAGAGCTTTTTCTTCTACACAACCTATCTGTCTCAGACAATCTGCTTATTCATTTAGCTATTTTTTTCATCTAATCTCTTCTATCCTGTAGAAATGCTTCAAATTATTTTTTAATCAGCATATACCTGTGTTCATGGACTATTTAATTAGGCTGAGTTTTGTGATGTATATCATTTTCGGTAGCCTTAAGTTCCTTTGCTCTTTGGAAAATATTATCACATTTTTTTCATAGCTTCTGGAAATATGCAGAATACTCCCTTATTTTTCAAATTTCCTTCCCTTCTTATTTGATAGTCTTTTAACTGTTTGTAGAATTTGGTTCATATTTTGGAAGCATTATTTGTTTCTTTGCTTTGCTTTGTTCCCCTCTTTCATCCCTGTCTCTGGAAGTGATCTCCAGATATTTCAAGATTGTCTTTTTTAAAATTAAATTTTGAGTTATTCTGGAAATCCTTATTGTATTTTCATGTTATTTTTGTAATACACAGGATTCTGTATTTCATCAGGTATTGGTCTATTTCATTTGTCTTGCATTAGTTTGTAATCTCTTAGATGTCTTGGGAGTAATCTTCCCTTCTAATTTTATTATTTTGTCTCTTGAATTTTCTGCTTGTGCTCTAGGTTTTAATTGAGTATTCTTTTTCCTCATGACTTTCTGTCCTAGTTTTTTTTTTCTTTATAAGCTTTTATTGTTCATTTTCTGATTCTTTACTTTAGAATGGCACTAGATGTCTCAATCTTCTTCCATATTGATAAATTTATTTCTCATTAACCTCAATATATCTCTCAAGTAATTGCTTGGAGACAGTATTGACTAAAGATGGATGCTAATTTCCTTTACATCAAGCCTAGTGTAGTACTACTAGCTTTTGCTCTATTCCATTTCCCCCAGTTACTTTTTTTCTAGCTAAGCATAGGTGCCTAAGGTAAAACATGGACCTGACTTAAAAATCTTCTGGCAGACTGCAGCAGCAGCAGCATTAAAACTGTTAAGCAGGGATTTCATCCTGGAGCAACATGGAGGCTGTTTAGGGAGGGCTGTCCAGTGAGTCCATTAGAAATTAGTATTCTTCACTGTTCATAAAGTTTAAATTACGCTTTAGACTTTTTGGTTTCTTGGTCTGCGGTGGAAGACATTTATTTATTTATTTATTTTACCTCTGGTGCACATATGTATGTGTACATCCATCCATCCATCCATCCATCCATCCATCCATCCATCCATCCAT